>NW_027397127.1:5596674-6010434 GCF_003265705.2 Callorhinus ursinus
AAGTGGTCGCTTCTCTGTTCAGAGAGTTGTTGCTACTCTCTTCTTCGGTCTCCTGTTGAGTTCGTAGGTGTTCAGAATGGTTTGATCCCTACTCAGCTGAATTCCTGAGACCAGACGAAATCCAGGTCTCCTACTCCTCCGCCATCTTGCTCCGCCCCCATATTTTTCTATTTCTTTGTATGCCTCACAAGTTTGTGTTGGAAACTGGACATTAGATAAAATATTGTAGCTACTCTGAGTACTAGCATTTCCCCTTTAGGGCTTGTCATTTTTCTTTGCTTGTTTATTTGTTTAGTTACTGACTGAATATTTTAATGGAGTCTAGTCCCCCCCTCCCATTCCACAGTGTTAATTCTTTTATATTGCTTCTCAGGGAATCACAGCTTTGGCTCTGACAACAGTCATCCTGGGAACATAGTGTAACTGGTAGGCTCTTTTCTACCCTTTCTCTGACCACACTCAGCTGTTAGGCTACATACTCAGCTGTTAGACTCCAATTGCCTGTTGATTGCTCTACTAGCCACAACAATGCCCTGGGGCATGAATTCCTTTGCAAACTAATCTAATCAGAATAACTTCTGAGGTGAGTACTTAATATTTGTTCTGACCCCATAAGATTTCCTCCCAGCTTTCTTCTTACCCTGATGTCTCCTGCAAACTAGCTGACCTATAGTCAAGACTATATCAACATTAGATTCACAAATCTCCCACTTCCCTTCACCACAATGTCGACTTGTTTTTAGATTTAAATTTCTTCATGCTCTGTTGCAAACGACATCAGTTCCTAAAACAGAAGCTATCTGCTTTACAGACTGCTTCTCCCCTTCTCTCCCTCCCCTCAGGAAAATCTATGAGCCTGGGCTCTAGACTGGTGGTGAGAAAAATGGTAAGCTTCTCTTTGAGTGACACTGCCAATCTAGGAGATGAGTGCTCAGTGGAAGGGGGTGAGCAATCTCAGGTCTTCTTGTCTTACCTTCCTTTGTATGGAAACACCACCTCATTAACTGGGTCAAGAGCTATTGAGACCCCAGTATTCTCAGTGTGACATACTGAAGGTAGAACCACTGTTATATAAGTGGAGGTTAAACAGAAGAAGTGAATCACCACCTCTGAATGCACTGTCCAGGACTTAGTCTCAATAACAGGCAGCTGGGGGCAATATGAGAAACACTGACATCCCGTTCCTCTTGGAAAGAAAGTTCTCCAGCTGGGAACTGCAGAGAGAGGGAGCCCTGTGCTGTTGGCTGCAGCAATCTGGAGTGTAGTCTTACATCACTGAACTGAGAAGGCAGAGGGAGAGGCACTCTTGGCTCAAATACCAGACTTCCTTAATAAATTTCCATAGATTTTCTTGAATATATATTTCTTTCTTTCTTTTTTGCCCTTATGACTATTTCCAGAGGCATTAAATGGAGGTGTGTGTATGTGTGTGTGTATACATATTTTTCCCCCATTTTAATAGTGAGTGGCTCAGTGGAGTTTCTCACACTGTCACGCCAGAGGTTGACCTTCTCTAAAAGTCCCTTCAAATACATAAAATTAAATACATGGGATTCCAAAAGAAACTAAGCATTTGAAATACAGTTTTAAAAATTAAAACACAGTATATTACTATATGTACTTTTCACTTTATTTTATTTTTAAGTTTTAATTCCACTGTAGTTAACATACAGTGTTATATTAGTTTCAGTTTCACAGTATAGTAATTCAACAATTCTTTTTTTAAGATTTTATTTATTTATTTGAGAGGGAATGAGAGAGAGCATGAGAAGAGGGAGGGTCAGAGGGAGAAGCAGACTCCCCACTGAGCAGGTAGCCCGATGTGGGACTCGATCCTGGGACTCCAGGATCATGACCTGAGCCGAAGGCAGTTGCTTAACCAACTGAGCCACCCAGGCGCCTGCAATTCAACAATTCTATATATTACTCATTGCTCATCAAGATAAGTGCACTCTTAATCCCTTTCACCCATTTCACCAGTCCACTCAACTCCCCTTCAGTAACCATCTGTTTTTTTTTTCTCTATAGTTAAGAGTTTATCTTTTGGTTTGTCTTTTTTTTTCCTTTGTTCATTTGTTTCTTTTTTCTTAAATTCCACATATGAGTGAAATCATTTGGTACTGGTTTTTCTCTGACTGACTTATTTTCCTTAGCACTATACTATCTAGATCCATCTGTATTGTTGCAAGTGGCAAGATTTCATTAATTTTATGGCTGAATAATATGTATGTATATATACATATATATATAGCTCACATATTCTTTATCCATTCATCTATCAATGAACAGTTGGACTGCTTCCATAACTTGGCTATTGTAAATAATGTACAGTACACATAGGGGCATATATTCTTTTGAACTAGTGGTTTTATATTCTTTGAGTAAAAATTCAGCAGTGTGATTACTACTGGATTATAGGGTAGTTCTATTTTTAAATTTTTGAGGAAACTCCATACTCTTTCCCACAGTGGCTGCACCAGTTTGTATTCCCATCAACAGTCCAAGAGGATTCCTTTTTTTCTACATCCTCACCAACACTTGTTTCTTGATCTTTTGATTTTATCCATTCTGACAGGTATGAGGTGATATCTCATTGTGATTCTGATTTGCATTTCCTAGAAGATGAGGGATGCAATGAATCATGGAACACTACATCAAAAACTAATGATGTAATGTATGGTGATTAACATAAAAATAAGAAATTTTTAAAAAAGAAGAGGGATGCTGGGCATCTTTTCATGTGTCTGTTAGGAATGTGTATGTCTTCTTTGGAGAAATGCCTTTTCATGTCTTCTGTCCATTTTTAATCAGATTATTTGGTTTTAGGGTATTGAGTTTTATAAGGTCTTTTTATATTTTGAATACTAACTCTTTATTGGATATGTCATTTACAAATATCTTCTCCCATTCAGCTGGTTGCCTTTTACTTGTTTGTTTCCTTTGCTGTGCAGAAGCCTTTCATTTTGATGCATTCCCAATACTTTATTTTTATTTTCCTTGCCTCAGGGGACCTATCTAGAAAAAAGTTGCTATGAATGATGTCAGAGAAACTACTGCCTGTGTTCTCTTCTAGGATTTTTATGGTTTCAGGTCTCATACTTAGGTTCTTAACCTATTTTGAATTTATATTTGTATATGGTGTAAGAAAATGGTCCAGTTTCTTTCTTTTGTATGTAGCTATCCTGTTTTCCTAATGCAATTTGTTGAAGAGACTGTCTTTCTCCCATTGGATATTCTTTCCTACTTTGTCAAACATTAATTGACCATAAAATTGTTGGTTTATCTTTGGGTTTTCTATTCTGTTCCATTTACCTATATCTACTTTCAATGCCAGTACCATACTGTTTTGATTATTACAGGTTTATGATACGACTTGAAGTCCAGAATTGTGATGCCTCCAGCTTTGTTTTCCTTTTTCAAGATTGCTTTAGCTATTCAGGGTCTTCTGTGGTTCCATACAAATTTTAGGATTGTTTGTTCTAGTTCTATGAAAAATGCTGTTGGTATTTTGATAGGGATTGTATTAAATGTGTAGATTGCATTGTGTAGAATAGACATTTTAATAATATTTGTTTTTCTAATCCATGAGCATGGAATGTCTTTCCATTGCTTTGTGCCATCTTCAGTTTCTTTCATGAATGTTTTATAGTGCTCAGAATACAGGTCTTTCACCTCTTTGCTTTTATTTCTATACATTGATTTCATATCCTGTGACTTACTGAATTTGTGTATCACTTCTAGCAGTTTTTTGGGGGAGTCTTTAGGGTTTTTCTATATATAATATGATGTCATCTGTGAATAGTGAAAGTTTTTCTTTTTCCTTACCAATCTGGGTGGCTT
Organism: Callorhinus ursinus; assembly: GCF_003265705.2. NCBI lineage: Eukaryota > Metazoa > Chordata > Mammalia > Carnivora > Otariidae > Callorhinus > Callorhinus ursinus. Next base: position 5,600,515 of record NW_027397127.1, read on the forward strand.
TTTTTCTTTCTGTTGTCTTATTGCTGTGTCTGTGACTCCAGTATTATGTTGAATAAAAGTAGTGGGAGTGGACATCCTTGTCTTGTTCATGGCTTAGGGGAAAAGCTTTCAGTTTTTCCCAATTGAGTATGATGTTAGCTGTGGGGTTTTTATATAAGGCCTGTATTTTGTAGTGGTATGTCCCCTTTAAACCTACCTTGTTGAGGGTTTTTATCATGAATGGATGTTTTACTTTGTCAAATGCTTTTTCTGCATCTACTGAAATGATCATACAGCTCTTATCCTTTCTATTATTGATGTGATATATCACCTTGATTGGTTCATGAATATTGAGCCACCCTTGCATCCCAGTAGCAAATCCCATTTGATCACGGTGAATGATTCTTTTAATGTATTGTTGGGTTTGTTCTGCTAATACTTTATTGAGGATTTTTGTATCTATGTTCATCAGAGATATTGGCTTGTAGTTCTCCTTTTTTGTGGTGTCTTTATCTGGTTTTGATACCAGGGTAATGCTGGCGTTATAGAATGAATTTGGAAGTTTTTCTTCCTCTTCCATTTTTTGGAGTAGTTTGAGAATAGGTATTAACTATTCTTTAAATATTTGGTAGAATTCACCTGTGAAGCTGTCTGGTCCTGGATTTTGTTTGTTGGGAGATTTTTGATTACTGATTCAATTTCATTGCTGGCAATCAGCAAATTCAAATTTTCTGTTTCTTCCTGCTTCAGTTTTGGGAGGTTATATGTTGTTTCTAGGAATTTATCTATTTCTTCTAGTTTGTCCAATTTGTTGCCATATAACTTTTCATACTATTATCTTATAATCTTTTGTATTTCTGTGGTGTTGACTGTTATTTCTCCTCTTTCACTTCTGATTTTGTTTATTTTTTGTCTTCTCTCTCTCTCTCTCTTTTTTGATGAGTCTGGCTAAAGTTTTATATATTTTGTTGATTTTTTTAAAAGATTTATTTATTTATTTGAGAGTTAGAGAGAAAGCATGAACAGGAGGGGCAGAGAGAGCAGGAGAGAGAATCTCAAGCAGACTCTGCACTGAGTGCAGAGCCCAACATGGGGCTCAATCGCACCACCCTGATCACAACCTGAGCCAAAACCAAAAGTCAGACGCATACGCAACTGTACCACCCAGGTGCCCTTATTGATCTTTTCAAAGAACCAGCTCCTGATTTCATTGATCTGCTTTATTGGGTTTTTGTTTGTTTCTGTTTCATTTATTTCTGCTCTAAACTTTATTTCCTTACTTCTGCAGGTTTTAGGTTTTGTTTGTTGTTCTTTTTCTAGCTCCTTTAGGTGTAATGTTAGATTATTCATTTGAGATTTTTCTTGCTTCTTGAGATAGGCCTGTTGCTATAAATTTCCCTCTTAGAACCACTGTTGCTGCATCCCAAATATTTTGGACCATTGTGTTTCATTTTCATTTCTTTCTGTATATTTTTGGATTTTATCTGATTTCTTGGTTGACCCATTCATTGTTTAGTTACATGTTCTTTAACCTCCATGTATTTGTGCTCTTCCCAGATTTTTTTCTTGTGGTTGATTTCTAGTTTCATAGTGTTGTGGTCAGAAAAAAATGCATAATATGACTTCAGTTTTTTTGAATTTGTTGCAACTTGTTTTGTAACCTAATGTGTGATCTATTCTGGAGAATGTTCCATGTACACTTGAAAAGAATGTGTATTCTGCTGTTTTTGGATGGAATGTTCTGAATATATCTGTTAAATCCATCTGGTCCAATGTGACATTCAAATCTATTGTTTCCTTATTGATTTTCCATTTATATGATCTGTCCATTGATATAAGTTGGTATTATAGTTCCCTACCAGTCTTGTATTACTATCAATAACTTCCTTTATATTTGTTACTAATTGCTTTATGTGTTTGGGTATTCCCATATTAGGTGCATAAATATTTACAATTGTTATATCTTCTTGTTGGATTGTCCTCTGTATGATTACTATAGTGTCCTTTTTTGTCTCTTTACAATATTTGTTTTAAAATCTGGTTTTTTTTAAATATAAGTTTTGCTTCCCTGGCTTTCTTTTCACATCCATTTGCATGATAAATTCTTCTCCATCCCTTCACTTTTGATCTGCATGAGTCTTTAGGTGTGAAATGAGTCTCTTGTAGACAGCATATAGATGGGTCTTGTTTTGTTTTGTTTTTTAATCCACTCCATCTCTCTTTGTCTTTTGATTGGAGTGTTTAGCCCATTTATATTCAAAGTAATTATTGTTAGGTATGTACTTATTGCCATTTTGTTGCTTATTTTATGGTTGTTTTTCTAGTTTTTCTCTGTTCTTTGCTTCCTTTGCTCTACTCTCTCATGATTAGTTTGCTTTCTTTAGTGATATATTTGGAATCCTTTCTCTTATTTTTTGAATATCTATTTTGGTTTTTGATTTGTCATTACCATTTGGTTTCCACATAACATCTTCTGCATCTAGCAGTCTATATGAAGTTGGTGATTGCTTAAATTTGAACCCATTCTTCACGCCTCTCTCCCAACCCCACATTTTAGGCATATGGTGTCATACTTTACATTCTTTTATTTTGAGAGTTCCTTGACTGATTTTTACAGATATACTCATTTATTGCTTTTGTGCTTTCTACTTTCTTTTTCTTTAAGGTTCTTATTTAAATTGCGGTCAGTTAACATACAATGTTATATTAGTTTCAAGTGTACAATATAGTGCTTCAACACTTCCATACAACATGTGGTGCTCATCAAAGTGTACTCCTTAATCCCCATAACCTATTTAACCTATCCCCCAGCCCCCTCCCTTCTGTTAACCATCAGTTTGTTCTCTATAGTTAAGAGCCTGTTTCTTGGTTTTCCTCTCCCCCCCCCTTTGCTTGTTTCTTTTGTTTCTTAAATTCCACATATGAGTGAAGGCATATGGTATTTGTCTTTCTCTGACTGACTTATTTTGTTTAGCATAATACTCTCTAGCTCCTTCTAAGTCATTGCATATAGCAAAATTTTATTCTTTTATGGCTGAGTAACATTCCATGAGATATATCATGTCTTCTTTATCTATTCATCAGTTGATGGACACTTGGGCTTTTTCCATAATTTGGCTATTGTAGATTATTGTAGATAATGTTGCTATAAACATTGGGGTACATGTATCCCTTTGAATTAGTATTTTTGAATTCATTGGGTAAATACCTAGTAGTGCAATTGCTTCCTTTTTTAAAAAGATTTTATTTATTTATTTATTTATTTATTTATTTATTTATTTATTTATTTGACAGAGAGAGACACAGTGAGAAAGGGAACACAGCAGGGGGAGTGGGAGAGGGAGAAGCAGGCTTCCCGCTGAGCAGGAAGCCTGATATGGGGCTCAATCCCAGGACCCTGGGATCATGACCTGAGCCAAAGGCAGACACTTAACAACTGAGCCACCCAGGCTCCCCAGTGCAATTGCTTCTTATTCTTACTTATGGTCTGTCCTTTCCACTCAAAGAGTTCCCTTTAACATTTTTTGCAGGACTGGCTTAGAGGCCATGAAATCCTTTAACTTTTGTTTGTCTGGGAAAATCTATCTCTCCTTCTCTTCTGAATGATATCCTTGCTCAATAGACTATTCTTGGCTGCAGATTTTTTTCTTTCAGCACTTTGAATATATCATGCCTCTCTCTTCTGTCCTGCAAAGTTTCTGCTGAAAAATCCACTGATAGCCTTGTGGGGTTTCCCTTGCATGTAACTGTTTTCTTTTGTCTTGGTACTTTTAAAATTCTCTCTTTATCATGATTTTTTGCCATTTTAATTGCTATGTGTCTTGGTGTGGACCTCCTTGGGTTGGTTTTGTTGGGGGCTCTCTGTCCCTTCTAGACCTGGATTTCTGCTTCCTTCCCCAGATTGGGGAAGTTTTCAGCTATTATTTATTCAAATAAATTTTCTGCCCCCTTTCCTTTCTGTTCTCTTTCCTGGATCCCTATAATGTGAATGTTGTCACACTTGATGGTGTCACTGAATTTCCTAGGTCTATTATCATTTTCTATTATTTTGTTTTCTCTCACCTGCTTGGTTTGATTGCTTTCCATTACTCTCTCCTCCAGATTGCTGATTCATTCTACTGCTTTCTCTAGTCTACTATTTATTCCATCTAGTGTATTTTTAATTTCATTTATTGAGTTCTTCACCTCTGATTTTTTTTTATGTTTTCTATCTTTTTTTAAGGGTCTCACTGATATCCTCCACTCTTTTGACAAGTCCAGTATGTATATTTATGATTATTATTTTAAATTCTCTATCAGCATATTACTTGTCTCCATTTTGCTTAGGTCTCTTGTGGTTTGGTACTGTTCTTTCATTTGGACATATTCTTCTGTCTCTTCACTTTCTCTAACTCTCAGTGTCTGTTTCTATGTGTTAGGAATGTTAGCTACATCTTCTGCTCTTGAAAGTAGTGGGTTTATAATGAAGAGGTCCAGCAGTGCCCTGCAGTGCAGTGTTCCCTGTTCACCATAACTTGGAGCTTCAGGGGTGTCTCCTATGTGTGTTGCATGCATCCTTCTGTTGTTGCTAAGTTGCATTTGTCTTCAGTCTAGTCATCAGTGGTGGATGACTGCATCTTTGCCTGTTGTGCACAGTGTTTGGCCTCTGTGGTGTTTGTGGGCCAGTCAGGGGTCACCTTGGGCTTGAGTTAAGTTTGACCAGGCATTTGCCAGAGATGCAGTAGCACCAAACTGCAGGGCACTTTCACTGTGTTGTCTTCTGAGAAGCTTTTACTGGTGGGTGAGGCCATGCAGTCAGACCAGCTGTCTGCCCCCAGCCCACTGCTGGGGCTGCAGTCTGACTGATGTGTGGGTTCTCTCCCCCTCACCCAAGGGCAGGAGTCACTTTGGTGGTGCTGGCCCCTGTCAGGGTTGCTTGCACACTGCAAAGCTTGTGGCAATGCTTTGGATGAGCTTTGGCCAAGAGTGTGTTAGAGGGGGTGGATCTGCAAAGCTGTGGGGCTGGACATGTGTTGTTAGCAAGGTTTGCACTTGTCCTCTGGAAGAGGGGACCTGCAGCTGTTGGGACTGAGGTAAGCTTGCCTAGAAGGGTTGGATCTGCAGAAGTGCAAGGGGGGGCATGTTAGCAAGTTAAATAGTGAGTATGGGCACTGTTTTGGTTCCCACAGGTGTCTGTGTGTCTAGGCTGAGATTTGGGGGAGAGAAATGACAACTGCCAGCTCCTTTGTTCCTGGAGAAGTCTTGCAATGATCCCTGACCTTCCAGCACATGCTCTGAGATTAGTAGACATATCTCCCATATACTCCAGGCATTTTTCAAACTGCTGCTTCTATGCTGTATTTCTGTGTGCTGTTTGTTGTGCTGTCTATATAAGGGTGAGAACTTACTTTCCTCTCACCCTCCTGGCTCTCCCTGAGCCAAGCCCACTGATATTTAAAGTTCCAGGTTTTAAGTCCTGCTGGTTGTAAGAACTCATGAAATTAGGCCCCTCTGATTTTCAAAGCCAAATGTTATGGGGACTCATCTTTCCCATGCTGGCTTCCCAGTGTGAGGGTCTGTTTCTTTCCCCTCTCCACATTTGCAGCATCCCTCCCTCCTGCAGATGGCCCATGGTCTATTTAGCTCCTGATTATGGGTCTGCCCTCCTTACTCTCTTCAATGTGGCCTTTTCTCTACATTTAGTTGTGGAGTGTGTCCTGGTAGTCTTTGGGTCATTTTCTGGGTTATTTGCACTGATCTGAGTGTTACCTGGTTGTGTCCATGGGATGAGGTAAGCTTAGGATCCTTCTATGTTGCCATCTTCCCCAGAAGTCTCCCTATATGTACTTTTTAACTAATGCATTAAATAATAAGATATAGTGATGTCTAATAAATGCCATAACTTAAAAATAGCCACGAATATAAACTGTATTCCAAAATATCTGGTAAAACATTAATATAATATATAAGTATCTATGGGGCACCTGGGTGGCTCAGTCAGTTAAGTGTCTACCTTCAGCTCAGGTCATGATCCCAGGGTCCTGGGATCAAGCCCCATGTCAGGTTCCCTGCTCAGTGGGGAGTCTGCTTCTCCCTCTCCCTCTGCCCCTCTCCCTGCTTGTGCTCTCTCTCTCTCTCACTCACTCTCTCTCTCTCAGATAAATAAAATCTCTTAAAAAAATGCAAATATCTGTGATTATTATTAGTGTAGAACAATTACAGGGATGGTTAAAACTACTATAGTTTTTCTTTTGCCTGCATTCATAATTAAAGGAAATGCTACATTTTAATTAGATATTAGTGAAAACAAAGATGTAAATTTTTTCCCTACAAATTCATGGGCTCCCTGAATTATATTTATGGACTCTTTGGGCAGTCCATTGGCCAAGGATTCAGAACCCCTGCTCTAACTGTTCCCTGAAATAGGGAGAAAGTGTTGAATCCTAAGAAAACTCATCCTGTTCCATAATCAATAAAGAACTACTAAGGCACAACTAAGATTTAGGCTATGGCAAAATCTAAGTGTCTTTTCTCACAGTTTCCTTAATCTCCATTCCTTCTTCATCTAGACAGCTGAAACAATGATTTATATTTTTATCATTTCTTTCTCTGTTGTGTTTTCTCTCCTTCATATCCAATCCGTCTTCACTTTCTGAAATGGCTCAAAATGTTTTTGTTAAAATTCTCTTCTGTTCTTGTTACCATGGTCACCTTACACAAACCCTCTTCAGACCTCTTCACTGACTCCCAAATTGCTTGCTATCAAGAATGGGACCTTATTATCTTTATCTGAAAAGCTCACTGTCAAATCACTTTGCTTCCATCTCTCATTTCTTCTCCCACAAGGATTGGCTCAGGATGTGACATGTGCTGTGGCTGAAGGCACTCATCATCTTATAATGTTTTCAATGGAAAGTCCTAGCTTCAGTTTAACTAGGATCCAAGGGGAATCTGGTTCTGTCATGTCTCAAGGAGATATCACTCTGGACAAACTCACACTGCCATTTTTGTTTGTTACTTTGGGATGCCATTGTTATTTGGAGGACTATTTTTCCAATCCTCTGCCAAACCTTTGTTCATCTAACCTGCTTCTTCCCTCCCCCCTTTTAAATCTTGCCTTAAAATGACTCTGATTTTTAAGGTATTTCTTCCTTTTTCTTTCACTTCTGGAGAAAATCAGTGATTAATTCATAAATCCAGCTAATCAACACTGATCTCCAGAACATTTTTCTGTGCAACAAATAATTTCAACTTTTAGAAGCATATCCTAGTCCCGTTCATAAAATTGCAAACTACATAGAAGTCTGCACATATGTTCTGCTTATTAAGGCCATTTGATTACACATCAATCTCTTAACCACACACTTTTACTCTTCAGCTAGGTTCTGTAGCAATTGTATTGGGGAGCTATCATTAAATAGAAAAGATAATATGCATAGGCAAGTGATGGAAGAAAAGAACAGAACAATAAGCAATTCTGTTTGGCTCTCAAGAGGTAGGGTTATTCTTTTTTTTTTTTTGGTAAAAGCTTCTACAGGCAAAATATGGCTGTATAACTATTGGGTAACAGTACAATGGAACCATTTCTGTGCCTGGGTAGATGACCCATTTAATATTACTTTGTTTATCAACTGGTTATACAAATTCTCTACAATGATAACTTTGTACAAAAAGACTCCCCCTACCTGTGATAGTCTTTTTCCATAATAAAAATACCTGATTCTATGGTTTTTTCATTATGTTCAATTAGCCAGCATATAGTACATCATATGTTTTTGATGTAGTGTTCAACGATTCATTAGTTGCATATAACATCCAGTGCTCATCACAACATGTGCCCTCCTATGCTTTTTGCACTATGTTGAGAAGAGGAAGAGAGTTAAACTGAAGAAGGCTCTTCAGTGCTCATTTGTTTTGGTATCAAGTAGAAATTTCTGCTCAGTTACTCTTCTTGTGGAATTCTTAAAATATTTCTGACTCACCCTCCCCCAAAACCCAGCCTCCCAAATCACTGAAATAAGACAAAACAAATTTTGAGATGGGTTTCATGTGCATAATGCTTTCCATATTTTCTTCTGGTATTTGTAGGCTAGGGTAGGAATAGCTAAAGCATCAATAAAGCAAAATTCTGATCTAATGAACTAGTCAGACTGAACTGTATATAACAACATAAAGTCAACAGGTGGGAAGAGGAAAGAGTCAGAGTGGCAGGTTGCCAGTTTCTTTTTGGACATATTAAGTTTTAGAGTCTGGCATAATATCGTGGAGATGTCCAGCAGGATGTCAGAAATTCAAGTATATTTTTATTTCACAAGTTTTATGTTTTACACCAAACACCCAACTCACACTCTAAGATATTTACAGTATCAAATGGACTTGAAAGCTTTACTTAGACAACTTCTCTGTGGTAATAGAAACAATATGTGAAAAAATGAATTAATGAATTTATTATTATTTTCTTGGTTCAGTCTTTGGTCCTTAAAACACATAAGTCTTGGGAAAAAAATGGCTGTATATAATACACCTTTAGTCCTCACACTGTTTTACATAACAAAATGTTGACTTACATCCATATTATTATGACATCATGAGCACCCCATTTTGCATTCTATTTTCCAGAAGCAACAATTATTATCTCTGTTATTTCCTTCATCTAAACATTTCCTCTGAGCTCTAGAGTTCAGCTACCTTTCCAGGAAGTTGAAATCTGAAGGCTGGCCTCTTACAGATAAAGAGAAGTATGTTTAATTATCTTAGAGAATTAAGCACATTGTATTTCTAATGACACTAATAAAGTCAATAAAACTAAATAATCTAATTGTCTCTCACCTGAAAGAAATGTCCCTAGCACCCTATTTATATATCTACCATTACCTAGGTAATTTACGCAAAAAGCTTCTGCTTTTATATGAATTACTTTAGATTGTTATGTGGTTGTTTTCAGCCTGAATTGTCCAGATTGATATAGTGTAGGTCCATGAAAGAAAAGCAGGCTGCCTTCAAATAGATGTGGGAATGGGATTTTATGCATTAGGTGCATGTCATTCATCACTGCTACCTTTGATGTTTCCAAAGAATACCTTTTGTGGAGTACACAGAAGACATGGTACATAGAAGCACTTAGGGATCTTTATACCCAAATCTAAATGATAATAATGGAATATAGATTATTGTATAGGCTTTGATGAAGAAGTGCACAGCCTAGACCAAATATCTGAGTGATGTTAGCTTTACTCTTATGCTGGTTACTTTTGGGGATCATATTGAATATCTTTGCAACAGACATTTTGCAAAATGTCAGTCAGGGAAGGAAATCGAAAGTGAAGCTGGTTTAATACGTTGATTTAAAATAAGATGATCAGATGACCCATACCAATCCAGTCTATACCATCTTAGTATGGGGAACCATTAAGTGAATTGTCAAGTAACCATAAAAGTCCCACATTTGTGTTCACTCAAGAGTCATGTTACCCTGAATCTAGTTAAAGACAAACCATGAAGGGCTTTAGAAGGTTTTGTAAATTATAATACTTAAATCAAGAAGAATATTATTGTGAACAACAACATGTAAACAAAAAATTCACGAGTATTCTTTATGGGTTTTGAGCCCCTGATCCTGAACTTGCCAGGAAAATTTGGAGACTTAGACCAAGATTGGTGTTCTCTCCTTAGACTGGGGTTAGTGGTGAAAGTATGAGCAGAATTCTCCTGGTTACCTTGTCCTGGCTGCAGCAATACTCCCCTGACTCTGTAACACTTGCCAGACTCAACCTGGAAACCGTATAAAATATTAAGGAATTGTCCTGTCCTGTAAATTTAGCCCATGGTGATTGGTCCACAACATGATGGCTTAAATTCAAGAGCATTTGTATTTTCTGTGTGCTTCCACATTACTAACAATTCCATACTTGATAAACCAAAGCTTATGAATTGTAATTTTCAAATGCACACACATCTCTCAATAATGTTATGCTAGAGAGTATTAATTACAGTCAACCAATAAATAGGAATGACCTCAGCAATATAGAGTTAGTTGACACCAGAAACCATGATCAATATTGAAAGCAGTAGTCAAATCTGGCCTTGGAGTATAGAAGGACTCCAATAAGTAGTTATTTGAAGAAGACTTTTCATGACAGGAAGAATGGCATTTTCTACATATATAAAGTATATTATATACATTATATATATACATTATAATCCTTAAACGTTATGCTGAATAGTTATTGAAACAATTCTCATTTTGTAATATTTGATGGATTAAGCATCTCAGCATTCCTTACTGAGTATATGATAAAATACATATACAAAGAATGATATTTTCAAACCAAGCTAAAAGCTGAATCAGGTTGGAAAATGTAAAAACATTCCATCTACCCAGGTGTTCCTAGAGATTATCAGCAATAGTTATAGCAATAAATAGGGATTCTACCACTAGGGTCACATGATATGCTAGTTAATTTTTATTTAAAGTGAATGACACTGGGGGCACCTGGGTGGCTCAGATGGTTAAGCGTCTGCCTTCGGCTCAGGTCATGATCTCAGGGTCCTGGGATCGAGCCCCGCATCAGGCTCCCTGCTTGGCGGGGAACCTGCTTCTCCTTCTCCCTCTACTGTTCCCCCTGCTTGTGCTCTCTCGCTCTATCAAATAAATAAATAAAATCTTAAAAAAAAAGTGAGTGGCACTGTTCATAATCATCCACATTTCTGAGATAGGCTCTGAAGTCCTGATGAATGGAATCTTGGCTTATGGTGATCTGTTAAGAAAAATTCCAGCAGCTGCTTCTAATATTTATAAAAACATCAATGTGGGAAAAGCAAAAATAATAAGCATGGCCAACCCCATCATTTCTTAGGAGTGGAGGTACCCATGTTCAGGCTTGGACACTGAAGTAAGCTGATGGAAGAAGTGCTTCAAAATGAAGACTTTTCAGAACTATCAAGAGGAATCACATAATTTTATATAGTATGGTTTTTAAATTATTTGCCCTATTACTCAACTGTCTTTTGTGGCTTTTACACGGTTGATTCAATTTGTAACTTGTTTATTATATGTGGCCTTGAGCTTTCAGAGGAAATTGAAGTTCTCTACGTTAACTTCTCAGGTTTTACTTACTGTGATAATTAATTTTATGTGCCAACTTAATTGGGCTACAGGCGCTCAGATATTTGGTCAAACATTATTCTGAGTGCTTCTGTAAGGGTGTTTTTGGATGAGATTAATGTTAAATCAGTACACAGGGTAAAATAGATTATTCTCCCTAATGTGAGTGGCTCTCATTCACTCAGTTGAAGGACTGAATAGAACAAAAATCTGACTCTCTTTCAAGTAAGAGAGAATTGTTCCTGTCTTACTGCTTTTGAACTGGGACATTGGCTTTTTCCTGCCTTTAACATCAGCTCTTTCTGGGTCTTGAACTTTCTGGGTTTCAGACTGGAACTATGCTGTCAGCTATCCTGGATCTCAGGTCTCCAGACTCAGACTGGAATTACACCAGCAGGTCTCCTGAGTCTCCAGCTTGCTAACTTACCTGTGGATCTTGGGACTTCAGCCCCCATAATTGCATGAGCCAAATTCTTATTATATAAATATATACAATAAACATATTTTGTTTAATATAAGGATTATAAATCCTTATTATATATGTTTATATATGTATATATATATTCCTATATATGTATATATATGTTTATTATAAGGATTTGGCTCATGCAATTATAAAGGTTGAAGTGAAAGATAAGAGACTTGGAAAGATAAGAGAATAGGCATGGCTTAAAAAGCACTGGGAAGTGTATTAGTCAGGGTCCTCCAGAGAAACAGAACCAATAGGAAATATATTACCAGTCCTTTTTGAGCCATGCCAATCTTCTTATCTTTCCAAGTCCACAGAAAGAGAAGTTCTTTTATCTAAGCCTAGACCCTCCATTTAGACCCTTTATTTCTTTAACATCTCCAACCTCTCCCTCTCCATTGACTACTTTCCATATGGCTGCAATCATATTTGGTCTTTCCTATCTAAACAAAAACCATGCTTGAGACTTCCCACACTCCACCCACATGCCACCTTATTTCAGCTCCCATCTTATGGCCCTCTTCTTCACTGCTAAATTTCATGAGAAGGTGTGTCTCTGCCTTCAAACCTTCATTGCCCACAGAATACTTAATATCCTGCAATCAGGCTTCTGTCCACACCCAACAAAAGTGGTTTTTCAGGAATTTTTCTAATTACCAATTTACAAATCTGGATTTTGAGGACAGAGTCAGACTGTCGTAGACTGAGTATCATATGGGAAGTAACAAATTAGAGACAGCAATGGGCTATTCTCTTGAGTGTTGAACAAGGAGAGAAGAAAGGGAATGAAATCAAGTGGGGGACACCAAGTCGGGTGGAAGCTTGCTTGCTTCAAAGGGAAGAACATGAGTAGAGTGCAGAGAAAACACAAAAGACGGGATAATTGATAGAGCAAGAACCAAGGGAACTTGACAGGGGAGACAACCACTTTGCTATTTTTTAATAAATTCAATTAATTAACATATAGTATATTATTAGTTTCAGAGGTAGAGTTCAGCGATTCATTAGTCTTATATAACACCCAGTCCTCATCACATCATGTGCCCTTCTTAATGTCCATCACCAGTTACCCCATTCCCCCACCCCCTTTATTTAGCAACCTTCAGTTTGTTTCCTATGATTAAGAGTCTCTTATGGTTTGTCTCCCTCTCTGATTTCATCTTGTTTTATTTTTCCCTCCCTTCCCCTATGCTCCTCTGTTTTATTTCTTAACTCCATATATGAATGAAATCATATGATAATTGTCTTTCGCTGACTGACTTATTTCGCTTAGCATAATACCCTGTAGTTCCATCCACATTGTTGCAAATGGCAAGATTTCATTTTTTTGATGGCCGAGTAATATTCCATTGTGTCTATATACCACATCCTCTTTATACATTCAATTGTCGATGGACATCTTAGCTCTTTCCATAGTTTGGCTATTGTGGACATTGCTGCTGTAAACATTGGGGTGCATGGGCCCCTTCAGATCACTACATTTGTATCTTTGGGGTGAATACCCAGTAATGCAATTGCTGGGTCATAGGGTAGCTCTATTTTCAACTTTTTGAAGAACCTCCATACTGTTTTCCAGAGTGGCTACACCAGCTTGCATTCCCACCAACAGTGTAGGTTGCCAACATCCACATCCTTGCCAACATCTGTCGTTTCCTGACTTGTTAATTTTAGCCATTCTGACTGTTGTGAGATGGTATCTCATTGAGGTTTTGATTTGGATTTCCCTGACGTCGAGTGATGTTGAGCACTTTTTCATGTGTCTGTCGGCCATTTGGATGTCTTCTTTGGAGAAATGTCTGTTCATGTCTTCTGCCCGTTTCTTGATTGGATTATGTGTTCTTTGGGTGTTGAGTTCAATAAGTTCTTTATAGATTTTGGTTACTAGCCCTTTATCTGATTAGACATTTGCAAGTATCTTCTCCCATTCTGTCAGTGGGAGACAACCACTTTGAAACACCTTTTATACAGAGTGAACAAATTAATGGTGCCTGGAATATCACTTTTCCTACAACTGATTTTCTTAACCCTTTTAATCAGGAAAAAGGGAATCCTATATTCTTCTGTAAGATTGTGGGATAACTTGAATACCAGTTGTGTTTGACCATATAAGTAAGGCTCTAAATTCCAACTAGATGTGGTTAAAAGAGCATTATTACTCTCTTCAGCTATACTACAGGTGTAAATAGGCTTTTATAATCTAGTTTGGAGATTGAACTACCACTGTTTTGATGGGGGAAACTCTTTCTCTAGCTTCTCTAAAAGTCATAGTATCCAAATTGGGACCTGCCTGTTGATAGCTGGGAGGATGTCTACCTATTCCATTGACACTAACATTGGAAAAAGAACTTGGCAACTCATGTAGAGAAATTGCTTTCAAATTCGTCTTCCAAACTACTCAGGAAAAGCAGCCTTATTGATTTTTGGGCACACCTCAACTTAACCCAAACGTGCCATTACTCAGCTTGCTTGGCTTTCTTATTTACCATCCTTGGCTTCAAATGTCTCTTAACTGTTCCCTGAAATTCATTTCACCCTCTCAGTGGAAATATTTTTGGCCCCTAAGGAAATTCCAAAAAGTGGATCACAGACTTTGAAGGTAGTATCGAAGATGATTTCCAAGGATCATTTTGAAGGTAGCCACTTCAGAATAAGTTTACTCCAATGGTACACCTTGAAGTTGTGAGAAATCATTTATTTTAAGTTTTGATATATTTGTTTGAACTTTTCAAAAAGCATAGACTATATTTTAGAGGGTTTGCTAGTTGGATTTTTCAGGGATTGATTCCTTTTCTGCCCAGCTAGATCATAAGTGCTAAGAGCAAGGGGCTATAGTTTCTTTGTAGCCTTATTTGTAGTCCAAATCATGCATTGCAAAGAATTGATGTTTAGTGAATGTTTTAGATGGATAATATAACTCATATTTTCTTGAGTCTGGTATTTATAATCTAGGCATGGAAATAGTAGTAAATCTCATCTTGCCTGTTTTTGAACAGAACATAGTACATGTAATAGAAAAAACTTGCAAAAAAATTGAAAGAACATATAGAATGGATGATGGCACAGTGCCAAAATTAGCTTTTAATAAAAACCAAATGGAGGAAAACAAAGAAGACCCTAGAAGATGGAAAGATAAATCTCACTTTTTGAGCATAAGAACAGAACTACATATTGAAACTTACAACTCAATCTGACAACTTGGGCATAACTCTCATTCTACAAACTACTCTACCTTTCTCCCTCAATTCTTGAGCCTTCCCAAGCCCCCTCCCCAAGTCCCATACTGTTGACTAGCTCACCTCTGATATTTAATTCTTTAGCTCTTACTTCATTTCTTTGCTGAAAATTGCTCCAAATCTCAAAAAACAAACTTACTTTTTAAGATTTTATTTTTATTTATTTTTTAAGGATTTTATTTTTAAGTAATCTCTACACCCAACATGGGGCTCAAACCCACAATCCTGAGAACAAGAGTCACATGCTCCACTGATTGAGCCAGCCAGGCACCCTTCAAAAGCAAACTTATTATCTTATTGTCAATTTCTGTAGTTTGTTTCTAAGTTGTCCTGAATATATCCTAAAGAGTGACATTTTCCTCAATTTATAAAAGTACACCAAAATGCAGGTTAATAAAACTAGTACCTTAATGAAAAAAAATTCCACAAACTGATATTTTAATACCTATATTATATCCTTTAAAACATGCAAATGAAATCTGAATTGTTATTGAAGAGATAAAAAATGAAAAATGATGATGTTGGCAAGAACAAGAGTACGAATATTCATGAATAAGGACAAGCATATATTTCCCTAAAATGTAGTGCTCTCCTTCCCTGGAGAGGCCATCTGGCCTCTTTGATTGCTAGTTAAAACCAATTAGCACAAAACGGGATACTACCTTATTGGGTTTCACCACGAGCTTTCTGGTTTCATCCTTAATCTTATGGTTTCCTCTTAAATGTTTTCTGTTAATGGTACAAATTGAAAACAACAACAGCTACAACTTATGTTTAAGCTGAGTACAGTCTACCAGGGCTCAAGCAAACACTCCTCATTAATATCTATAATCATTGCCTTATCCCAGAGAGGCAGAGATGATCAAGCTCAAGCCTGCTCACACACACAAACTGTTCTCTTGGCCATTGAACAGCCAGGCAGCCAGCTAACTGCTTACTCTTTGTCTATGCTGCCAGCACCTGAGGTTCTGGGAGTCTCTCAAGTAGAGTGGCAGTAGTGTCGGAAACACTGATGACCCTGATTTCACACATATTTCCTCAAAGTGAGTCATGGTAAAATTGGAGTGAAAGAAGCTGGCTTTGCTTTACACTGAACACAAGAATAATAGTGACCCAAGTTAGCTACACATAATAATCACAGATACGTAATTCCAAGTCCCTCAATAGTGCCTATTTTCTCAGTGTTTTGGCCCAAGCTTCCTCCCTTTAACTACTTACTAGTGAATTCTATTCTCTCAGTCTAAATTTTCTTCTTAATAAAACATTTCCCCCCTGGTTATTTTCTATTAGTCACTTCTCACTTTTTCTTATATCTGGACTATAGCCACTTCTTTAGATAGTCCTCACTACTTTGCAAATTAATTTGTTCTTCTGGAGAAGATAAAAAGAGACAGCACCTAACCACCCAAGTTTTAATCAGATTTATCCACTATCAAATTTGCATGCAATTTTGATAAATTAACTATATACAAATAGTATAGAGTAGATCAGTGTTTCCAAAGAATGACACGCATACCTTTTGTGAGATGTAAGATGATTTAAGGTGGTACATGGACCAATATTTTTATGGTAATACTTATATATTTTATTTTATCAATATACACTAACACACATACATATATATGGCTAGTACTAGAAAACTGTGATTATTCAGATTCTACTGCCTAGGATAAAATTAAGGTTTTTAAAGAGGAGGTAAGCTATTCTTTAAAAAAAAAACAAAAACAAAAACAATAAATAAGGGCACCTGGGTGGCTCAGTTGGTTAAACGTCTGCCTTTGGCTCGGGTCATGATCCCCAAGTCCTGGGATCAAGCCCCACATCGGGCTTTCTGCTCAGTGGGGAGCCTGCTTCTCCCTCTCCCTCCTGCTCTGCCTACTTGTGTGTGCTCACTCACACTCTCTGTCAAATGAATAAAATCTTAAAAAATTTTAAAACAAGTAAATATGTTAACACAAATATGGCAAAATCATGAAAATGGTACCACAAAGACCAAAGTTTGGGAAACATTTGTGTCGTGGTTAAGAACTCTCCCACTCTCTCATGTTTGTTTTTTTTAAGAACTCCCCCACGTTTAATGCCCTGCTCTGCAGCACTTTACCAGCTGTGTGACTTTGGGCAAGTCTTCCTCATTGAGTGCCAGTTTTCTCATTCATGAAATGCATTGGTAAAAGCACATCTTACAGGGGTGAAAAACAACAACAAAAAAAACCCCATAACCTTACATCCTGAAATAGATAGGTATACCCAAATTAGGGATTGAGCCTTAAAATTGGTCATTGAAGATAGTGTGAAAGGAAGGGAAACTATAGTTAACAGATAAAGCATAGCAACATCTTATAGCATAGGCATGAGGGAGCGATTTGAAGAAGGATAGTAGAGGCTTTGCTCAATCTCCTGGGACATCAGAAACCATTTTTTTGGTAGAGTTTGAAAGAATAGGTTAGGTTGCATAACAGACTCCCATCTGGAATAAGAGACTGCTCTTCAAACAACCTTTGCATACCTCTGCACTTACCATATTGGTTTAAAAGTTATATGTTTCTTTTTTTTCTTCCAAATGTCTATTTAAATTCTAGTTAGTTAACATATAGTGTAATATTGGTTTCAGGAGTAGAATTTAGTGATTCATCACTTACATATTATATGTTTCCATGCCTGTTTCCCCCATCAGCTTGTGAGCATCTTTAGGACAGCAACCACATCTATTTATCTTTGTATTCCATCATCTAGCACAGTGTTTGACTCAATATAATGGCTTAATAAATGGCTTTTAAACTGAAAATAGTAAGGCCGATTTTGTGTTTTTAAAATTAAAACCCTTAAAACCCTAGTAACTTTATGACATAATGTGCTATGTGTTGACTTACATGTTAGTGAGAACAGAGATTCCCTTCTTAACTTTTAAATGGCCCCAGAATACTAGAGGAATGTCTGTGTTTGTGATTGAACCCAGATATAATGAAAATTGAAAGACTCCTGGGTGACTATAAAGACTGAGATGGTGAATATAATGAAAAGGAAAACCACATTATTCCCCAAACAAAATAAGTGCTTTGAGAAATGCCAGAAATCCTTGGGGAAAGAAGAGAAAACTTTGCTACCCGTAGATGACAGACTCCATATCCCATTTCTACAATTTACTTTACTGATAAGAATACATTTCTATCATTTCCTTAATGAAATCTGGTAATTGAAGCATGATGCCCAAAAACATTGTGTCTTCCCATATAAACTGCTCTACTTTCCCTTCTGATTTAAGCTAATGAGTAAGAAGGGGAAGATAATCTTTATCATTGCTAACTAATAGAGAAATATATCTAAAGATTGAAGTACTGTTTTCTTATATTTGGAGTTAGGAAACAGATCAATTGCTCCATTATTTTCCCAAGATTTTTTGGCACAATTTCAATAGGTTTTCTGCTTGCTTAGAAGTAGACAATTTTGAGGGATAAAAATAGCACCTAAGACTACAAGATCCCTTTTAATATCAGGTTTCTTAGAACCTTAGCCTACTAATTATTGAGAGCTTTAACAAACACCGGCTAGTGATTGTGGCTTGCTAGTGTGAACATAAATTTATTAAAATTATATTGAGACATGGTGACTAACTTATTTCATATGTAAAATTAACAACAAAAGATCTATGCTATAGGAAAGACAAATATTTTAGACACTATTTATTGAATTGTGGCCAAATTAAGGATATAGAGATAAAAGTCTAGGTACTTTATCATCTATTTAAATATTTCCTTCTTTCATATAAAAGCATTAATATATTTACTTAGGAGAGATATAATATATAAAAAAGACCTGGGAGGCACACCTAAGAAAGGGTTATAATAAGATTTTCTGGTCATCTCAGGTATAAAATGTCACAAACCCCTGGGATGTGGTTCTGAATTTTATGCTATGGTAGGTGCCAGACTGTCTAAAAACAAACAAACAAAAGTCCAAACTTGAGGCATCCCAATGACAATCCTCTTCTTAACTAGATGTGGTTGAAAGAACATCTTTTTGACCTAAGTTATCACCTCTGACATTTTGAAAAGCAATAAAAGGAACAGAGTGGGAGGCAGTAGGCCTGGATTCTAATACTTAGCTGTATCTTTAACTTGTTTTACCCTGTCTTTTGACCTTTTTGAAACTTGTTTTTTTCCCATCAGCATACCAAAAACATCTGCTTCACAGGATGGGCTTGAAAATTAATGAGATGATGTCTGAGAAGTACTTGAATATCAGGTGTTCTGTGAATTCTAGGTACTGTTATTCAATATTAAAATTCATTGCCCTTCTCAGAACCACCTAACTAACCCTCTGTATCTGTGATCTGATCTCAGCACATAGACGTAAACAAGAAAACGTCAAAACTGGATGCCATGTTCTTCTCAGTTTAACCAATTATGGTCAAGTTTCATTAGTAACTAACAGATTTTACTTCCTTGAGTTTTTTATTCAGAATGTTGAACAAGTAGAGTTCATTAACAGTGCATGGCCACCATAGATAAGTATTTTGCAAATTGGTTGTTCTTCAATGTGAGTTCTTAGCAATACTAAGGATGAAGGATTTACACATGTTATTTTGAGAAAGTCTACCCTTGACCAATTTTTTCTCTCTGCAGAGGAAAAATGTGTATTTCCAATATCTAAGCATAATCTCTTACAGTAACTAAAATATCATGAAGGAATAAATATTACAGGGTTGAAGTTGTAAATTAATACAATAAAGTCCCCAATTTTATAATTAGATAATTTTCCTGGTAGTCTTGACCTGTACTTGACAGTTCCCTGGAGGAATGTAATTTTTTATTTTAATAAACTAAAAACTTGCACCCTGAAATAATGACAATAATGATAAATGATTTTTAAGCAGGTACTTTTTAATATATTATTTCATTTGATACATGATAAAAACATTTCTATGAGAAAAATATTACTAGCCTGGTTTTCAAATATGGAAACCAAGGCTCAGGAAGGTTTGCTACCTTGCCCAAGTTCATAGATTTAGTGAGTGACAGATCTAATATTTAACCCAAATTATCTGACTAAAAATTTGATGTATTTTCCATTATACTGTGGTAACTGAATATATAGATCTTCCCGAGCTCCCCCTCCAGTCTTTTACAGTGAATCTGTAGCTCTTCTAGTGAACCAGAATTCTATTCAAATGACTTTTCACCAAGGATTTATATAGGGTTACCTAGTTTGTTACCCAATCTGCCTTTCCTTTATGAGTCTGTCTTTGATTACCTTCTTCAGAGCTAGGATTGTAGAACATTAAGGAATACAGCTTTCAAGAATGTTTCCTGTTGCTATGCATAAACAGCCTTCCAGCAACTCAATCACATTGCTTTCTTTGTGCTTCTCCCTCTTCTCTCTGTATTTCTTTTTCTCCCTCTGTTTTCACAAATTCTTTTGATTGTTTTTCCTCTCAGGCCCTGTCCCTAGCAAAGTTTCCACTTGAAGTGTAGCTATTTCCTATAAGAAATTCCAGGATATGTACAGTCATACCATCAAATACCATATGCTGTAGCTCCAGCAAAAAGATCTCACAAAAAACAGTGTTTTCACTTCTAACAATGTCCCTTCTACTCCAGGAGCCTAACTCCTTCACGTATTGCTTTTTTTTCAACTTTAGTCTATATTTCCTTTGTCAATAGACTCTTGTTTCCTCTTTTTTTGGGAGGGGGGTGAAGACATGTGAAGCAAGAACTTCTGGTGAAAAAAAAAGGCAAAAGTTAGCCAACTAACTGAACTAGGGGAAAGTTGAAGGGGAAAGACTTTAAGAAAACATTCTTAGTATGGATGGTTAAGTAGCAACAGGGGATAAATGTAGGACACAGGTGGTCAGCATGTGTTTTGAGTAAAGGCAACATTATCCAACAGACAGCAGAATTCTTTTAGAATATTGCCATTTGCTATATAGGCTCAGAGGGTTAGAGGAGAGATTGTTAGAAACAATCCAGGCAATTGTTTCTATTGTGTCAGGTTGCATTACCCCAAGCAAAGCCTGACTAAAATCCTGTCTGGTCTGTAACAAGACTGTATTTTAATTCCACTGCCACACCAACCAGTCCCTATGAGTCTGCAATCATAACTCAGTCCAGGGAACAAAAGCACTGCCTGGCACAGTGCCTCCTGACATACATCACCCACATCCTCCTTTATCTAAAATATCATCTTTAAACTGACAAGGGAGATCTGTTGTGGATATCAGCTGTTGTATTATTCTAGCAAGTGTAGAAATTCTGGGTGACTCCATTTTGGCCATCTCAGGAGCTAGAAAAGAATTACTGTTTTCTTCATTTTGTTGTTCTGATGTGTCCTCCAGAGGTGGTAGCTAAAAAATCAACAGATGACTCTAGAAAAGATGAGTCTAGTGGTTTGGCTGTTAACAAATCTCCCCAGGAAGATTATTAATATTGATCATTATGGGGCGCCCATGGGTTGCTCAGTTGGTTAAGCATCCAGCTCTTGATTTCAGCTCAGGTCATGATCTCAGATTTGTGAGATCAAGCCCCAAGTCGGGCTCCATGTTGGGCATGGAGGCTGCTTAAGATTCTCTCTCTCCCTCTGCCGCTCCTCCCCCCTCTAAAAAAGTATATTTGTCATCATGGTAATGCCACACCTGCCTATGTGACTCTGCACTCATATGACCCAAGGTCTTTTACCTAAATTAGCAGAAACTCACCTTGGTTCAGCTCCTAACCTACTAGCAGAGACAAAGTCTTATGGTACAAATGAGTGCTGTGTGGCCACATAGCCATTCATTTATTTATCATCTAACATTTATTAAATGTATACCATCTGTTAGTATGTTGTTCTAGGTGCCAACAGAGTGGCATATGGAATTTGAACTTTTAAGTCCTCATCTAAGTTTGGACACAGGGCAAGGCTTGAGATGTCATACCATTAGTAAATCAACAAGCTTGCCTCATTACGTTGAACATGAAATGACAAAAGAACCAATTAAAGACCTAGCGAGTACTGGCCAGTCTCCTTGAATAATCCACTTCAGTGCATTCTTAGTTGTCTTCATGATTCTTTGATCATGACTGTTTGCTTGAGGGTGTTGAGGTGTAATGGTAACAGTTCGGAAAATGCTTTTGACCACAAATTTCTTATACTCAGTTGCGGAAGGTGTTCTGGCAAAAGACGGTGGACTGAGCACATGTATTTACTTCTCTTCCTTTCCATAGTCTCATTGAAATGATAGAAAACATATTTTCAAAATAATTAAACCAAAACAGGGCTAGAAAACAAAAAAGGCATGCAGCAAGAGCTTAGAAAGTTTGAGGAAATCCCTTAAAGATAGAAAGCAGATGGGATCTGATTAATGGAGGAAATAGAAGAGGGAAAACTGCAACCGAAAACTACCGTTGTAAGAGTACTTTCTTCCAAGAGAGCTCCAAGAAGTGCCAAGCTCAGAACCAGGAAACACAAAAGCATAAGTGGGCAATTTTCAGTGCAATTAAAGAACTGCTTTTAGGACAGCTAGGCCAATAGAGCTCCTCTTCCTTCCCATAGCCCTCTCTCCCATTCAGAGCAAACTGGCTGGCAGTTTAGATGCCTCCAGGATTAAACCTAAAAACTGCATCTGCATTAGAAAGAGTGTAAACTACCTGCCTAGAGTGGAGAGACTCCAAGGGGGTTGGGGCCTGAAGAGGGTTTGAGGTAATTTAAGATCCCCATAACAGGTATCTCTGAACCAATGATTCTCAGCCCTGCTTTCATATTAGAATCATGTAGGAAGCAGTCAAATTGAAATCAACTGCTCTAAAGCAATCTTCCTAAACTTTAATGTGCATATGAACCACCTGGGGAGCTTGTTAAAATGCAGATTTTCATCCTGCAAATCTGAGGTAGGGCCTGAGATTATGTATTTCTACCAAACCCCCAGGCTCCCTAATTCTAAGGATGTTGGTGGAAGGACCACACTTTGAGTGGCAAGAACCTAAAAGAATCACAAATCTTATAGTTTCAAAAGAGAATGTAAATATTATCTAACTTTATCGTATGAAAGTAAAGGTATAAATATAAATTGCGAAGTGGGAGGAGGATGGAGGGTGGAGATAAGTAAAAGGATGTTAATTTCATTACGTTTTATATCTCACCTTTTATATCTTCACCTCTCAAGAGACACTGTCTAAAGTTAAAAAAAGAAATATAGATTTAATTTGTTATTGAAATCCATTTTAAAACACTAAAAATATCATAAATATGAGGGAGTAGAATGGAAATAAGAAGCCATGAAAGTGAAATAAAATTTTTCTCTCAATAAAAATAGTAACATTTACTGAATTCTCAGTAAATGTTAAGCACTATTCTACACATCTTTCTTATATCAACTCATATAAACTTCACAACAACATTGTGAGATAGGTACTATTGTTACCCCCATTTTTTTTTTTTGGATGAGAAAATGAAGGCCCAGAGAGATTAAGGAATTTGCTCACAGTCACAAAGCCCGGAAGTAACAGGGCCAGGATTCAAACCCATGCAGTCTTGGCTTCAGATTCTATGCTCCTGAAATGAAATGAATCCCTAGATGCTCTTTAAAAGACCAAGAAATAGAAGAATGAGCATATTATTTAATGCTAAATTTGAAACCATCTGAAGAATTACATACCTAAGTGGTATCTCTATCTGAGGAACTCAAGGGCACTGGGGGAATGGAGTTGAAGATACGGTTTTACGTTTAATTTTAGACACTTTTGAGTTGCTTGGAAGTGTTTTGTCATGTGCAAAGTTATTGAATTTTTAAAAACTAGTTTAATACTTTTTAATGTATTGAGAAAATAGGGAAGAAACACCAAAATATTAATGGTAATTGCTTTCTGAGGGTGAGTTAGGGCTGGGATTTTTTTTTTCTCATTTTTTTCAACCTCTTTGTGTTTTCAAAATTTTCCAAAGTTACTTTCATCTTCTAAATAGTGAAACAAATTTATAAAATCTCAATGTGCAGGCCACATTGTCAGAGACAGTAGTACATGTTAATTCATATATTAAAAACAACTGGCACAACAGAAGTTGGAGGTGGTACTGGGATCCCTTTGGGACATTTTGAGAGGGAGTCTAGCTCAATGAAGAAATTATTATCTTAGAATGGCTCTCCAAAATCAATACGCATTCTTATCTAAGTCATCTTGATCCCTCTGCTTCTCCACTCTGCCCCCCAAATGGAAAAGTAGGTACCTTTAATAGGTTATGCTAAGTAGCTTGTCACAGGCTACACTCTTTTACAGTCTTTTAAATATCAGAATCAATTCCAGGACATCAGAAATAGCTTCTATCTGAGGCTTTCATGTAAACAGATCCCGGATATGCTACATTTAGCGTGGCCAAGATAACAAGAAAGCTGCCTTCTTGAAAAACGCTACAATTCCCCCATACAAGGCATTCTTTATGGACAGATAACTCATCTTGACAGCTTTGAAGGTCTTAAATTCCTTGGGTGGTTCCCTTATGGATACCCCCTTCTGGTCTAGTTCAAGACCCTGGCTAATCTGAGATCCTTTGCAGTTAATTATGCAATTTGATCAGCCTAAAGAGCTGAATCTGGGAGATCTTTCAGCATCAAAATTTTCAATGGAGTTGGCTCAGTATAATCTAGAATTCTCAGGAACAGACAGCTCAGGATATCAGCATTTAACCAGCATAACTAGGAATTCAGCTAGGCTCTCCAAACTTGTTACCTAGTCACTTGATACAAAGCCTATCTCCTCCTGATTTGAAAAGTAATCCCCAGAGAGAGTTGTGATTAGTACAAATAGTAAAGAAACAGTCATGGAGCTACTTGTGGTTCTTCTTGATTTCTATTACAACAGGGTTGCTTTGACAATTTGTGCAGAATTCTTATGTATCGATAATATTGCTCTTAAGTTGAAAGCAAGTGGAAATGTTGGTGTAATCTAAGCAGAAGTAGGAGGAGATGGCTGATGATGACCCACCATTCTAGCACACACATAGAAGCCAATGATTTCCTTTTTTTTAAAAGAAGCCATTAATTTCTTGACTTAATTTGAAAAGTGTACATATTCTGATAAACCAAACCACATATTTTTTCTTGTTTTCTTCTTTTTTAAAAAAGATTTTATTTATTTATTTGAGAGAAAGAGCACATGCGAGATAGAGAGCATGAGGGGGGTGGCACAGAGGGAGAGGGAGAAGCAGGCTCCCCGCTGAGCAGGAAGCCCAACACAGGGCTCCATCCCAGGGCTCCTGGATCATGACCTGAGCAGAAGGCAGATGCTTAACCAAGTGAGCCACCCAGGCGCCCCCCACATACTTTTTTTTCTCAGTAGACAATGAGGTGACTCAGAAATTCTTGACTTTTGTAAAAGAAAAACACAGTAGGGATTGAGTTGCCCCCAGGGAGGATTATAGATCTTGCTAGTTTAAAGGAGAGGATTCCCCTGCATCTCCTTTTGCTACAGATGGGTAGGATGGGATAGGGCTGATACCAGCTGCCTAAGAAAGTAACACTGAAACAATGGAAGTTTACTTTCCTGTTTCTTGTGTTTAATTAATCAAGTTGAAATAATGCCCTTAGATATCACTGAAATACATTACCACACCTGGAATCATGAGATAGAAACTTTATGATACTTTATGAAACACTAAAAAATTCCAAAGAAGATGGAAATTCAACTCATGACAGGTACTTGATTCAGAAGGCTCCTTAATGAAAATGGTTTTATAGGTATCCTCAGGAGTATGATCTCGTGATGCTTGATTCACTTAGAAAAGGGCATTTTGCTGAGACTTTCCCAGTAGCAAGAATATTAAGGAATTGCTTGACTCCTAGAGCTGGCTGCAGGGGTGGGGATGGGGTAAGTGCCTTGTTCACAAGGCACTTATAGTCTCTGTACAGTATTGCAGGGAAAACATAACTGTTGCAAAAACTTGATGAAATGTTCAATTTCTTACTTTTGTAACACTCAGAATAAAAGTCAGGGTGAATTGGTGTAATGGCTAGAACTACATTGAGTAACACTGGATACTTGAAAGTTCCCAGGTCTTTGGAGACTATCTTGAGAAATCTGTTTTACAGCTTACTCTAGTTAAAACATCCTAATTTTATAAATGTCTTTGACACTGATTTGTGTGGGTATGAGCCAATTCCTTCTCAAGAGGACTTTGTACCATTCAGATGCTTCCCTGACAAAATGCATAAAACAACAGTTTTCAAGCACTTGATATTGGATATGCACGTCTGCTATACTCAAGAGAAGAGGAGCATTTAAGTTGAGGTCTACATACTCCATAGCTTTCTGCCTGCAGACAATTTCCAAACTGTAGTGCAGAGAAGTAGAGCCCAAACAGAAAGTAAAAGTCTCATAGGGGTGAGGAAAGAGAGATCAGAGTTATGAGTTGCTACACTGACTGAAATCTACAGGACAGTTACTTGAAATGAGGCGGTTACAGGAATCTTTGTAGGAGTACTCCCCCATTCCTTGGCCAAATCCTCAGCTGAACAAAGATTTCAGAACTCACACAGTACAGAGGATATATTATTAGAATTCTGACCCATCCAGAGTAAAAAGACCTTGGTTAACATACCAAGCATTCCCTTGAAACCTGAGAAAGACCACACTTTAGGTATAAGAACAACAAACTAGAAATAAAGACTATACCTTGGGACTGGAGGCAAAATAGAAATAGCCCCCCTCACCCAAACAAAGCCTAAAACCAGGCCTTGACAGGATCAAGATGATTCTCTAGTAATTTAACACCTTTTCAAAACAAAACCCAATAATCTTTGAGAGAAGATAACATAATCCAGAGTCTCTCTAACATATCATTCACAATATCCAGTATACCATAAAAAATTAATAGACATATGAAGAACCAGGAAAATGTGAATCATAATACTAAAAACAAAATTCATTAGGCAGAAATCTAGAAATCATCTAGCTACTGGAAAATAATGGGGAAAAGAAGAGTTTGAAATAGTTATTATGTTTTAAAAGGTAGAGAAAATATGGGAAGAGTGTAAACAGATGTGAGAATGCAGCAGAGAAAAGATATCTCCAAAAAAAATCAGATAGAAATTCTAGAGCTGAAGAATGCAATATCTAAGATAATTAATTGGAATCAAAGAGTGAACATAACAGAAAGGGACTGGTGAACTCAAAGATCAGAAATTACCTAAACCAAAGCAAAGAGACAACAACAAAAAAGAAAGGAGAAATAAACCAGAACAGAATATCTGAGACCTGTAAGGCAGTATCAAATGATCTAGCATATATATAAAATTAGAGTCCCAGGAGGAAAGGTTTGAGAGAACAAAGTGTAAAAATATTTGAAGAGATAATGAGTAAACATTTTTTGAAAACTGATAAAATACCAACCCATCAATCTAAGAAGCTCAGCAAGCCTCAAGCAGGATAAATATACAGAACACACTTAGGGAAATCATAGTCGAATTCTGAAGACCAAAAGTAAATAGAAAATCTTGAAAGCATCCAGAGAAAGAAGTAACATTTCATATAGGAGAGCAATGATAAGAATGATAGCTGCTTTCTTATAAAAAATAATAAAGGCCAGAATACTGTAAAAATATCCTTGAAAAATGAAGGTTAAATAAAGATATTTTTGTACAAAGCTGAAAGATTTTGTCTCCCACAGACCTGCACTAAAAGACATACTGAAAGAAATCAAATAGGCTGAAGGGAAATGTAATCAGATAGAAACCTAGTTATGCAAGAAGAAATAAAAACCATCAGAAAGAGTAAATTGGTCAGTAATATACATAACCTTTAAACATTTAATCTTATTTTTAAATATATATGTGTTATTAAGTTTATTTAAAGACTGTTGGATATTTAATATGAACATAACAATGAAGGAATATGAAGTTTACAGCTTATGTGAAAACAAAATATATGACAAGAACCCAAACGGTGGGAAAGTATTGTTACAAAATTATTAAATAGTTCATCAAATAATATATTTTGAATGTATAATGTGATAAGTTAAAGATATATTTATAATTTCCATCATAATCATTAAAACAACACCAAGAAGAATAACTAAAATATCAATGGGAAATATACTGAAATACTTAACAAATTTGATTAATCCAAACGAGTTGAAGAAAGTAGAAACAAAACAATAGAGAACAGGTGAGATAAATAGAAATCAAGCACTAAGATGGTAGGAATAGACTAAACACCCCAATTAAAAGACAAAATTGTCAAATTGGATGACAAAGACCCCACCATGTTTCTTCCTTCATACACACAATTAAGACAAAAAAAAAAACTGAAAATGAATGAAAGAAAAAAGATATTTCACACAAACCCTAAGCATAAAAAAGAATATATATATACTCAGCCATAAAAAAGATGAGATCTTATTTGCAATAACCTGGATGGACCTAGAGGGTATTATACTAAGTGAAATAAGTCAGACAGAGAAAGACAAATACCATGTGACTCCACTTATATGTGGAATCTAAGAAACAAAACAAATGAACAAAGAAACAAAACAGCAAACAAACAAAAAGATTCTTAAATATAAAGAACAAACTGGTGGTTGCCAAACTGGAGGTTGGATGGGGGGATGGGTGAAACAGATAAAGGGGAATAAGAGGTACATACTTCCAGTTATAAAATAAATAAGTCACAGAGATGAAAAGTACAGCACAGGGAATATAGTCAATAGTATTGTAATAATGTTTTTTGGTGACAGATGATAACTATACTTACTGTGGTGAACACTATGTACAGAATTGTTGAATCATTATGCCATACCCCTAAAACTAATGTAACACTGTATGTTAATTATACTTCAATAGAAATATGTTATGGCTATATTAATATCAAATAAAATAGAACTTATGATGAAGAGAAATACTAGAAATAAAGCAGGACATTTCATAATGATAAAAGGGTTAATTGATCAAGAAGAGATTACATTCCTAAATTTGTTGCACCTAATGAAAAGTCCTTAAATATATGAAGCAAAAATTGTCAGAAAATAAAGTATAGACAAATCTACAAACATGAAGACTTTAACACCATGTTCTCAGTAATTGATAGAACATGTAGAGAAGCAGTCAGAAAGAATATAGAAGACTTAAACACATCATCAACCATTTGACCTAATTGACTTTTATGAAACATCAGACCCATTAATAGCAAAATACAAATTTAGTAAAGAACATTCACCAATATAGACCACATGTTGGGTCATAAAACAAGTCCCAGTAGATTTCTAAGGACTGACATCTGACAGAGTATATTATTCTCCAACCACCTAGGTATTAAAATAGAAATCAATAACAAGATCCATAGACATTCCCCAAATATTTTATATTTCTTGTAGTAAAATCTTAATGATTATTTTAAAAAGATAAATAAATCCAAGGATAAATCCAAAAGGTTGGACAATAGACAATAGGAGTTCCAGAAACAATAGAGAAATGGAGGGAAGGAAATTATTTAAGAAACCATGCAAGAAAACTTCTTAGAACTGCAGGACACTAATTACTAGATTGAAAAAGCCCATCAAGTTTCCAGATTAGTAAATGAAAAAGAAACACACACACGCACACACAAACACACTAAATCTTATAATAACAAATTTTCAGAATACCAGGAACAGAGAAATTCCTAAAAATTTCAAATTAAAAGGAATAATTTTTAAATGATTTTATTTATTTATTTATCTGAGAGAGAGCGAGTGTAAGAGATGAGGGGAGAGGCAGAGGGGGAGGACGAGGAAGAGGGAAAGAATCTCAAGCAGACTCCACGCACTCAGGGCAGAGCCTGAGGTGGGGCTCCATCCCACAACCCCGAGATCATGACCTGAACCAAAACCAAGAGGCAGATGCTCAACCAACTGAGTCACCCAGGTGCCCCCCAAAAAGAACAATTTAAAAATAAATGAATAGGGTGCCTGGGTGGCTCAGTTGGTTAAGCGACTGCCTTCAGCTCAGGTCATGATCCTGGAGTCCCGGGGTCGAGTCCCGCATCGGGCTCCCTGCTCGGCGGGGAGTCTGCTTCTCCCTCTGACCCTCCCCCCTCTCAAGCTTTCTCTATCTCATTCTCTCTCTCAAATCAATAAATAAAATCTTTAGAAAAAAATAAATAAATGAATAATGCTAACCAAATAAGTCAGTCAGAGGATGAGAAATACCATATGATCGCATTCATATGTGGAATTTAAGAAATAAAAATGAGCAAAGGGAAAAAAAAGAGAGAGAGAGAGAGACAAACCAAGAAACAGACTCTTAGCTATAGAGAACAACCTGATGGTCACCAGAGGGGAAGTGGGTGGGAGGATGGGTGAAATAGGTGATGGGGGATTCAGGAGTGCATTTGTCATGATAAGCACTGAGTAATGTATAGAATTGTTGAATCATTGTATTGCATACCTGAAACTGATATAACGCTATATGTTAACTATGCTGGAATTTAAAATAAAGTAAAAATGAGTGAAAAAAATGAGACTCAGGATGGCTTTCACTTTCTCTATAGTTTTGAATACTTGAAAGATGATAGTGCAATACTTTCAAAATTTGGAGGGAATATTATTTTCGACCAAAATTTCCATATCCAGCCAAACTGTTAATCAAATGAGATTCACCCTCATGCACCTTTTCTTTTTTAATTAATTAGTTAATTAATAGCTTTTGGCTTTTCTTTCCAGGTTTTATTTAAATTCCAGTTAGTTCACATTTAGTGTAATATTAGTTTCAGGAGTAGAATTTAGTGGTTCATCACTTTCATACAATACCCAGCGTTCATCACAACAAGTGCACTCCTTAATACCCATCAGCCATTTAACCCACCCCACCCCACCCACCTCCCCTCCAGCAACCCTCAGTTTGTTCTCTATAGTTAAGAGTTTGTGGGGCTCCTGGGTGGTTCAATCGTTAAGCATCTGCCTTCGGCTCAGGTCATGATCTCAGGGTTCTGGGATCGAGCCCTGCATCGGGCTCCCTGCTCAGCGGGAGGCCTGCTTCTCCCTCTCCCGCTCCCCCTGCTTGTGTTCCCTCTCTCGCTGTCTCGCTCTCTGTCAAATAAATAAATAAAATCTTTAAAAAAAAGAGTTTGTTTTATGGTTTGCCTCTCTTTTATTTTCCCTTATGTTCATCTGTTTTCCACGAACCTTTTCTTAGGAAGTTAGCTGAGAATGAGCATTAGCAAAATAAATAAATAAGTAAATAAGTAAGTAAATAAATAAATAAATAAATAAATAAATAAATAAATAAATAAAAATGAACAGAGACAATAGATATGAGAGTCGGGAAATGGTATATCCAATCTAAAGAAACAGTCAAGGGTGACAGCTGTGGGGAGAGTAATTACACAGTTGAATGCAATTGGACAGAGGGTTTAGGAGGATTTTTCCTGGAAAGATGGGGGTTAGGATAGAAGACCTGTTTCGAGGAAGCTTTGAGAAATAAAACAGGAAGACATTTTAAGGAAGACATTGCAAAGTGAAAAGGGAGAAAATTAGGAACTCTAGGAAAATAGCTGCTCAGCCCCTACTATATTGCTAAGCTTGCCTCTGAAGTGAAAAATATTTGAGTAATCCAGAAGAATGTAAACACTGTTTTTTGATTTAACTAAAAAGAATGCGATAACTACAATAGGACACTGGGGACCTGAAGTGGCAGTAGAGGAACAGAATGAAATCCTCATATGTCATTATCTGGAAATAAATGGGTGCTATCTAAGACTAAAATATTAAAAAAATAATGGTCTAATTTCTTCATCGATCTACAGCCATTTGGACTTTTTTTTTTTTTTTTTTGGCTTCTTCGGGGCTTTCTTACCTGAAGGTGTCTCTACTTTAAGGCTGTTCCCTTTGCCCTGAGTGCCCTTCCCCAGACCTTATCCAGGTTGGCTCCTTCTCATCATTCTATTTGCTCAAATCAAAATGATCTTCCCTGATTTAGGATCCCATGATTTTAGGGTCAGATCAGACACCTTCCCTGACTAGTTTCTCTAAAACCTCTCACCAGATCTCTGTATCACATTACTCTATTTTCTTCCTAGAACTTAATACTCTCTGAGATTGCCTTATTTATTTGTTGCCTTGTTTATTATTACTAGACTGTCCTTTTGCTATTGTGCCCTTAATACCTATCTCTTCCACTTATTCTTTTCTCTATCATGTCCTTAGTGCTTAGAATAGCACCTGGTGCAGAGCCCTCTAAGTGCTAAAAAACTATTGGTCTGGGGAGGCAGGAATGCAAAGAGAATGGAATGGGTTGCAGTAGATAAGAGACTTCAACAAATTTCTGGAAGCCAAAAAAGCAGATGAAAGAATGGTAACGGGTAAAGTAGAAAAGAAAAAGGCATAGCCTAGCACAGGAGAGGAGCTATAGTGAAGTTGGGCAATCTTTTCATGAAAACTTTAGAGTGGGAGTGAGAAGTAAGCTAAAAATGGGGAAATTGATGCAGGTCTCTATATGGAAATGTTGACCTCTGGCCCACACATTTCCCATTCCCCCACATAGATTGCCATGAAGCTGAGCATTTACCCTCAGGCAGAGACTGCCTGAAAAGAACCTAAAGAGCTAGTGTGAGAGTTGGCATTTAAGAATAAACCCTCCTCATTCTGGCTTCTAGGGTTCCCCAGCATACCAGCTAATTCACTACCTGTTCACCCAAAGCAAGGCCTGACAGACCATAAGCCCTGCTTACATATACTGAGCTTCTAGTCAGCCTTTCTATTTTCTCATTCATGAATATTGATGGATAACCACCGATCACAGGACAACTGAGGAAAACCTCTAACCTAAAAGAAAAAGGTCTAAGTCAGAGGGGGAGACAAACCATGAGAGACGATAGACTCTGAAAAACAAACTGAGGGTTCTAGAGGGGAGGAGGGTAGGGGGATGGGTTAGCCTGGTGATGGGAATTAAGGAGGGCACATTCTGCATGGAGCACTGGGTGTTATGCACAAACAATGAATCATGGAACACTACATCAAAAACTAATGATGTAATATATGGTGATTAACATAACAATAAAAAATTTAAAAAAATGATCTTTGAGGAAATAGAACATGTGGAACTGAAGATAACCCCAAAATAATAACCACCATCATAAAATTCCAAAACACCAGGAATAAAAAGAAGATTCTAAGAATTCCTAGTGAAAAAAAAAGTTTACCCCCAAATGAACAAGAATCAGAGGGTGATAGAACAAAACCTACAAAGTTCTGAGGGATAATTATATTGAGCCTACATTTTTTTTAAGATTTTATTTATTTATTTGAGAGAGAGAGAGTGAGCATGAGCGGGGTTGGGGGGAGGAGCAGAGGGAGAGGGAGAGGCAGACTCCTTGCTGAGGGGGAGGGACTCCTGGGACTCCAGGATCATGACCTGAGCTGAAGGCAGTCGCTTAACCAACTGAGCCACCCAGGCGCCCTGAACCTAGAATTTTTAACCAAGCATATGTATCAGCTAAGTAAGGTGATAGAATAAAAGCCATTTTCAGATATGAAAAGACTGAGAAAGTTGGCCTCCAAGGCATCCTTTCTTAGACATTACTTGAGAATTGTTACAGCAAAATGAAAGAGCAAAGAAAAAGAAAGTTGTGGGATCTAAGAGAAAGTAGATCTAAATCAGAATAGTAAGAAAGAGAAATCCTAGGACTGTCACTGTGCAGGGACCCATATTGGGAGATAGAAGATAGAAGAGGACTCTGGGAAAACAGTCACTAACATTGGCATACCAAGGGCCAGGGCAGTAGGAGTCATTTTCTCTGAGTGTAGCCACGAAGAGGATGCACTTTTTATAGAGAATTAAAACACCATAATGAAACTGAGTAAAAGTTGGTCAGCTTTTTGTTACCACCATGTATCAGCAATTCCAAAAAATGTCAGTGATAAAATACTCCTCCCTAAAAACAAACAAAACAAAACAAAACAAAACCTGTGGGTGTAAAGTTGTTTAATTGTTGCAGTTACTGTTGAGTCATGGTGACTGCTCCCACCACCCTGTGCTTGGTATGTCGATAGTATCCAGGAAAAAAGCAGGGCACTGATGTTATGACTGAATGTTTATAATGACTTGAGGGTATGATCACGGCAATTGAGGGGAGTATAATAGTAAGTGAAACTATTTGAACTTGATCCTCAGATTATTCTCCATTGAATGGTACAGAAGCACAGCATTGGCCCTTTAGAGTAGCAATTATAATTCCAGCACACAATGTAGTTATGCTGTGAATAATATAGTTATAATCATGTAAACAACTGCTTGTTGGTATTCAATGTTTAGAACAATTCATCTGACAAATTACAAGACATTTAAATATGGTCACCTAACAGAATGTGAATGTTATCAACCTTAATGATGTAAAAATAAATGTACAGCTGACAGTGATTAAAGGGTAGGAGATGAGCAGGAGGAGTGAAAGGAAGAGTAGGAATGTTAATATCTTTATCTTACAAAGTGGGGAATCATGAAGCATGGAACCAGAGATGGAAACTTCACCATAGTTAAGATTTCAGAGGTAACTAGTGGTAGAACTGAGAATAGGGATATAAATTATAGTGGGAGAAGGACAGTTGGGCAGGGATTTATGTAAACTCCCCACATCCTCACCTAGCTTAGCATGATGTCAATAAACCGTGCCTAAAGTCACTTAAGAAACAGCAACATAAACATATTACCAAAGAGATAGGGAGATTATATGAGAAAAATTTAAAATATTTGAAAAGGTTAAAAGTGATTGCCATTGGGGAGCAAGGTTCAAGGTGGGCAAGGGAGGATTGCCTTTTTCCCCATATAAGCCCTTCTCTGCTATTTGATTTTTTAACCATGTATTTAACTCTATCACTGTGCTATAATTTTCTAAGGTCTTAAAAAGGAGTATCTTTGAAGGATTTGACAATAAACTCTCTATAGAGAGAACCTACTCTATATATTCTACCATGTTAGCTATGAATTCTTTAAAATTGTCTTGTTAAGGTAGCACAGCTCTACAACTAATGTAACAATGCCCTTGCCAGACTATTATAATTCTGTTTGTTTCAGTCACTGAATAATGATTGATGCTGAAGAGCAGTGAGCTCTCCATATGACAAGCAAGAT
Source organism: Callorhinus ursinus (assembly GCF_003265705.2). Classification (NCBI taxonomy): domain Eukaryota; kingdom Metazoa; phylum Chordata; class Mammalia; order Carnivora; family Otariidae; genus Callorhinus; species Callorhinus ursinus. The sequence continues at coordinate 5,635,341 of NW_027397127.1, forward strand.
AGCAGTGAGAGTGGCGTATGCTGTGCCACCATCAATGTTTAGAAGGACACCATGTTTTTCTTAGTCCTTGGGAAAAGAATGTACCTTAGCATGTAAATCTTTGGGAGCAAGCTAACTTTGAACTCTTTAAGATAACTCCTATCAGCCATTTTATGTAAAGGATTTGTTTTTTATTTTAATATAGAGAATCTTCATGTATTTATTAGTCTTACTAAAGTATTTATTAGTCTTACTAAAGAGTCTTATACAACATACGAATGCCCAGATTTTTAAAAATGGGAAACCAGAATGCCATCCTCAGAACCATAAAAATGTTGGTATTGAGGACCACTAAGGCAGGCTGTGGACAAATTGTTAAAAAGAACAGTTTTTATAGCTACCAAACTATTCTCTTTATTTAAGTTTATTTATTTATTTATTTTTAGTAATCTTTACACCCAATGTGGAGCTCAAACTCATGACTCTGAAATCAAGAGCCACATACCCTTCTGACTGAATCAGCCAGGTGTTCCTATACCTACCAAACTATTCTGAAACTAACTTTAATCTGTTATATAACCATAGTCACTAAAAGGAATGGAAACAGTGACAATCAATGCATGTTCACCATTTCATGGGCGAGGGTTTTACCCAGAATATCTGAAATCTGAACTTTAAAAAAAAATTAAATAATGCTTTTAATTCATTCTTTATATTTAAAACTCTTGGGCATAATTCATCGTCTTGCTATTATAGGATGATAATCAGAATTGTTGCTGGCTATTCCTTCCTTATGTATTTCTCTTCACCTTCCTTCTTTTTCATCTTCATTTTCAACTGCCTCACTTGTTTGCTCTTTTCTCTTCTTCTACCCAAGTCTTAGGCCTACCACTGGCACCCAGTGGCACCCCATGGCATTGCTGATTGCACTCCACAATTTTAAGTGATTCTTGACCACTATCATTGTTTCTTTACTAAGAAAAAATCTTTTGCTCTTTTAGTTGGATATTAATTTTTTTCTTTAATTTTCAGATTTAATTTTTCCTCTACTATAACATATGACTTTGTCCTATAACACATGACTTCGTTTCTAGAGGTCACTGCTTGGTTGTCTCTTTTACTAACACATTTTCCAGTACATGATTACCACCTGTCTTCATTCGAAATTTCTTTAACATGGTTAAAAACATCAGTCCACTTACCCTTCCCCCCCGAATCAGAGTCACATAAGTCTTTGGCTGCCCTTCGAAATACTTATCTTCTCACAAATTTATTTTTTAGGCATGAGAGGTGAGAAATAATGCAGTAGGTTAAGAAAATAAACTTGAAAGTCTAGCCATACCTTGGCAAACAAACTCCAAATGAGATGCTTATTAGAAAAACCCAGTCCTTCAAAAGTGAGTTGCCAATGAGGCGAGGAAATGGGTCTCTGAGCTAAAGGAGCCTGCTAATGGAAATCAACACTAGTTTCTAGTTTCTGTTTGTAGAGGCAGGTCAGCAGGATACCTTGAGAACTCCCATTCTGGTATCTACTTAGTGCACTTCTGAAAAGATACTGGGCATTTTTCAGCTACTTCTCCGAAAAGATAACTTGTAGACAGCTCAAGTACACCGACCAGATTTACCCATTCCTACTTTCATTTTATATCTGGCAGAAAAATTGCCCATATGGATGTCATTCTAAGTGCATACTGATATTTATTTTATTTTCCAAAACTCAGTCACTGAAGAAAATTTAAAAATAAGATTGGTCTTCCTACTACTCTATTAGTACTTATCTCCCATTGTACTGAATGTTTTCCTCAGAGAAATGTTTTCTTGGCTGATAAATACAGAAAGGTAACATAATACCCTCTCATGATAGACACCTCTGACAGAAAAGAACATTGTGCAGTGCAGTCCAATTCTTAATTAACCAGGGTCATCGGGAACAGGCAAAGTATGGATTAAGTGTAATTCTACAGGTAAGTCCTACAGTTCATTTTTATCCATTAATTTCAATCTCTTTCCTAATCACAAGTTTTATCAGAGCTCTTGACAATTAAGTAAATGTAGAGATTTGTGTTTCACTTCCTTTCTTATCCTTGTCTAATGAGTAGGGAAATAGAGAGTGGGGAACAAGGGAAAGAGGTATTATCTTCTAATATGATAATCAGTCACTGAATCTGAGAGTAGTCTGTTGGCTCATTATATAGCCTTAGTTTTTCCTGATGTTTCTGTTTTTGTTTTTTGTTTTTTTTTTTTTTTATTAAGCCTGGACCCTGGGGCAGCTGGGTGGCTCAATCGGTTAAGCGTCTGCCTTCGGCTCAGGTCAAGATCCCAGGGTCCTGGGATTGAGCCTGCATCGGGCTCCCTGCTTCTCCCTCTCCCACTCCCCTTGCTTGTGCTTGCTCTCTTGCTTGCTCTCTCTCTCTCTCTAATAAATAAATAAAATCTTTAAAAAAAAAAAAAGACTATACCCCAAATCAGGAACCAAAAAAACAAAGCAGAGGTCAATTAAAAAAAAAAAAAACAGAATTGTATCAAATGTGTGAAATAAAGCCTCTAGATATATAGTTCTGGCATCTAAACCTACCAATGTTGGCAATTTCAATCCTAGTCCTAGTGCCGCTTTTGTCTTTCTGAGCAATTTTTCTATTCCCAGGCTCTAATTTCCCATCTGTGAAACAGGGATTTCTCCAGACTACTCTAGGTTTATTTGAAGAAAAACTGATCATGAGTAAAGAGCATATTTGGTGTAAAAAAAAAAAAAAGAAAAGAAAAAAAGCATAATCGATGTGATTGTCAGTAAGCTGAGTTCTAGAAAGACTTTGGTTCCAGCAGGCTACCTTGGGAGAGTATGACTAGCTGAGGATCCATAGAGTCTCTGAGTCTCATCTATGTGAATATAAATGTGGGCACAGGTCACTGCAATCTTCTGTGGGTGTTGTGAGTGATCCCAGGCCTGTGTGTTGATCTCCCCTTCCTGGAACAAACAAGCAGTCAAAGCGATTGTATATGTGAACTGTGTGCTAATAAATAAGATAGCTCAAAAACAGGAGTATTTCTCCCATTTCTGCACACACACACACACACACACACACGTGTGCCTGTAAGCGCACATACACACAAACCCTTACTTAGTCTGGAATTTCCCTCTCTCTTGACCTAATTCACTCCCTATCTGTAAAATGAGGAGGTTGGACTGGATGATCTCTAAGGTACCATCTAGCTCTATGAGTCTGTGCTGCTGCTTATAAAAACTTGTAACTGCCCTTTTTCTTCTTTACTTTGAGCCTTGCCCTCAGCAGAAAATCAAAAAGTCAGAAGTCAGTTCAAGCTGTATTGCTGCAGAGGGAAAAAAAAGAGGCATAGCTTTTTCTTTCCTCTTTGGGTGCTCTTATTATACTTTGAAAACCAAAATAAGTATTGAAAGTAATGTGGGTGTAGATTATAATTTCTATGCTCTAGTTCAGTTTCTATGTTTGGCAGTTTAACAAATTTTACCAAGGTGAGCCCATATGTTAAATGAAACTGGAAAGAATAAAATACTACTTTACAGTGATGACCCAGTCTGATCTTGATAATAAATAAATAACACTTTTTCAGTTAAAAAAAATGATGTTATTCTGGTTTAAGGAGACATTACGTTTGGAAAGAATGGACCACTATCATCCAGTATTCCAGAATAATATAGGCATATATATATACATATTATGGACACCAATTGGGAATGATTTTCTTAAGCTAGTTTGCTAGAGACAAAAAAAACTTGTAAATAGGTAAGTGCACAAAATATGTCTACAGATGGCATAGAGGGCATCATGAAAGAGTAGGTGATCAATTTGAACTAAAAGCAGAGGAGGTGGCTAGGACAGAGGGGAAGATGGGAAAGTAAGTTTCAAAAGCCAGATCATGAAAGACCTTATAAATACCAGTAAAACTTTTTGGCTTGATCTCAAAGACCAGTGTGCCCCAAAGTGTGCTATATATATGAGGAATGGTATATGGTATATTTTTAATCATTTGGCATTTATTTTAAAGTATATTAGGAAAAAAATTAAACCTTCAAACCCAAGGTTTGCTCAGGACAAAAAGCTAAAACTTTTTTCAGTGAATATATTTAGATAAAAATATTACCTAAGTAATAGTATAGATGGTACACAGACAGATACAGCAAAAAATTGTGAGGGTGATGTACAAAATGACAGATAATTGGGAATAATGTCTATGTGAGCATTATTGAAGGGTTTTAGGCAGTGGAGTAAAATTATTACATTTATTGTTAAGGAAGATCAATCTGTGTGCAGCATGGAAGACAGATAAAAGAGGAGCTAGTTAGGAGAGTACTGTAGTAAAGCCCGAACTAGGGCAGTAGCAGTGAGACTGGAAAGTACAGACAGATATGAAAGATGTTAAGGAGACAGCATTTGTAATGCTTGGTGAATGAGTGCATTAATCCATGGTCCAAACAGGAGGAGAGAAACCCCTCTAAGTAACACAAAAGAAATTATATACAATAATAGGTTACATTGATGATGGAAGAACTGAGATGACACATGGGGTGTGTTTTTTAATTTAAATTCAATTAGCCAACATATAATACATAGTTAGTTTTTGATGTAATGTTCAAGGATTCATTCGTTGTGTATAACACCCAGTGCTCATCACATCACGTGCCCTCCTTAACATATGGGGTATGTTGAAGATATACAAAGATTAGCAAACAGCAGGAAGCCCCTACCACTCCCAAGGCTGAAAGGACAACAGGAAGGGAAGTTTTTACTAGACACCAAGAGCAGAGGTCACCCCATGGAAGCTGGGTATGATGGAAGTTTGTCTAGTGTTAGCTGAAGACGTGGAGAAGATGCAGCTGCCGCCAAGAAACACTGGATTCCCCTTTTCTCCTATCCTGCAATTTCCTATTAGTGTTTCCTATTGGCTGAAACCAATCAAAGCCTCCTAACATGGAAACTTGGGAAACACAACCTGCAGGATCAACCCCTCTGCAAAAATAGCAGAGCAAAGAAAGGTGAAGAATGGATCCAAGGGAAAACAAGTCTATGATTGGCACAATGTGGATGGAAAGTGAGAAGACAGAAACATCTAAGACAAAACCTAGGTTTATGGCTTGGTTAGTGTTATTCTCTGAGATAAGAAATATAGGAGTAGAAAAAAGTCTAGGGGTAAGATGAGTTCATTTCTTTTTTTAATTTAAATTCAATTAGCCAACATATAGTACATCATTAGTTTCAGATGTAAGATGAGTTTCATTTCTTAACCTTTGAGTTACCTTTGAGGTATCTGTGGAACATCCAAGTGGTGAAGACCAAAAGTTGAAACACAGTGGGAGAGCTAGCTAGTTATGGTGATTTAACCATCTTATGGATGGTAGTTACAAACATGAAGATATATTACATAGATTAAGGAGACAAGAGAGCAAGGAGGATGCTTTAGAAAAAAACTACCATTAAGACAATAGACCAAAGAAGAGAAGCCAATAAAGGACCCTGAAAGGTAGGATTAAAAATAATTTCCCAGGAGTCAAAGCAGGACAGAGTTTCAAGCAGGGAATCTTAAAACAATGCCAAATTCACCCGGAGTGATCAAGTAATATGAGAATCAGGAAAGAGTCTATTGGCTCTGGCTATTAGGAGATCCCTAGTGTCCTTTACAAGAGCAGTTTCAATGGAGAGTTAGGGCTAAATAGCAGTTTATAATGGTCTGAAGAGAAAAATGGGAAATTAGGAAGGAATTGGAAAGAGTGGTGTGGATCACTTTTCAAGAAGCTTGTGAAAGAAGAAAAGGGGAGAGAGAGGGTAGAAATTGAGGGAGATGCAGAGTCCAGAGAAGGTTACTGAATTTTCAGCATGACAGCACTTGGACTTGTTTCTATGTTGATAGAAAGGGATAAGATATATTAAAGACACAAAGAAGAGGGCGCCTGGGTGGCTCAGATGGTTAAGCGTCTGCCTTCGGCTCAGGTCATGATCCCAGGGTCCTGGGATCGAGTCCCGCATCGGGCTCCCTGCTCCTTGGGAGCCTGCTTCTCCCTCTGCTTCTCTCTCTCTCTCTCTCTCTCCCTCTCTCTCTCTCCTCCTCTGTCTCTCATGAATAAATAAATAAAATCTTTAAAAAAAAAAAAAAGACACAAAGAAGAGAGAGAACAGCTGATACAATGAAGTTCTTGAAGAAATATTAAGAGATAGGCGACAAAGCCAGGTGGAGATATTAAACTTGAATAGGAGAAGGAAAACTTCCTTCTGAGACCAGAGGGAAGGAAAGGAGAGTGGACACACATAAAGATAATTTTTAGGTGTGGGAAATTTAAAGAGTCCATCCATAATAAGCTCAATTTTCTTTGTGAAATAAGAGTTAAAATAAGCTTCTAAAGAGAGTGGAGAGACCGTGGGGAAGGAAGTTTTGGAATTGTCACTATAAGATTTGAACAAAGGTAGTGAGTGACCAGAAGTCAAACTGGAGAACACAAATTTGCTGCAATGCCAACTTGCAAAGCTCTGTGGTTTCCTCTAGCAGACTCAGTATTACTGGTTGTAGAAGTTGAGAAGCAGGTATTTGGAATGATCCAAAACTAAGGTTTAGCAAAGTAGTTACGTCAGAAAAACAAGAAGTGGAAAACATGGAAATTTTTCATCAAGACAGAGGTTTCAGTGAAGTACTATGAAGTCCAGGCTCAAAATGGAAGGGATTAATGCAATAAAAGAAACTGGAGACCTAATTATTGGACAAATTCTTCCTCTAAAATTTATAAATGTGACACTGGTACAGTGTTGGCTTCATCTTGGTTTATTCTATTTTAGTTTTGTGGCCTAAGAAGAGGAAGAAAATAAATGAATTTGAGAGCTAGCTATGTGGTATGTTCTAGCTACATAAAATACATTATTTTAGTAATTTTCACAACTATTTTATGAAATAGATATATTCATTATGCAGAGGACACAACTGAAGCTCACAGAGGTTGAGGAAACTTGTTGAAGTTAAACCACAGCTAGTTATTAGCACAGAAAAGGTTCAAGTTCAGATCTGTCTGGTTGAACATTCAGTACTCTTTCCACTATTTCCTGTTGTCTCTCTACCAAAAAATGAAGAGAAGAAAATTCTAAATTAATTTACTCTATGATCAAATAAGCATGAAGTACTCTTGGAAAGCAACACTTCCCAAAATGGAGCATCCAAATGGGGCTACCAGGGTCTCCAAAGGTTATCCTGAGTAGGTCCATCAATTGATCTCTTTTAGTGTTGACATTTGCAGTATGACAAGGCCTCTACTTTGGTTTCTGGCATGAACACATAATTCACTTATGATATTTAAACCAGACATCATCTCATTGGTGTCTCTTTTAAAGTAGTGCCAGGCTTCCCATTAGTTTTAAGGAGTTTTGGTATTGTTTTGGGGGTTTTGTTTTCTGTTTTTGCCTGTGGCAAGGAAGAGTTGGAGGTGCAGGTGATCCACTGAGGTTTTACCACTGGAAGAGGTCCACAGACTGAAGCAGATGGAAAGCCATTACATCAGTGTCCTGGAAGCTGTGGCCTGCCCTCAGGGCTTAAAGAGGTGACTGTGTATTTGAGTGAGGTAATGTTTGACACTCAGAATCTTTTTTTTTTTTAAGATTTTATTTATTTGCCAGAGAGAAAGAGAGAGGGAGAGCACAAGCAAGGAGAGCTGTAGGCAGAGGGAGAAGTGCTCCCCGCTGAGCAGGGAGCCCGATGTGGGACTCAATCCCAGGACCCTGGGATCATGACCTGAGCCGAAGGCAGACGCTTAACCGACTGAGCCACCCACGTGTCCTAGCACTTAGAATCTTGACTAGAGTCAGTAAGACCCTAGAGTCAAAAACACATTAAATTAGCATAGCATTCAAAGCTGGAGATCCAGAATCCAGCATCCTCTCCCCAGAAATCCTCCTGGTCCCTGGCTTTGAGTTTCAGTGAACATAAAACAGCTGACTCCTCTAGGCTCCAGTGATCAGTACTAAAAGCAGGAAAGAGTATCCTTTTCTCTTCAGACGTAGAGACATCCTCACCCTGGGGAGAAAAATACATTTATAATTTTAATATGATGAATTAGGCAGTAGACACTTTGGAATATATCAGCGATTCCCCTCTTCCACTGAAATAAAAAGAAGTAAATATTTATTGAACACCTAATGCATGCCAGGCACTCATTGTATCCTTATCATAAAACCCTTTGAAGCAAACATGCATTATTACCCCATTTTACAGTTGAAAAAAATGAGACACAGAGAGCCAAATTAAGTTTCTTTAAGTCAGGTGACCAATAAACAACAGAAGTGGGACTTGGACTTACATCCACATGACTCCAAAACTCCTTATAACATAAGGCATTAAGTAATAAGAAGAAGGTAGACATTTCTGATAATGATCTAAGCAAGGAGACTGTAGCTTGTCCATCCTGGAAGCTATTTATAAACAGGAATGCTACACATTTACCTGAAATCCCTTGCAAGAGCTCCTAACATTTTTTGTGTGTATGTGCCATGGACCCCTTTAGTATATGGTAAAGCCTATAAAACACTTTTTAAATGCATAAAATAAAATACATAGGATTACAAAGAAAACCTGTCAAGAAAAATTTAGTTATCAAAATTTTTAAAACACTCATATGGCAATATATGTACTTTATATGGTTTTTTAAAGATTTTCTTTATTTGAGAGAGTGAGCAAAAGACAGAAAGAGAGAGAACACAGCAGGAGGAGGGGCAGAGAGAGAAGGAGAAGCAGACTCCTGCTGAGCAGGGAGCCCGACCCCAGGGTCCTGGGATCAATGACCTGAGCCGAAAGCAGATGCTTAACCAACTGAGTCACCCAGGTGCCCCTATATGGTTTTAAATACAAGATCTAATGGTCGGCCTACCTATAATTTCAAAGGACATTCACAATCAAAGGAAATGTAGACATTCACTTGGAGGTTAATGAAAATAAAGATGTAATTTTTCTTAGAAGTTTAAAAAAAAAAAAGCCTAAACTCTAATCATGGGCCCCTTACACGCTCCACAAGAAATCTACATCATGTTGTGTTGGAGCTAACATGAAGTGGCTTGCAAGAAATTATTGTTGAATTTTCAGGCAGTTTGGCTGTTTGCTAAATGCAGCTATTGTTAATCAGTAAGTTATACAAATTTACAATTCAATAAATCATATTAAGAAAAGTAAATAAACACTCAAACCTCATCACTTCTTAATTATGTCACTGCATTCTATTATTGTCTATGTTCTTAAGGTTATTTATTTACATCTATTTTATCTGTATGGCAAATTACTATATAACAGCATATTACCATGCCATCTTTTTCCAACTCCATATTTGGTGACATCAGGCTTGAAACTTGAAATTAGACATGGAAACCAGCAAATGCTACAAACCAGGGCTTTTAACCAGCAGAGCCAACTATTAGATATTTAATAGCACACTACTGTGTTCAGGGGGCTCTGAGTTAAGAACATCTGGTAGGGGGCGCCTGGGTGGCTCAGTCGGTTAAGCGTCTGCCTTCGGCTCAGGTCATGATCCCAGGGTCCTGGGATCGAGCCCCACATCGGGCTCCCTGCTCAGCGGGGAGCCTGCTTCTCCCTCTGCCTCTGCCTGCCTGCCTGCCTACTTGTGCTCTCTCTCTCTCTCTCTCTGTGTCAAATAAATAAATAAAATCTAAAAAAAAAAAAAAAAAAGAACATCTGGTAGGACAAGTAATACTCAGGAAGATCTCTAGGGAACTCTTTCAAATCAAGGATTCTAGGATAAGCATAACAAAGAATTTTTAGATACAACACCAAAAGCATAATCCACAAGAGAAAAGAGAAAATACTGGCATTCATCCAAATTAAGAACTTCTGCTCTTCAAAAATACTCTTAGAAGAATGGAAGGACAAGTCAAGGACCAAGGAGAAAATTTTTGCAAATCACATATCTGATAAATGATTTATATCTAAAATACATAAAGAACTGTCAAAACTCAATAAAAAAAACAACCAAATAAATGAAGTGGACAGAAGATTTAAACAGACACTTTGCCACAGGAGATATATGGATGACAACAAGTAAGCCCGTGAAAAATGCCCAATATCATTAGTCATCAGGGTGATAAAAATTAAAACCACAATGCAATGCCACTATGCATGTACTAAACTGGCTAAAATTAAAAACATTGACTATACCAAGTGTTGCTAACCAAGTGGAGCAACTGAAATTTTCATACATTGATGGTGGGAATGTAAAATGGTACAACCACTTTGGAAAATAGTTTGGCAGCTTTTTTTTTAAGATTTTATTTATTTGACAGAGAGAGACACTGTGAGAGAGGGAACACAAGCAGGGGGAGTGGGAGAGGGAGAAGCAGGCTTTCCACGGAGCAGGGAGCCCAATGCGGGGCTTGATCCCAGGACCCTGGGATCATGACCTGAACCGAAGGCAGCTGCTTAAGGACTGAGCCACCCAGGCACCCCTTTGGCAGCTTCTACCAAAGATAAATATACACCCGCCATATGACCCAGCCAGTCTAGTCCTGGGTATCTACGCCAAGAGAAATAAAAGCATATGTCTATACGAAAACTTATACATGAATGTTCATAGCAGCATTATATGTAATAGCTCCAAACTGGACACAACCCAATTGTTCCTCAGCAGATAAACAAACTGTGGTAAAATTATACAATTGAATACTACTCAGTAATGAAAAGGAATAACCTACTGATACACGTAACAACTTGGATGAATCTTAAAAAGAAATTATGCCAAGGGAAAGAAGCCAACCAGAAAAAGAGTACATACTCTATGATTTCATTTACAGCAAATTCTAGAAAATGCAAACTAATCTGTCATGGCATAAAGCAGATCAGTGGTTGCCTGGGGATGGGGAAAGATGGGGAAGGGCATGAGGGAAGGATTACAAAGGGGCACGAGGAAACATGTTCATCATCTTGATTGTACTGATTGTTTTGTGGGTGTATACATATGTCAAAACTTATCAAATTAAACACTTTAAACAGATGAAGTATATTTCATGTCAATTACTGTCCAAAATCAAGCTTATTTTTAAAGAGTAGGACTGATCCTACTAGCAAAAGTTTTAAACAGACATTTCGACAAAGAAGATAATATGGATGGCAAATAAATCTATTAAGCAGAGTTATTTTTCCCTAATTAATGTTTTTGAGGCACCTTCATTATGTTAAGCCACTGGAAGCCAATTATTTGAGGAGATAACCATTTCAGATTTGCTAGATGGTATCCTCATAAAAGTCTAAAATATTCTGTCTAAAGTAAGTCACATACTTTCCCCCGTATTTCCTACTTATTAAGTGAATGTATGCAGAAGGAGAAAATAGAGAGTGTTTTCCTTTACAGGTGGGAAAGCTGAGACAGAGATACTAAGCAACATATCTTAGGTCACTCAATAGGTCAATGGCAGAAATGAGACTAAAATCTGGATCTCCATCTTCTTAGTCCAATAATTAAGGAAAAGTCCTGGGCGCCTGGGTGGCTCAGTTGGTTAAGCGACTGCCTTCGGCTCAGGTCATGATCCTGGAGTCCCGGGATCGAGTCCCGCATCAGGCTCCCTGCTCAGCAGAGAGTCTGCTTCTCCCTCTGACCCTCTTCCCTCTCGTGCTCTCTCTCTATCTCATTCTCTCTCTCAAATAAATAAATAAAATCTAAAAAAAAAAAAAAAAAAAGGAAAAGTCCTCTGTTGGAAGAAAGAGTCTTCTGTGTGGCTCCACAGGGTGATTGGAATTCATGGCAGGTTACTGAAAGGTAAGCCTGACTGTTGGAGGAATCTGTGTTCTGTTCAATTTTAATACACCCTTGGGAGAGATTTCTGTATAATCAAACAAACTTGGTGCTCTGAAATGTTTAAAGCACGCTTTAAGTTGGGTAGCATTTTTGTTTCTTAATCAAAAGGTCTCTTATCAATATACTATTGCTTGATACTGCTAATCTGTCCATTTAGTACACAGAAGACTCACATTCATCCACAGATCCAGGAACAATATCTGAGCCAACATTTCATTAACTTGTATATTTTTCCCAAACCAATGATTGGTTGTATCCCCCCCACTCCCCGCACCACCCCCTTTCCCTTCAGATGTTGCTGTGGAGATTTTGGCACAGCCTAGGAAAGGGAGGAGGGAAATGGTAGGAAAAGGGGGAGTTCAAGGGCGAGTTACCAGGGGCCACTTCTCTCAAAACAGACAAAAAGGACGAAACACAAGAGAGGGAAAAACCCTTCTCTCAGAGTCAGGGCCTCCTTATGTGGGAATCCTGCCAGAAAATTTAAGGTAGCACTGAGAAGGAAGGCAACAAAGGATTAAGGATGTTCTTACACTTCTGTTTAAGGACCATTTATGGGGTATAGGCAGCCTATTACACCCAAACCCCTATTCTTCAATGGAAGACACACACAGTCACTCACCCATGCATACACAATGGTAAACAGAGACCGTAGCAACTATGAAGACACGTGCACACTCTCGGGCAGAAACAAAGGGACAAAGGGACCACATCCAGAAAAGCACACATTTTGTAAGCCCTCAAAAAATTTAGTTAGGCACAGAGTACAGTTAGGGGAGAAAGAGTAGGGAAAGCCATAGGTGGTAGGTGAGGCAGGGGTAGAGGTGAGAGACTGGATTAACGGTTAAGTGTGAAAGAGAGAGCGTAAATGAGTTAGTCTGATTCCATAGAAACCCCACCTAAGGGTGGATTAGAACAGAATGAGACACAAATCTCCTCAAATACTAGTGTTTCAAAACTAGAATTTTCTCTCAAGCCTCTGCAGTCCCCACACTAAAATAAAATCTAATCACTTTTTCCAGTGATTTTTCAAGTGATAGATACTACTTTCTCTAGTAGATTCACTTCCCAGCATAATTGTGCAAGTGCAAAATGATCATATTAGCACATACATCTTTAGATTTATTTTATTTAAATAGTCTAAGCCTTTAGGAAATATATTTCTAAGGAAATGAGCATGTGTCTCAGGTGATAGAAGGCAAAAAAGGTAAAGGTAAAATTAGACAAAGGGAATAAAAAAAACCTATCTTTTTTCTTTTTGAATTGTTTTCAGCATTGGCACACATTCGAAGGCACACATACAGACATCTAAATCAATGCCCAATATAATCTCACTATTGTGAGTCACTGGAGGCAGGGCTAAGCTGAAGTAGTGGAAAATCTGAAATACACAATATTTTTAAAGCCATGCATTTTTATTACTTTCAAGTGCAAACAGTTACTCCAACTACGTTAGGACAATTTTGCCTGATACAAGACCCGCTTTCCACAAAGAGTTCAGAATTTATTGTTTAGTACAATTGCAATTGCCTTGAACTGAGCCATAAGAGTTTTTCTTTTTTCTTTTTTTTTTTGCATCAAACATACTTTTGTTTTTTTTTTATTATGTTCAGTTAGCCAACATAGAGTACATCATAAGTTTTCAATGCAGTGTTCAACCATTTATTAGCTGCGTATAAAACCCAGTGCTCATCACCACATGTGCCCTCCTCAATACCCATCTCCCGGTTTCTCAATGGAGCAGATTCTACCTAGACACTTCATCTTTTGGAGAAATAACAATAACTAATGTTTATTGAGTACTTCCTATGTAGCTGGCAAGCACTGATCTAAGGAGTTTACATGGATGGTCACATTTATTTCTCACAATTACTTTGTAGGTGCTAGTTTACTTTAAAGTAGGTTCGATGGCTATCCCCATTTTACTGATGAGGACACTGAGACTTAGGGAGATTAAGTGTCTTTCTCAAAATCATACAGTTAGTAGAGAGTTAGAGCCCAGATTTGAATCCACATAAGCTGACTCCAGAGCCTGTGCTATTAACTAGGGTACTGTGCTGCCTCAGATAAACAACCTTTTGCCTCAGGTAAAAAATCTGATATCAGGGATTTATTTTCAACACGAAAGAAACTTCCAGAGTATGTTTTGGCATCAGCACACACTGAACCCTCTCTTCTACATCCTCCAGTCTCTGCAGCTACATATGGGGTTCCAAACAAAGATCACTGACTTCCAGAGTCATTAGCCTCGGGGACTGCAGGATCCTCTGGCATCGAAGAAAGAGCCAGTTATCTTCAGGAGACTGTATTGCTAAAGCAGGCAAGTAAACTAGCACCTTTCAGAGGAAATTTGTAACACGGGTTGAAATATAAAGGTTTTCTGCTTAACTTTCGGTTAACCAGGAAAATAAATTAATTACAACCTCCCATCCCTGAGCAGTCGTATGCATATGAATACGATTTAAAATTCGCACCTCAATTGTATCTGCTTAGCAAACTTTTTTCCTTTAGTACAGAGATGAGATTTGGTCCAGCCTTGCCTTATCACAATGCTCAAAGATCATTAATTAGTGGAGTCAGGATTATGAAGATTTATGTATTTACCTTTGATGAAAAATACTTAGTGACAATCTAATATAATCATTCAATGCTTTTATTGTGTAGGGAGAAATAATGCCATGTGAACTGGGAACGGTTATGACTAGAGACCAAAAGCGCAGAGGAAGAAAAATTGAAAGAAAACTAAAGAAGTCATCTTTTGATAGGTTGAAAAGTTAAAAAGCTGCTGGGCAAGTTGCCATGGATACCATGTCCTGAATGTAATACTGGGCTTTTCCTCACAGTTAAAGACTAAAGGCCTGACTCTCCAGCTGCACACATCCTTTCTGTGCAGAGAGTGGCAACTACTTGAAATGGAAATTCTGTAGTTTGATGAATGAGAATGCAATGGGAAATTTCCTGTGCGAGAATCCTAATCTGCTGAAAAGGTATTTGAATAAGATTAATTTCAAAAGCATTTTTATCCCATTTCTATATTACCCAAGCCTTCTAAATCATACTGCACAACGACCTTTACAAATCTACAGTAAAGAATCAGAAATCAGGAACTGGTCATAACCACAATAGACCTACATGGCCCTTTTTCATCAGTGGCACTTGCCACCCAATGGCACACATTCTTACTGCCCATTTATTGAAGCTGTATGGGGTCTGAACAGAACAAATAACATGGCAAATCGGGAGTCCCCTCCATAGATCATAGAAACACTATACCAGAAACCTATACCAAAATAAGTTACTGTGTCAAGAGTTCACTGCTTTCTTCATATTCTTTGGATTTTACAAAATGACTCAGACATTTCTGTCAAATTACAGAGTAAAAAATGAGCACGTAAGAGGGCTCATAGAAAAAAATCAAAGAAGGAGCAGAAGGAGCCCTGTGTATAGCGCATGGGTTATAGGGTAAAACAGAGTCTTATAATAGGCTTAAATCCCAGCTCTGTCAACTTTACTAGCTGACGACCTTGGGTAAATTACATAATTTCCCTAAAACTCCATTTTACTAACATTTCTTTCTTTCTTTTTTTTTTTAAAGCAAGCTCCATGCTCAACGTGGAGCTTGAACCCACAACCCCAAGATCAAGAGCTTCATGCTCCACTGACTAAGCCAGCCAGGTGCCCCTTGTTTTACTAATTTACAACATATGGACAATAATAGTACCTACACTATAAAGTTACTGTGAGGACAGTGTGAGTCATATATGTAAAACCTTAGAACAGTGTTAATTCTTTACTAAAGGGCAACTTTTAATATTATTCTCCCACACCTCCAAAGCATTTATTTCATTCTGGCTATGGAAAAAAATACAAGTTTATGGTGGTGCTAACATCCAGTTTTCATATTCTGGGAAAGCACTGGCAAAATCCTCATTGCTTACCTCCTTTTGCATGCACATTTTACATTCTCTCCCTGACATCCTGCCACCTCCACCCTGCCCTCCATCAATTTATCCATTAATTTACAAATCTCCAGGCTTTCTGCCTTCCCACCACCCACCCCTACTTCTCCTGGCAATGCCTTTTATGTAGCTCATGTTCTTCACTGTCCTTCTCTGTTCCCTGAGAAACAGAACCTGCCTTTTGTGTGGCCCTGTATCTTCCCTGACATTAAGTTATATCAATTAGTGATATTTCACAGTTTTTGAGAATTTATCTTGTTTTCAAATTCCTGACTCACTGTCCCTTATTTTTATTTTGCAAACCCCCTGACTAATCCTAAATGATCCCCTCTATCTCTGGGGAACATCCCTAACTGTTTTTGCTTATCCATTCTATCCTACCTCTCTATGAGCCTTGTGAGTTGCTTCTTTCAGAATCTTCATATACTGTAAGCAAGTCTTCTATACACTTGAGAACATAGACGCATAAATCCTAAATGAAATGAATTAAATTTTAAGAAGTATGATCAAGAAAAATAAAAGAGAAGACACAAATAATATAAACCACAAACCAAAAGAGAAAAACTATAAATAACAATGAAATTATAAAATTATAAGATAATACTACATATTACTTTATATAAGTTAATCTGAAAACTTAGATAAAATGGAAATGTAAATAAGATGACCCAAATTGTCCCAAAAGATATAGAAAATGTGAATAGACCAATACGTACAGAAGAAATTTAAACAGTAGTCAAACATATATTCCCTAAAAAATACATGAGGCCCAGATGGTATTATGGGCAAACATTCAAGAAACATAATTTTTATCTTATACAAACTGTTCCAGAGCACTGAAAAAGATGGACACTATCCAACTTATTTTTCTCATCTTACGTTCCTAGAGAAAAAGATAGCACAAGGAAAGAAACTATAAGGCTAATATCACTTATTTATTTATTTAATTTATTGTGTTCAATTAGCCAACATATAGTACATCATTAGTTTTTGATGTAGTGCTCAGTGATTCATTAGTTGCGTATAACACCCAGTGCTCATCACAACACGTGCCCTCCTTAATACCCATTACCTGGTTATCCCATCCCCCCACACACACCCCTCCCTTCTGTAACCCTCAGTTTGTTTCCTGGGGTCCAGAGTCTCTCATGGTTTGTCTTGATGGGAAAATCCCAAATAAAATATTGGCAAATAGATATCAAAATTAAAAAAAAAATAGTATCTTCTCTCCCCCGCCATTGTAAAGTTGTAAGTATATATGACAATGGATGTGTTAACTAACCTTATTATGGTAATCATTTTACAATATATACATATATCAAATTATCCTGTTTTACACCTTAAACTTACAAAATATTATGTCAAATATATCAATAAATTTGGGGAAAAAGGATAGTCTGTCATGATAAATGGTAGATAAATTCTAGAAAAATCTAACAATGAAATTTACATATTAACTAATTGCAAAGGAAAAAATGTCATAAAATCATCAATAAATTTGGGGGGAACAATAAATAAAAGTCAACATATATGCATCATTTTAAAAAAACTATAGAAAATTAATTAAAGCTTCCTTAACTTCACAAAGGATATTTACTAGAAACCTACATCAAGTATCATACTTAACTGTGAATCGTTAAAACTCTCCCCATTAAAATAAAAAACAAACAAAGAGGCCAGCCATTAGTATTTTATTCAACATATTACTAGAGTCTTAGCTAAGAAATGATAGTGAAATGAAATGAAAGGTACAAAGTTTGGCAAGGAAGAGGAAAATGATTATGAAACACTCTTTTTTTTTTAAAGATTTTATTTATTTATTTGACAGAGAGACACAGCGGGAGAGGGAACACAAGCAGGGGGAGTGGGAGAGGAAGAAGCAGGCTCCCCGCTGAGCAGAGAGCTCCACATGGAGCTCCATCCCAGGACCCTGAGATCATGACCTGAACCGAAGGCAGACGCTTAACGACTGAGCCACCCAGCTGCCCCGATTATGAAACACTCTTAGGGGGAAAAATGTCATTATTTGCAGAAATATTATCTACATAAAAATCCTTAGAGATAAAAATTAACAAATGAATTCAGCTAAACAGAGAGTGAAGAAAAGAAGTCGCTGTAATATTGGCATATAGAAACCAATCTTTCATGCCAGCAATAACCTATGTAAAAGTAATGGAGAGATAGAACAATGGAATAGAATAAAAGTTCAGAAATAGATAAAATCATCTAATCACACTTGTATGTGATAAAGGTGGCATTTCAAATCTTAGGGACAAAGATGGGCCTTTTATTAGTGTTGGGAGAAATAGATAACCATTTGGAAAGGAAAAAATTGATTCCATACCTCACACCATAGAGAAGAATAAAATTCAGCAGATGAGAAATTCTATGTAAAAAATTGAGATTATACAAGCTGAGTATGGGGAAAGACTCTCTACCATGACTCAAAATCCAGATGCAATAAAGGAAAAGATTAATGAATTTAACCATAATTTTTTAATGCACAACATAGAACAACATAAGAATAATCAAAAGACAAATTACAAACTGAGAGAAAATATTTTCAGCATATGTTATAGTATCTCTACTACATAAAGAACTTGTAAATTAGAAGGAAAAAATACCAAAACTCAATTTTAAAAAACAGGTAAAAGATAGGAACAGATAATTTTAAGTGATAGGAATGGCCTTTGAAGATATGAAAAGATGTTCAATTTTACTCATAATAGAAGACATGCAAATTAGAACCAATCCAGGATATAATTTCCAAACTATCAGATTGGCAAAAGTTCAAAGGCTTAATAAAACATTGTTGAAGAGGCTGTTCATAAAAGTCACTCCCATACATGGTTGGGCTGAATACAAAATGATACAACTTCTATGGTGTGGTGAGGGATTTCACATTATTTAACAAAATTACAATTGCTTTTTACTCAGCAATTCCACTTCCAGAAACTTACTCGGATGCAAAAAAACCCAACACAGTTCTTTATTGGGGTATTAATTATAAATGTAAAATATTGGAAACAACCAAATACCCATAAAAAGGAAATTGATTCAATAAAATATAGTACATCCTCACAATAGAGTATTATGAAGCTATAAAAAAAGAATGCAAAAAATCCCTATAAACTTGTAAAGAGTGATTTCCTGGATAAATTGTTTTCCAGGGTAAGTTAAGTTTTTTTTTTTTTTAAATTTTATTTATTTAATTGACAGAGAGAGAGAGAGAGAGAGAGACAGAGAGAGAGGGAACACAAGTGGGGGGAGTGGGAGACGGAGAAGCAGGCTCCCCGCTGAGCAGGGAGCCGGATGCGGGGCTCGATCCCAGGACCTGGGATCATGACCTGAGCCGAAGGCAGTCGCTTAACCAACTGAGCCACCCAGGCGCCCCCAGGATAAGTTAAGTTTAAAAAATATTTTAAAGCAAAGTGCAAGCAAGTGTATATATTGCCCTGTCTTTTGTGTGAGAAAGAAGGGGAAATAAGAATACACACACATACACTCTGGGTTTTGCAAAAGGAAAAATAGAAACTAGTGAAATTGGCTGCCTACAGGAGGTGGGTAGGAACTGGGTAGAATGTATAGAGAAGAAAGTGACTCTTCTCTGAAGATAATTTTTGTATAGTTTTGACTTTTTGAATTGTGTTGTTTTACATATTCCAGAAATAAAATAAATAGGCAAGAATGGCAAATAAACTAAAAGAAAATCCAAGCAGAAACAACTGAGCTTAACTGTTTATTAAACTGATACCATAATCACACAAAAGAAAAAAATGAAGAGCTAATTCATAAAAATGTTGAGCATAATACTTTGAGTACATATCTTCAGTTTAAAGACAAAAACTGCTATGAAATTTTGAACTTCACTTGATGTGTTTATTTTGTCCAGGAATTCTGAAACCTTTGTGTGTATGCAGGTGCACTGTAGGGTCGAGCAAATAAGTAAATATACTAATATATCCATGATACTGGCAGCAAAGCTTCTCACTGTGGGAAAGAGATATAAATACGTACATATATAAAAATTGGAAAGAAAAGAACAGACCTTGTGTTGTTGGGCTGTGGCTAGAGGTGTTAGTTGAACTCAAATTATAAACATAGTATTTTGGTACAGATCTTAGTCAGTGTAACAGTAATATAGAAAAAATAAAATGTTTAATGATTGGAAAGGAAGAAAAACAAGTGTCATTATTTTCTCATGATATGATTTTGTACATAGAAAATTCAAAGAACCTACAAACTATTAAATTTAACAAATAAATTAAGCAATGTGGTTGGAATCAAGGTTAATATACAAAAATCTATTTTATTTCTATATACTTCCAGCAAAAGATTGGGAAATAAATTTTTTAAAAATACCATTACAATAGCATCAGCAAATACAAAAGAGTTATGGTAAGTGTAACAAAAATATGCAAGTTCTTTGCACTAAAACAAAACATTGCTGAGAGATACTGAAGAAATACCAAAGATATAAGTGGCAAAGCCAGATACAACCCAAATGTTCTTCAATGAATGAGTGGATAAACAAACCAGTAAATCCATACAATAAAATATTACTCACCAATAAAAGGAACAAACTATTGACACACAGAATAATATAAGTGAATCTCACTGCTAAGTGTGAAAAGTCAGGCTTTTCTATTTATACGACATTCTGGAAAAGGAAAAAAACAATAGGGACAGAGAACACACCAGTGGTTGCCAGAGGTTAGAGGGAGAGACTGAGTAAAAAGGTGAAGCACGAAAGAAATTTTTAGGGCATTGTAAAGGTTCTATATCCTATTTGTGGTTGTGGTTATAAAAATTTATGAATGGTGAGTTGTTAGTGTTCTTTAATATTCTGGATACAAGTCCTTTATAAGATATGTGGATTATGAATAATTTCTCCCTGTCTAAAGTTTTATTTTAAACTTATTTGTCTTTTGAAGAACGGAAGTTTTATTTGTTTGTTTATATTGAGGTAAAATTGGTATATAACGTTATATGTTTCAGGTGTACAATATTATAATTCGACATTTGTATGCACTACAAGGTGATCACCACTAAAAGTCTAGGTACAATCCATCACCATACATTTTGCCCACACCTATCCCTTTCCACTCTGCTAACCACCAATCTGTTTACTGTATCTATGAGTTTTGTTTGTTTGTTTTAGACTTCACATATGAGTGAAATTATATGGTATTTATCTTTCTCTGTCTGATTTATTTCACTTAGCATAATATCTTCAAGGTCCATCCATGTTGTTGCAGATGACAAGATTTCATTCTTTCTTATGCCTGAACGGTATTCCAGTGTTGTGTGTGTGTGTGTGTGTGTGTGTGTGTGTGTGTGTGTGAGAGAGAGAGAGAGAGGGGGAGAGAGAGAGAGAGTCCGAGTGTGTGTGTGTGTGTGTGTGTGTGTGTGTGTGTGTGTGTGTGTGTGTGTGTGTGTGTGTGTGTGTGTGTGTGTGAGAGAGAGAGAGAGAGGGAGAAAGACAGACATCTTCTTTATCCATTCATCTTTTGATGGACATTTAGGTTGTTTCCATATCTTGGTTATGGTAAATAACAGTGCAATGAACATAGGGGTGCACATACCTTTTCAAATCTGTTTTTTCATATTCTCTGGATAAAACCCAGAAGTGGAATAGCCGGATTATATGGTAGTTCTATCTTATTTTTTTGAAGAATCTCCATACTGTTTTCCATAATAGCTGCACTACTTACATTCCCACTAACAGTATATGAAGGTTCCCTTTTCTCCACATCCTCTACAAAACTTATTATTTCCGTCTCTTTGATAATAGCCCTTCTAGCTAACTGGTGTGAGGTGATATCTCATTGTGGGTTTTTTTTTAAAAAAAGATTTTATTTATTTATTTGACAGAGAGAGAGAGACAGAGCACAGGTAGGGAGAGCAGCAGGCAGAGGGAGAGGGAGAAGCAGACTCCTTGTTGAGGAGGGAAGCCCGATGAGGGGCTCGATCCCAGGACCCTGGGATCATGACCTGAGCCGAAGGCAGACACTTAATTAACTGAACCACCCAGGCGCCCCTCATGTGGTTTCGATTTGAAAAAAAAAAAAAAAAGTAATGTGAAACATCTTTTCATGCACTCTTTGGTCATCTGTATGTTTTCTTTGGAAAAATGTCTATTCCGATCCTCTTCCCATTTTATAATCAAGTTGGTTTTTATGTTGATGAATTACATGAGGGGTTGTGTTTTTTGTTTTGTTTTGTTTTGTTTTGTGCTTATGTGCTTATATTTTTCTTTTTCCAAACTTTTATTTAAATTCCAGTTGGTTAACAAACAGTGTAATATTAGTTTCAGGTGTAGAATTTTATGA
Organism: Callorhinus ursinus; assembly: GCF_003265705.2. Classification (NCBI taxonomy): domain Eukaryota; kingdom Metazoa; phylum Chordata; class Mammalia; order Carnivora; family Otariidae; genus Callorhinus; species Callorhinus ursinus. The sequence continues at coordinate 5,657,411 of NW_027397127.1, forward strand.
GTTCTTTATATATTTTGGACATTAATCCCTTGTTGGTTATGTGATTTGCAAAATCTCCCATTCAATGGGTTGTCTTTTCATTTTGATGATTGTTTCTTTTAAAGTACAGAAGCTTTTTAGTTTGTTTGTTTGTTTTTGCTTTTGTTTCTCTTGCCTTTAGAATCAGATCCACAAAAATATTAAGACTGATGTCAAGAATCTTACCACCTATGTTTTCATCTATGAGTTTTATGATTTCAGGTCTTACATTCAAGTGTTTAATCCAAGTTAATTTTTGTGTATGGTGTAAGACAGTGGTCTAGCTTGATTCTTTTGTATGTGACTGTCTAGTTTCCCAACACCATTTATTGAAGAGACTTGTCCTTTCCACGTTGTATGTTTTTGGCTGCTTTGTCATAAATTAATTGTCCATATATATGTGGGTCTAATTCTGAGCTCTCAGTTATGTTTTTTTTATCTGTGTGTCTGTTTTTGTGCAAGTACTATACTGCTTTGATTACTATGGTTTTGTAGTATATTTATGCAAAGAAAATGAAAACATTAATTCAAAAAAGATATATGCACCCCTATGCTTATTGCATCATTATTTACAATAGTCAAGATATGGAATCAACCCGTGTCCATCAATAGGTGAATAGATAAAGATGTGATGCATATATATGCATATATACCTCTCTATATATACATATATATACATACATGCAATGGAATATTATTCAGCCATAAAAAAGAATGAAATCTTGCCATTTGCAGAAATGTGGCTGGAGCCTGAGACTATTGTGCTAAGTGAAATAAATCAGTCAGAGAAAGACAAATACCATATAATTTCACTCATATGTGGAATTTAAGAAACAAAACAAATGATCATGGGGGAAAAAAAGAGAGGAAAACTAAGAACTAGGCTCTTAATGTATAAAGAATAAACTGATGCTTACCAGAGGGTAGGTGGGTGGGAAGATGTGTTAAATAGGTGGTGGGGATTAAGGAGTGCACTTGTGATGAGCACTGAGTATTGTATGTAAGTGTTGAATGACTAAATTGTACAGCTAGAACTAATATTACACGGCATGTTAACTAACTGGAATTTAAATAAAAACAATAAATAAATAAATAAATAAATAAATAAATAAATAAATAATAAAATGTAAGCATCTGATAAGCCAGCAGTTGCATTTCACAATAGAGAAATACTCATGCACATGCTCAAGCAGGCATATATGAGGATGTTTGTTCATCATAACACTGTAGTCGTGAAAAAAAAATGGACAAAATCTAAATGTTTCTTCAACAACAGAATGACTAAATATACCATGGCATACTTATGACTACCTTGCAACAAGTGAAATGATGAAGTTGGGATTGTTTGTACTATTATGAAAAGATCTCAAATACACTCTTGAGTGGTATGGAAGCAAGTTTAACATGTACCAAGTGATATTATTTTTATATTTTTTAATGGGAACATTTTCATCAATATAAAAAATAAATTCCAGGTGAATTAGGCTTAAAGTTAAAACAATTTAAAACTATTAGAGGGAAATTTAGCAGAGCATTTTTATTACCCAGGGTATAAAATTGGTAAATATAAGTACATCAAGATTTCAAACTTCTGTGTGGTAAAATGTCTATCAATAAAAATAAGTATAAATGAAATGTGATGTAGTTATATGATGGAATATAGGGCCCAAATTATGTATTTCATCTGATGCAATTAATCTTCACCTATCTTCTGGGATTTCAACCATTTGTTCAATGGAGAACTGGGCTAAGTGATGGCATGACCTCCATTGCACCTCCTGAGGTAAGAACTACAGCAACTTCAGCACCTCCTGAGGTAAGAATTACAGCAACTTTAATACCAAGGCATGATCCAACTGGATTCATGGAAGTTCTGGCTTTTGCCACCACTTTCGGATTCATATGAATTTGAATGCAATGGGGCGTGGGATCTGGCTTCTCCAGTATCTGCTGGGAAAGTCCAGATGACAAAATGTGGAAATATTTGTATAGAGGGCCACAGGGATAACACTTTCAGGAACAAATATAGATCCATAAAAGACAGCAAATAAATTCCTCCTTCCCCCCCTTTTGCTTTCCTTTTCCTCGCTCTTGATGTCTTGGGATTTCACTTCCCAATAGCCTTAGTGGAAAACCTTTGCCTCAGGTTATTTCTAGGAACAGAATTTAGCAACTAAAGAGAATGAACTAAGAATTTAAGGATAAGACAGAATTTATCAACTAGGAAGAATAAACTAGAGCTATATCAGTGTGGATAGATCTCAAATATATAATACTAAGTTAAATTAGGAAGATATAAAACAATATGCTTCATATCATTTATGTAAATTTAAAAACATACATAATAACACAAAGTATTATATATTAGTTATAGATAAAATATGTATGTATAGAAAAATAATTATAAAGATATGTATCAAATTCTGATAGTAGTTTCCCCTTGGCAGATAAATACATGCAATACAAATGGAGGTGGTCCTTAAAGGAGATTTTAACTACATGTAATTTCCCATATATTTAAAAAAGACAGAAGACCAAAGGTAAATATTGCAAAAGGATAAGAGTTATTAATTTTGAGTGGTGGGAATATGACTAATTGTTCATTTCTCTATATTCTTTTTTAAAAGATTTTATTTGAGAGAGAGAGAGAGAGCATGAGTGGGAGAGGGGTGGGAAGGGTCAGAGGGAGAGGGAGATGCAGACTCCTGGCTGAGCAGGGAGCCCGACATGGGGCTTGATCTCAGGACCCTGAGATCATGACCTGAGCCAAAGGCAGGGTTGCGCTTAACCAACTGAGCCACCCATGGTCCCCTCTCTGTATTCTTTTTTTTTTCCTGAAGTACAAAGTGAATTGCAAATTTAAAAGGAAAAATGCATTTTCTGGGAGAAGACTTAACTTCTCTTACCTTCTAAGACAAAATGAAAGGTAAGTAAATTAACCTTACTCTTAAATTTTAAAAACATCTTGGAGCTATTTAATGAGGACTTTCTCAATGAGTCTATAGAAAGATAGAGTGACATAATGGTATAGACTAGAAGTCAAGGGACCAGGATTCTAGAGACCTGGATACTCAACATTTCTCTGGGTTTCAGTTTCCTTTCTTTAAAATAAGAGACTCAAACAAGATGGTATTTAAAATCTTTTCTCAGTATAAAAATATATATGCAACAGCAATGACCAATAAAAGGGAGAATATCACTAGATGTGAATTTATAGGCCAGTATCTTCAAAAGGGTGAAGCTCTGGGGAGAAGAAAATAAGGAAAGTTGGCATGGTCATTCAAGAAAGGTGTATCAGTTAATGCTTTTGATTTCCAGCAAGAGAAACAGGCTGTAATTAACTTAAACAAAAAGGGTATTTGTTGGAAGATCATCAGGAACTTAGGTTAGGGAAGTTTTTCACCATTATTTCTTCAAATAAGTTTTTTGCCTGCCCTCCTTCTTACATCTCTATAATATAATGTTAATATGCTTAATGTTGTCCTAGAGGTCCCTTAAATTACTTTTATTATTTTTTTTCCTTTTTGCTGTTCTGATTGGGTGGTGTCCACTATTCTGTCTTCCAGGTTGCTGATTCATTCTTCCGTATTATCTAATCTGCTATTGATTCTCTCTAGTGTGTTTTTCATTTCAATTATTGTATTCTTCAGCACTGATTTTTTTTTCTTGTATTTTCTAACTCTGTTGAAGTTCTCACTGTGTTCCTCCGTTATTCTCCTGAGTTTGGTGAGCATCTTTATGACCATTACTTTGAATTCTTTATCAGATAAATTACTTCTCTCCATTTCATTAGGTTGTTTCCCAAGGTTTTATCTTATTCTTTCATTTGGAATATATTTTTCTATCTTCTCTCTTTTTTTTTTTTTTACTTTCTGTGCTTCTATGAATTAAGAGGAAAAGCTAACTATCCCAGTTTTGAAAAAGTGGCTTTGTGTAGCAGCATGCCCTGTGTTGACTGCATATGCCTGGTGGCTTTGGCAGGCCATCTAGAGCTGGAGCCAGCACAGGCTGGGGGGAGGTTCCTGAGGCATGCTGCATCAAGACTACCTTGGTGGGACAATTAGAGTTGGCATAGGTGTGGACTGAGACGTTCTGGGGCACCTTAATGGGATAGCCAGAACTAGAGCAGGCATGGGCCAGGACTGTCCCTGGGCATGACATACCAGGGTCATCCCAGCTGGATGGCAGGAGCTGCAGTGGGTACAGGCTGGGACCCTGAAACACTCCATGCCAGGGCTGCTCCAACAGGATGGCTGGGTTTGGAGTAGGTACACAAAGAGGGATATCAGGGCACACCATGTTGGGTCTGCCTCAGCAGGATCGCAGGAGGTGAGTGAGTGTAGGCCATGGGGTCCTGGGATGCACTATGCCGGGGTTGCCTTGGCAGGATGGCTGGATTGAGCACAGGTTGGGGGGTTCCTGGAGTGAGCCATGCAAGGGCTGCCTTGGGGATACAGTTAGAGCTGGTGTGGACTAGGGGCCTGGAGCTTTCTGGGGCAGCTATGGCAGGTTGACTAAAGCACCTGGACCCTGCTCTCATCCATGTTATCAAGGTGAAGGGGGAATATAAAAAGTGATGCTCACTGGCATCTCTAAGCCCAGATAGAGTTCCAACAGTTCCCCACCCATTTGGTGGATGCTTTAAGGTTAGTAAATGGATTTTCTTCATTGATATTCTAGTTGTCCTTTAAGCTGCTGTGGATTTTTTTGCTATACTCTAAGACAGGCAAGCCTGCATGCAGACGCCTCAGTGATATCCCTCCCTAAGGCAATACACTGCATTGAGGGTGGTGTTCCCATTGTTAACGTCTCTCTTTTACCCTTCTTCTATGTGGTCCCTCTATCTGTTGTGCAGAGGTGTTCAACCAGCCTTCAGTTCTTCATGAGGAATTGTTCTATATGGAGATGTAGATTTGGTATATCTGTGGGAGTGGGTGAACTCAGGGTCTTCCTACACTGCCATCTTGGGCCATTTCTCTTCAATAAATAATTTCTTTGTTTTTCTTATGTTGAATTTTTTACAATGAGGATATATTTATATATTACTTTTGTAATGAAAACATAAATTTAATTAAAGAAAAAGTCTCCTGGTAAAAGAGTGAAGTCAAGTTGTTAGATGAACATTTTGGGTAACTATAGGTCAAGTGCTATGTCTTCGAGGACAGCCTCAGCATATAAACTTCATCGGAAGATAGCCAAATTTGAGATGCTAAAAAGACCATGAACTCTATGGTGGAGTAAATCAAGATGGTGAAAGAGGGTCCTGGGAGATATACTCAAAGGGATTTAATGTTAAAGTTTGAAGAGTAATAGTAATTACTAAGCCTAGTTAAAAAATAAAACTAGGCTTGAGAGAGTGAGTGGGGAGAATGGAGTGTATGTTAAGAGGAGAGAAACATAGGAGAAAAGATATGAAGCCATGAGTAAGTATCTGGCATGGCAGCACACATGATAAGAATTGGTAAAAATAAAAATAAAGCAAAACAAAGAGTGTATCATTTAGAGTTCTTAGCTGAAAACAACAAACCCCACTCTATTTAAAGCAACAAAGACATTTATTAACAGATACTAGATGGCTCACAGTATCATTGGGAGGGCTGAAGAAACAGGCATAAGGCTGGGCTTCCTGGAATAATACCCAAAACTGCACCACAGAACTGGTCTGATGAGTAGGAAATTGCCGTCTCTGCCAACGCCAAACACTAAGTGCTAGAAACAACTTGACTGCGACTGTTGCTGCTGCCAGGACCAATGACACTTGTGTGTTGCTGCTGCTCCTGAAAGTTGGATACTTCTTGTGCCAGCAAAATGAGAGCTTTACATAGAGCCAATTCCTTCATGTTACTCACTTGCAAATCAATGTCTCATGAGTGTGCTTGTTTGGCTGATCCTAAATTAAATGCCTGCTTCCTAGCTGCAAGGGAGGCTAGAAATGTGAGTTCTGACATCTGTAAAGAGTAACCTTAATTACATTGATGTTTTTCTAAATATAGAAAACCCATTCAGAAGATGAGTCAGGGCAGGTAGATCGTTTGGCAAAGTATTGCAGAGAGATAATAGTAAGTAATGGAGAGGAGAGGGATCTCAGTGCTACTATGGAGTGGAACTAATTAGAAGTGAGTGAGGGAAAAGAGATCAAAGGTTGCAGTGAGTTTTTTATCCTGGATGAATGAGAATGGTGTTACTCACCCATTTGACTAATTAGGTAACTTCAACTTAGGTAACTGGGTACTACCTAATTAGGTAACTAATTAGGTAACTTCAACTTCATCCTCTCACCAGGAAAAATATTTAGTGATTGTTACGTAGACAAAGACAAAAAGTTGGAACAGTTACTTAGATAATTTGAATGGAAAAACATGCCTTTAAGGGAAAAGGAAAATTTTCATACCTAAATTGAAGAATTCCATCATCTAAATCACTGAACACTTTTTATCATAATTACGTAGACAGAGCTGTGTGAACTCATGACAAATGAGGAACCATATAACATTATTTCCAAAATTCCTCATTCTTCACTAATTAGTAACATATTATATGTTATTACAATAGGGTATTTAAGTTTTATAAAGACAAGAACTTTGCCTGTATTGTTCACTGCCATAACAAGACGTCTACCATGACAGGAAAGAAAAGTAGAAAGAACGCAAAAGGAAGGAAGGAAGGAACAGAGAAAAAGAAGGTAGGAGGGAGATAAATAAAGGGGAAGAAAGAGGGAAATAAATAAGAAGGTGAAAGTAGGATGAAGGATGAATGGTAGATAAGAAAGAAAATAAGGATAAATAGCAGAGTGGGGTAGGTGAGTTGGAACATGATGAAAGGAACCACTTGAGGGCATTCTCCATTGACAGAAAACAAAGCTGAGAGATTCAAAACTGTAATGTGATTACTGTCAAGGACCAATTTTCTCTAGAAAGTGAAGTCAGCAAGATGGCAGAGTAGGAAGCCCTGGAACCCTCCTTCTTCCCATAAACACACCGGTTCAGCAACAATTCATGAACAAATTATCTTTGTGACAAATCAAAATCTAATTGAAAGTCTCCTGCACCTTGGGTGAATACAAAACCACCTTCACTGAAGCTGGTAAGGAGATTCAATACATCCTCTCACCAGAATCTCTGTCCCCGGTGAAGCACCATACAATTAAGAAGAGACCTAGCTCCCAGTTTCACCCAGGATTGGTTCACACGTCCAGCATCCCAACTTTTCTAAGGGGGATTCCCAGGGGACTGATTTCATCTTTCCAGTCTTGGAGCTCTGATGGGTCTGGCACAACTAGCCTCCTATGGGAGAATGGAGGTAGCATCCTGGGCTGGTAGACACCATAGCTCATCCCTTCTGTCCCCTCAGCACAGAGCAAACAGACAAGAACTACAGCTCCCTGCTTTTCCCTGAGGATTGAGAGTTGGTAGAGGCCTCCAGAATCTCTGGCAGAGCTGTGCTGTGGGTGTCTTCTCCTGTATGAGCTCAGTCCATGGCCCTTTCTCCAGGATAGATAACATGCTAGGTCACAAAACAAGTCTTAAAAAGTTTAAGAAGATTGAAATCATGTCAAGTATCTTTTCTGGTCACAATGGGATAAAACTGGAAATCAATAACACATTGAAGGAAAACAAGAATCACGAATCTTTATAAATTAAACCACACACTCTTCAACAACCATTTGGTTAAAAAAGAAAAAAGAGAAGTTAGAAAATACCTTGAGACAAATGAAAATGAAAATACAATATACCAAAAGGTATGGGATGCAGCAGAAGCAGTACTAGGAGGGAAGTTCATACTGATGAATGCCTACATTAAAATAGAAGAAAGATTTCAATATACAACCTAACTTTACCCCTCAAGGAATTAGAAAAAGAAGAACAAACTAAGCCCAAAGTTAGTATAAGAAAGGAAATAACAGGTTAGAACTGTAATAAAAGAAATAGAAGATAGAAAAAGTCAAGGAAACTGAGTTGGTTGTTTGAAAAGATAAACAAAATTGACAAACTATTAGCTACCCTAAGAAAAAGAGAGAAAATTCAAATAAAATCAGGAATGAAAAAAAGACTCATTACAACTGATGCCACAGAAATAAAAAGGATCATAAGAAACCACTATGTATAATTTTATGCCAACACACTGGGTAACTCAAAAGAAATGGATAAATTCCTGGAAACATACGTTGTACCACACCGAGTCATGAAGAAATAGAAAGCCTGAACAGACCTGTAACTAGTATGGAGATTGAATCAATAATCAAATCCTCCTAACAAATAAAAGCCTGGGATTACCTGGCTTCATGAGTGAATTCTATAAATCATTTAAAGAACAATTAATGCCAATCCTTCTCAAACTCTTCCAAGAAATTGAAGGGTAGGGAACATTTCTTACCTCATTTTGTGAAGCCATACTTACTGTTATACCAAAACCAGACAAAGACACCATAAGCAAAGAAAACCACAAGCTGATATTCCTGATTAAGATAGATACACAAATCCTCAACAAAATACTAGCAAATAAAATTTAATTGCACGTTAAAAGGGTCATACACCATAACCAGGTCCAAGTGGGATTTATCCTTGATATATAAGGATGCTTCACCATATGAAAATCAATTAATATGATATATCACATTAACAAAATAAAGGGTAGAAATCACATGGTTTTATCAGTAGAAGCAGAAAAAGCATTTAACAAAATTCAACATTCTTTCATGATAATAACTCTCAACAAACTAGAATTGAAGGAAATTATCTCAATGTAATAAAGGCTATATATGACAAACCCATAGCTAACATCATACTCAATGGTAAAAAAACTGAATGTGTTCCCCTAAGATCAGGAACAACACAAGAATGCCTGTTCCCACCACTTCTATTCACCATAGTACTGAAAACCCTAGCCAGAACCATTAGGTGAGAAAAATTAAAGGCACCTAAATCAGAAAGGAAGAAGTAAAATTGTTCTTTGTTGCAGATGACATGATCTTATATATAGAAAACCCTAAAAACCCCATAAAACTTAGAACTAATCAATGAATTGAGTAAAGTTGCAGAATACAAAATCAACATACAAAAATCCATTAAATTTCTATATGCTAACAATAAGCTATATGAAAGGGAACTTAGGAAATCAATCCCATTTACAACAGAACTGAACAAAGTAAAATACCTAGGAATAAACTTAACTAAGGAGGTGAAAGATTTCTATACTGAAAACTATAAAATATTGAAAGAAATTAAAGAAGACACAAACAAATGGAAAGACATTTCATGTTCATGAATTGGAAGATTAATATTTAAAATGTCCACACTATTTTTAACTTCTTGAGGACCCTCCATACTGTTTTCCAGAGTGGCTGTACCAGTGTGCATTCCCACCAACAGTGTAAGAGGGTTCCCCTTTCTCCGCATTCTCCATAGGGAAAGGCTTCGAAGGGAAAATAAGATGAAAATTGAGAGGGAGCAAACCATAAGAGGCAGTGAACTCTAGGAAACAAACTGAGGGTTGCTGGAGGTGGAAGGTGGGTTGGGGGATGAGATAATTGGGTGATGGGCATTACGGAGGGCAGTTGATGTAATGAGCACTGAGTATTATATGCAATGATGAATCACTAAATTCCACTTCTGAAACTAATTTTTAAAAAAAGGTCCATACTACCTGAAGCCATATATAGATTCAGTACAATCCTTATCAAAATTCCAAAGGTGTTTTTCACAGAAATAGAGAAAACAATGCTAAAATTCATATGCAACCAAAAAGACCACAGATAGCCACATCAATCTTGAGAAAGAAAAACAAAGCTGGAAATAGCACAATTTTTATTTCAAACTATATTACAAAGTTACAGTAATTAAAAAAGTATGGTACTGGCATAAAGACAAACACATAGACCAAAAGAACAGAATAGAAATCTTAAAATAAATCCATGCATGTACAGGCAACTGATCTTTGACAAGGCTATGAAGAATATACAGTGAGGAAAGAATAGTTTCTTTAAAAAATGGTGCTGGGAAAACTGGGTGTCCAGATGCAAAAGAATGAAATTCAGCCCTTTCTTACACTATACACAAAAATCAACTCAAAATGGATTAAAGGCTCAAACTGTAAAACTCCTAAGAGAAAACACAGGGGGAAAATCTTCATGACATTGCTTTTAGCAAGTTTCCTTATTTTCTTGTTATTTTCTGTGATTTTGATGTCATATCAATGAAATCATTGCCATCACCCAGGCTGCTATAACTAAAGACTGGGTAGCTTTTAACAAAAGACTGGGTAGCTTATAAAAAACAGAAATTTATTTCTCATAGTTCTGGGAACTGGGAAGTCCAAGATGATGGCATGAGCAGTTTTGGTATCTGGTGAGAGGTTCCTGGTTCAGAGATGGTAATTTTTTTTTCTTCATCCTTATTTGGTGGAAAGGGCAAGGGATCTTTCTGGAGCCTTTTTTTTTTTTTTGAAGATTTTATTTATTTGACAGAGAGAGACACAGTGAGAGAGGGAACACAAGCAGGGGGAGTAGGAGAGGGAGGAGCAGGCTTTCCGCTGAGCAGGGAGCCCGATGCGGGGCTCAATGCGGGGCTCGATCCCAGGACCCTGAGATCATGACCTGAGCCGAAGGCAGACGCTTAATGACTGAGCCACCCAGGCGCCCCATCTGGAACCTCTTTTATAAGAGCACTAATCCCACTCATGAGGGCTCTTCCCCAATGACTTCACCTCCCAAAGGTCCCACCTCCTAATCCCATTTCCTTGAGGTTTAGGATTTTAGTATATGAATTTTGGGGAGACACAAACATTCAGACCATTGTAGGGACTACATCAAACTAAAAAGACTCTGCACAGCTAAGGAAATAACCAATAGAGTGAAAAGGCAACCTATAAAATGGGAGATAATATTTGCAATCCATGTATCTGAAAGGGATCAACCTCCAAAAATATGGCGCTCCTACAACTCAATGGTAAAAAAAAAAACAAAAAAAAAAAACCCAAGTAACCTGATTTTTAAATGTGCTAAGGACTTAGAGATTTCTACAAAGAAGACACACAAATATCCAACAGGTATATGAAAAATGGTCAACATCACTAATCTTCAGGAAAATGCAAGTCAAAACCACAATGTGATATCACTTTGCCCCTGTCAGGATGGCTATTATAAAACAAAGACAACAATTGTTGAAGATGTGGAGAAATTGGAACTCTTTGGTAGTGGGATGCAAAATGTTGCAGCTGACGTGTAAAACAGTATGAATGTTCCTCAAAAAATTAAAAATAATGCTGCAATAGCCAAACTGTGGAAAGAGCCCAAATGTCCATCAACTGATGAATGGATAAAGAAGTGGTGTATATATGCAATGCAATATTATTCAGCCATCAAAAAAAATGAAATCTTGCCATTTGCAACAACATGTATGGAGCTAGAGTGTATCATGCTAAGCGATAAGTCAGTCAGAGAAAGACAAATACCATATGATCTCACTCATATGTAGAATTTAAGAAACAGAACAGGTGAACTTACGGAAAGGAGGAATAAAAGGGAGAGGGAAACAAACCATAAGAGACTTTTAAGGATAGAGAACAAACTGAGGGCTGATGGAGGGAGGTGGGTGGGGGGTGGGCTAGACGGGTGATGGGTATTAAGGACCGCACTTGTTATAATGAGCACTGGGTGTTGTATGTAAGTGATGAACCACTGAATTCTACTCCTGAAACCAATATTGCACTGTATATTAACAAACTGAAATTTAAATAAAAATTTGAAAAGAAAAATAAATTAAAAATAAAATTACTATATGATCCAGCAATCCCACTTCTGGGTATTTATCCAAAAGAATTTTAAAAGATCTTGAAGAGATATTAGCAATTATAAGTTCATTGCAGCATTATTTATAATAGCCAAGGTGTGAAAACAACCTAAAATGTTCACTGACAGATGAGTAGATTAAAAAAATGGGATATATACATAATATGGAATACTACTCAGCCTTAAAAAAAACAAGGAAATTCTGAAATATGAGACAACATAGATGAATTTGGAGGACATTATGCTAAGTAAAATAAGCCAGTCACAGAAAGATAAATACTTCATGATTCCACTTATATAAGTGTCTAAATTAGACAAATTCATAGAATCAAAAATGGAATGGTGGTTGTCAGGGGCTGTGGAGAGGGTAAAATGAGAAATTACTAATCAATCGGCATAAAGTTTCAATCAAGATTAATAAGCTCTAGAGATCTGCTATATAACATTGTATCTATACTCAAAAATAATATGTTGTACACTTAAAATGTTAAGAGGGTAGGTAATGTGTGTTCTTTCCACAATAAGATAAAGTAATTTTCTCTAAAGATAGGAAATTCCCTCTATCCCATAAATAAGTAGCTATTTAAGACATCATGGGGAATTTGAAACTAATAATAGAATCAATAAGGATAATATTCTAATTCACTATGCTACAGAGTATAACTTATCCAAATCTGTCTCTGATAGGGTTTGTTGAATGTATTAACAGGAAGTTGAGTTTCTTACTTCATTAACTTGTGTAGGTAATACTAGTTTGATGTTTCTTGCTTTAAGATTCCTCAAATATCCACTAGTTTTAACTACAGCTAGGCATCTGTGCATACAGGGTCACAGCCAATCAGACTTCAAAGTTCTCCTCTTATGAGGAGTACGATGTCTCCAAGGAAACAACACAGGACAATTGTACCAGCTGCTGTTTGGGTTCTTGAAAAGCTCTTGGAAATAAATTCTTTTAAAATTGAGACTTTATTGAACTTTACTGTACATTTTTCTCCAAGGACATCAGCAGGAGCAGCACTTTATAAGCAAGATCATTATTATCTGAGAGTGGGTCAAAAGCACTGCACATTTATTTGATTCAATTTTAACAGTCCCCTTCTGCCCACCCATCTTCTTTTTCTTTTCAAGAGTAGTTGTGGTGTTCTTGTTTGTGCACAGTAGGGCATGTTTACTAAATTTTAAATAAGGATGATACTTTATACCACTGTAGAACTTCCTATGGAATGGATCAAAGTGGTTTTTAGGAAAAACTTGCTGATGTTGCCATATTCAAAAGAAATTATACAGGTTGGTTTTCTTTTGCACACTTTAAATAGCTTCTGTAATCAATAAGGAATGCCAGTACAAATAAATGGAAAATAATGAGAATAGTTGAAAAGGACTCCAGGTTACATGCTTAATTCCAATGGGGAAAGAAGGGACCATGAGATAAGAGGTTGCTTCTTAAAACACTTCAATAAATAATAATATCTTGTTTCAGATAAGCTCCTTGTATTAATTGCCTTTACAACAATTCATTAATTAATTGAACCTCATAGATTCCTACCAGGTAGAGTAGGTATTAACCCATTTTCAGATGATAAGCTAGAAACAAAGATGTTAAATTATTTGCCTGCTAGCACATGTGCAAAGAATACCAGAACCAACCATGGGTCTCAGAGCCCTTATAAAACATATCAGTGATTCTTTTAAATATTTTATTGAAGTAGAACACACATGCACAATAGTGACCAAAAACCTGTTTTTAGCTCAGTGAATTTTCACAAATTGAATGCTCTCATGTAACCAGCATTCAGATTAAAACAAACAAACAAAAAACAGAACAAAACTAGCATCCCAGAAACCCCTCTCAAGTCTTCTTCAATCACGCCGTCATAAAGGGTAACTACTATCTGGACTCATAACATCATGTATTAGTTTTGCCTATCTTTGTACTTAAAAAGAAGAATCATGCTGTATATAAACTTTTGTGTAGTGTTTTGGCATACTATAAAGCATTTATCCTTAGTGTTGATGAACATTTGAATCCAATGTTTACCTGTTACAAATAGTGCTACTCTGAGCATTCTTTTTTTTTATGTTATGTTAATCACCGTACATTACTGCATTAGTTTTTGATATAGTGTTCCATGATTCATTATTTGCGTATAACACCCAGTGCTCCATGCAGAATGTGCCCTCTTTAATACCCATCACCAGGCTAGCCCATCCCCCCACCCCCTCCCCTCTAGAACCCTCAGTTTGTTTCTCAGAGTCGATAGTCTTTCATGGTTCGTCCCCCTCCGATTTCCCCCCCTTCATTCTTCCCCTCCCGCTATTTTCTTCTTCTTCTTTTTTTTTTAACATATAATGTATTATTTGTTTCAGAAGTACAGGTCTGTGATTCAACAGTCTTACACAATTCACAGCGCTCACCATAGCAGATACCCTCCCCAATGTCTATCACCCAGCCACCCCAGCCCTCCCACCCCCCACCACTCCAGCAACCCTCAGTTTGTTTCCTGAGATTAAGAATTCCTCATATCAATGATGTCATACTCTGAGCATTCTTGAATATGTCTTATGTTAATCAAATAAGAGCACTTAGGTTGGTTTAGTACCTAAGAGTGAACTTGCTGGGTTATAGCACATACATATACTCAGCTTTAGAAGATAATTTGAGAGTTTTCCAGAATAATTTTCTGAATTTATGCTCCCACTAGAGTGTATGAGTTCCAGCTGCTCTTGATATCCACTGTCTTTCTCATTTTAGCCATTCTGGCTTTTGTGGTAGTATGTCATTGTGGTCTTAATGTGCATTTCCCTGATTACTAATGAGATTGAACATCTTTGGATATTTATTGACTATTTAGCTATCCTCTTTGGAGAAGTGTCTATTCAAATCTGTTATCCACTTTTCTATTGGGTATACTGTCTTTTAAAATTGATTTGTTGGTGTTCATTATATATTCTGTATGTGTCCTCTGTCAAATATATGAATTGCAAATAACTTTTTTTTTTTGCAAATAACTTTCTTATTTTGTGGCTCACTTTCACAATGACAGATAATTGTTAAACATCAATAGTGCCTTTTTAAAAAGACACTCTAAATATCTAATTTATCCTCAGCCAGCCCTTTCAGATAAGCAGGGGAAGGAAATTCTGTCCATTTTCCAGATAAGGAGCACCAATGGCAAAGTTAAGACATTAAAGCTGGAACTGGAATCTTATTACTCTGCTTCTGTTGGTGTTTCATTAATACCAGATTTTATTTTAGATTCCTCTGTTTTCAGCAGCTCCTTCATCCCCTCCAATGACCACATGTCTACATACAAGTTGATTGCACATTTGGTTTCCTCTTGGAGAAAGACTAATTTTGATGTCAACTGTAACCAAAATCAGTTTCTGGTTCTCTATTCCACTGTATGTTTCCAGAAAGATTACACAATCATTAAACCAGTCACCAATTAAACAAATGTATAATAATGTTAAACTGGAATACTGGCAGAAAAGTGCCTCACACATTAAAAGTACAGTAACTCTTATTTAATAACAGAACATTCACACTGGAATTTTAAGTTTAGCTGAGGCAAGAGACAAAGATACACAGATCTACTTCTGAGGAAAAAAAAAAGTGCTTTCAAATGCTTGCTCAATATTCATCAAATGTTAGAAATGAAGAGAGGTTTGCTTTGTATCTGAAGGGGCCCTAGAAGACTATAGATCTTCAGTAGGACACATTTACTCACACCATAATAAAGAACAATCCTTCAAACTTTGACAAGACTTTTTGTCAGAGTGGGAAAAAATGTATACCATCACAAGGAGGTGAACCCAATATCCCGACATCCATGCTCTTCACCAAGGACAAGGCTGGTAAAAGTCATATTTATTGCCTTCTAAACCAATGAGTAATTTCACAGATCTAAGGAGCATCCATTCCACCTCAACCAGGCATTTGGCCATCATCTGGTTGAAAATACAACCAAAATTTTTATTTTCTACTTTAAGTTTTTAGCTTTATTAAAATTAAATTTGGGTTTGTGGTGCCATAGTATAAGGAACATTCTTTGAAATTCTTTCAAATACTTTCCTGAGAACAGATTTGGATGAGGAAAAATATGAAAGGAAAAGTAACATATTTATTGGAGGCCTCTAAGATACTGGGGCCTAAATTGAAGATAGAGATTTCAGTAAATCTTTTGGTTTAATGTAACTTGTTCTGTGTCTAGGCCCCTTCTAGGTGAGCCGTGGTCCAAGTTTGATTCTATACTCTTTTCCCAGTTTCAGTTCCTTCCCATGTCATTACCGTCAAGGACATATTGTAATTTAATGTAAGCTAATGAAATCTGTATCCTAAGAAAAGTCCTTAAGGAAATCTGCTTTAATGAAAATAGACAAGAATGATTGTTAATTAGGATATCAATTATTTTATATAAAACCCTTTAAAATTTTCCTAGGGTCCTTGAATACAGTTAGTATTATTTTGCAAAAATGAAGAGAGCAATTTCTAACCCAGGTAATCTTGATGCTGGTTCATCTGGATTATCTCAATTTCTGAATTAGTATAATCAGAATTTATAAGGTTTCAAATGTCTAGATTATGTAAGTACCTCATGTCTGATTAGTTCATAATACATCCTGTACAATATCCAGTGCAGTGGGCACTTAATAAAAATGATTTACATTTAGGAGGACCTGTTTATTAATCCATTTTATAATTATTATTTACAACATAATGTATTCATGTTTTAAATAACAAATTAAGCACCTATTCCAGGCACTGTTCTAGGAGCTGAGGTTATAAAATACATCATTCTTGCATATGAAAGCTGACAGACTACTGTGGGGGACATTCATGTAAATAAATCATTGGAATATAAATTGAGAAATTCTACAGTTTTAGCAAAACATTATAAGATCACACACAAAAAATCCCCTGTTTTGGGTCTAGGATCAGAAAAGGCTTCTCAAGGAAAGCAACATTTGGGGTGGTTCTTTTTTTTTTATGTTCAGTTAGCCAACATATAGTATATCATTAGTTTTTGATGTAGTGTTCAACAATTAATTAGTTGCCCATAACACCCAGTGCTCATCACAACACATACCCTCCTTAATACCCATCACCTCCTTAATACCCATCACCCTCCTTAATACCCATCAGGCTACCCCATCTCCCCACCCCCTCCCTTCAGAAACCCTCAGTTTGTTTCCTGGAGTCCATAGTCTTTCATGGTTTGTCTCCCTCTCTGATTTCTTCCCCTTCAGTTTTCCCTTCCTTCCTCTGTGGTCCTCCGTGCTATTCTTTATGTTCCACATATGAGTGAAACCACATGATAATTGTCTGCTTGACTTAGTTCACTTAGCATAATCCCCTCCAGTTCCAACCATGTCGATGTAAAAGTTGGGTATTCATCCTTTCTGATGGCTGAGTAATATTCCCTTGTATACATGGACCACATCTTCTTTATCCATTCATCTGTTGAAGGGCATCTCAGCTCTTTGCACAGTTTGGCTATTGTGGACATTGCTGCTATGAACATTGGGCTACATGTGCCGGGGACTGGGTTGGTTCTTAAAGGAAGAGTAGAAGTTGGTCAAACTGTGAAGGGAGTGGGAAGTAATTGTGTAAGCACTGACACTAGCATTGTTAAAGGCAGTGACAAGTCTAGGAATTATATATAGGGGAACTTGGGACAATAATCTAAATGGTACGAAGGTCTAGGGAACTTCTCTTATAGTGACAAAGCCACTTTTTCATAGAAGACACATCACTTTGAAGGGTTGCTGGAGATTATGGAAGCTCTAAAGCTCTCCAAAGTTCTACCTACATTAAAGCATATACTTAGGAAATAACAAAGAATTGGTTTATTTTGGCAGAAGCATTTAGGTGTGGTGGGGTCAAGGAAAGGTTAAAAACTCCCCTTCCCAGTAGAAAGGACAGGAAATGAAGATTTCAATACAGCAAACCAACCCTGAAGGACAAGGAACACATTCATAAATAAGGAACAGTCTCCCTTTTTACAACTAAGACCATTCATTTGTTTGATTTTAGAAAGAGAATCTGCCTTCATTTGTTTGATTTTAGAAAGAGAATCTGCCTTCATTTAAGTCATTAATTCCTATGGTTAAAAAACAGCATGTTTAAAATTTATATCAATATTTGAAGTTCATGTGTCTTATATTTCATAGAATAGGTAACAGATTCCATCAATAATTTTATATATTCATTATAATCAAGGCATAACAACTAACTTTAGCTAATAAATGATTATTTTTCACATTACAAGTATAATCTGAACTCCAAATCATAAATTTACTAATTGTTCCTCCCTATGGAGGACATGAACTCCTGTCCATGACTATCATCTGGCTATCTATAAATCAATACACCTTAGTCTAGGTTGACCTACCAAATTCATATAAGTACAAATCTTTCAACTGGAGTATTTTCTCCATTTTTCTATATACTACATGATATAATCAAAGATAAGAGTAGCAATTAGGGCCTTTGTTATTAGGTATCATTTTCTTCCATTAAATTGCCAATGTTAAAGCAGAACATGTTAACCGCTTCATTTTTTTTCTTCTCTTGAATGAGCCAGATCTGTATTGGGAGAGAATACAAAAAATACAAGAAAAGACCAGGGAAGTAGCAGAAATAGCATAAGGTGTGACTGATATGCTTACCAAGATTTACTATGGGGCACAGAGTTAGCTTACCTGTCCAATTGGGAGCAATGAACCAGTGGTAGATAGGCAAGTATCAAACAGAAAATTTAGGGATAAAAACTTAAGAGGGTTGGTTAATAGGCAAAAGCAGATACATAAGCAGAGACACATTAGCATGGTAGGCAAGGTGGGAAATACACCACAGATAGGAAGATAGTTGAAGAGGTAAGGGCATACTAATTAGCTAGAGATTGTTACAGAAAATCCTGGAGATAAGGATTAGTGAGTTAGACATGAAGTTCTGTCATCAAGAACTCAAGAGCTATAAAAGATGCCGAAGTGAGTGATGACGTCCAGGCTGGAAAGGGAGTCCAGCAAGGCATAAAGAGAATCAGCGATCTAAGTGAAGTGAGTATAGTCAGAGCAACTGAGTATTAGTGAAATCAGAGAGCTTGTTATGAAGATTGTGATTTGAAATAGATCCAGGCTGAATGAAGTTTTATTATTGTTGGTGAATGGCAAATGTTGCATGAAGGCAAACATTAACAAAGTTTAGAAGAGCAATGACTCATCTGTCTGTGGCATCTGACAGATCACCAACAATAAATATTGATGGCTAGACTGCTCAGCATGAATGTTGCCAACCAAATGGCAAAGGAAGAAGTAGAGGGGGAAAAAAGGATCTTCTAAGTACTAGTTATCCACAAAAGAGAAGGTGATAAAAGGTAGAAAGGGCAGAAGTGGGTCCAGGCTACCATATTTATGATTCATATATGAATGAACCTTGATATATACACAGATTAAGTAAAAACCTCTGGGCCTCACATTTTTTCTCTGAAGAATGTGGTGTGGGGAGGGTTGGACTAATAATCAGTAAGGTCCCCATTTAGCTTTGCTACCTCATGGTATATGTTCTATGATGAAGCTCTGAGTGTGCTACCACAAACTTCCTCAATTCCAGTGACTTGAAAGGATCTCCGTTGAGTTGAAAAAGACCTCCTTAGTGAGTTAATAACGACATCTGTGTTTGCAGAAGAGAGCCAGAGTTCCACTCTGGTGAAATGTACTAGAGAAGTAAGAGGAAATGGGTTCTAAGATTTGGTAGGAATTTGGGGTTGTCCTGCATAATCGATTGGAATAAAGAGAGAGATGATAAAGAACAAGGATGGTTTCAGGGATGTAGTAGAAGAGTGCTAAGGGATTATTAGGTTTAAAGAGTGGACCTCAGTAATGAGAGGTTTGAAGTAGGAACGATAACAATACAGAAGGGGGATAATGGAGGGACTTTATTGAATAATACAGTAAAGATCAGGGGTCAGGCAGGCAGAAATAGACAGTGAACTCAGGAACACAGGAGGGATATTAGTTTGAAATGAAACAAGTGATCTTTCATTCTCAGCCTTCTCTTCTAGTTCCTTTTCTTCCATCTATAAGCACAAACACTTGACTTCTTCATTTCTCTAAGGCAATATGGCATAGTGCAACACAGGAGCATTAGAGCCAAACAAGTTTGGTTTGAATACAGCTGTGCACTAGCTAGATGATCTTGAGTGAGTTACTTCAGTGCTCTGTACCTTATTTTTCCTCAGCAGCAAAATGACCATAGCTCATACATCGCAAAATTGTTGTTAAGCCTAAATAAGTTAAGACTCACTAAGTATAAGGCTTCTGTCCTCTCCTCCAACCTACAACCAACCAGCTCCCCACAACTGCTACCTGATGTTACCCCTGTGCCCAAAGTAGGGTCCTAAAGGATAAAAGGCCGGTGGGTTAAATGGCCTGTGGTCAGCCTCTTGTAGTGGAATGCACACTACATTTGGAATAAGACAGAACTAGGTTCAACTCCAAGTTCTGTCACTTATAAGCTGTTTTAAGCTTGCATGAGTTACTTAACTTCTCTGAGCCTTAATTTCCACACTTTTGTTGTGAGGAAGAAATAAGATAAAAAATATAAAGTGGCAGGCACATAGTAGGCATCAATAAACTTTAAATCCATGTTTCATCACCAAATTTCTGAATGAGTTGTTAATAATCCCGTGTATTAAAAATCTTTGGACTTGCCTACCCTCAACTTGGCTTATTAAGGTCACTGAAAACCTCAGTGCCACATCAAAAGATAGTTTTTCTTTATCACATCTACTTCTCTGCTGCTGTGGATACCATGAATAACTACATAATCCTAAACACCCTCCCCAATCTGGGCCTCAGGAATATTAGTCTTCATCTGGCTTGCATCTCATATCTTTGGCTTCTTCTATAGTATCTCTTTCCATAATTCCACATTAAAGTGTTTCCCACTGGCCTCAAGACTCCCATTTGGGCTTTTCTATTACTATACAAATGAGGCCCTGTCTGTTCTTGGAGGAACTGTTAGAGATCCCCAAATCACTTCACTACGGGAAAAGGAGAAAAATTAGTTATTCTAAAAGATGTCAACAAGGGAGATGGAGGTACCTTTTCCTTGACTGAATTAGTTAATTGGCCAAGCTAAAAGTGCTATCAAAAGGGATTAGCAGTTGCGTGCTGATTGCCCATAGCACTGGCTTCTGCTGAAATTATGAAACCACCAAGTTGCGCAATTCTGAACATGGTGGGTTTACTGTACCAGGGTCAATACCATCTGTCTCCTGGATTCAATTATCGTCTCTGTGGATGACACACAAATCTACTTGTCTGCGCTGAGCTTAATCCCTGGGTTCAGTCCTGTATAACTAAGGCAACCATATTTTCTGCACCAAAAATCAGGAGACACATGCATGGCCTGACGAAAGCTTTTTTTTTTTCCTGATCTGTGAATTATTCATATGAAGACTTTCAAAGATACAAAAATTCAATCACATTTAGTTGTACTTTTAATGAATTTATTTTACCGAAAAGATATCTAACAGATGTCTATCGGTGTCATGATCAGCGTGAGCATGCATTTATTCTTTGTGGCTTCCTTCAGGCTAAACTTCTCTATCATAAATAGGAAATTTGATCATTGTTTTATATCCCGAGTGAGGTAACTTAGGGTAATGTTTAACTCCTCTAAACCCTTGCTGCATACACTTAATCGGTTTTCAAATGATCACTTTTTTGGGAGAAAAATGCTTTTTTCTCACTACCTTATTCTTCCTAATTCTCATACAGGCTGGTGGTTCCTCACCTTATATTGTGCACCAGACACAACTGGGGAAGCTTATTAAAATGACAGATTCCTGGGCTCCACCTCCGCCAAGATTGATTTGATAAAGCTGCAGTAGGGCCCAGAGATTTGCAGTTTTTAACAAGCTTCCAGTTGTTTCTGGTGCAGGTGGTCCAAGTACCACACTTTGTGTAACACTGTTCTGTGTGAACTATCTACTGGGTTATTAGTGTTTGAATTCAACTGTTTTAGCAAAGTCTTATATTTTTGACCATAAAAAGATACTGAGGGGGAAACTAATGTCTTGATAATAAAACATGTGCCTTGTAGATGTACTCATAAGACTGTGGACAAAGTCCCTGATGAAGACAAAATAGCCCCTTGAGGGCTAAGACTGCATATCAAGAATCACAGCATTATAATGGTAATAGTACAAGCAAAACTTACAAAATGGACACATGAGAGCCTGATTGCAGCTTGTTTTCATTTTTATTTCAGTCTTACTTGAGACCTTTTTAATATTATTAACAAACTGCCCATGTTCAATTAATAGTGACTCTGGGTCCCTGCGAATGTGCATCCTAGTATACAAATGTGCATAGAGGCCACAATCTTTATACGGTACACTTCCTCACCTACCATGGTGGGGACATCCAAGGCCAGAGGAGAACTGGATGTTTGTGAGCCTCAGTTATAGAGAAATATGAAGTAATCTATTGCTCCATCTCAGGCTATCTTCCTAGACTTCCTACAGACTACCTAGACACTGCCTACATATCAATTATCTCTGCACAGGACCACACTTCAGGAAACACTGGTCCAGGTTCTCCTGTATTGTCTCCTCTAGTGTAGGACCTATACTCTTGAAATCTCCCTACTCAGCCTCAGCGGCTCCTGCAGTATCTCCCAGTGGTAGGCAGGTCCTTTTCTACCACTATCCAGTTGTGTCCACTGCTTACATTTTACCTTGTTTCCCCTGTAATCATTGCTTACTCAGACATACTCTGTTTAGTTCTGTAGGCATCCTTGCAAAAGTAATCCTTTACTATCATTATACTTGTAAATGTTTCAAGATAAAGTAAAAATCTTTTTGATGCTTCTTGGCTCTGGTAGGTTATGTTTTCCAACTCACAGGCATGCTGAGGCCCTTTGTCACCTCCTTATCTTATACAAGATGAACAATTTGTCCTGTGAGGTTATCATTCTGCTCCTGTACTTTTGGTTTGGAGAGAAGAACGACAGATATAGTCTTCTTAAAATTTTCTTTCTCTAAATGATAAAATACCATACACAATATTCTCTACATTGCTTATTTCACTTAATCTATCTTGGACATCTTTCCATATCAGTAATAGAGAGCTGCCTCTTTCTTTTAAACTACTGCCAGGTATTCCACCGTAAATATGTACAACAACTAATTTAGCCAATCCCCTAATGAAAGATGTAAGGTTTTCTTCAATCTTTTGCTATTACAAACAGTGCCACAATAAACATTCTAGTATACACATTATATGCACATGTGCCCCTACAATATGGAACCACAGGATATGTGCATTTTTATATAGATACATATGGCCAATTTACTCTCCACTGAGTTTACATCCCACTGATGTTTTAAAACTAACGGTAAAAAGTTCTTTCCTTACACACACAAAAAAATCTTCCTCACACTACATTAACATTTTGATTTTTTTCAAAATTAATATAGTCTTCCTTTAAAATTAAAAAAAAATTAGAGTAAGCTAACTCCCCTTTTACCACCATTCCCAAATCAGGTCTAATCAGTCCTGTCCTCAAAGCAATCACATTTTGAGTGTGCATGTCATGATGTGTATTCCTCTTGACTCTTTTCTGTGCATTGGCAATAATATACATTAAGTGTAACTATAGAGGATATATAATTACTTTGTGGTTTGATTCTTTTACATAAATGGTATATTATGTATATCATTTTGCATGTTTTTTAACTTAGTAATTTTTTGAGTTCTCTCTACACTGATTGATGACTGAAAAAGGTATTATTTTTTGCTGAAGATGCATGTCCATTGAGGGTTAGAGAGCTCTGCTCATTGGACTTAGGGACCCAAGGTGCCGAAGCAGTCACCATTTTGAACACTGACAGTTTCCATGGCATAAGGAAAGAGAGCTCTTCAGAGTTTCCCAGTTGACACAGAAGTAACAACTCACTGACCAGAATTACACATATTGGTCTAAGCAACCATGGGAGAGAGCCACTGAATGCTGTCCTACTGTGTGCCCAGAAGGCAAGGTGAACAGTGAATAAGACTAATTACTCTAATAATCAGTAAAACTGATGACTTGCAGGACATACACATTTCCCATGTTAATATACACTCCCAAATTATACTCCAAAGTGGCTATACCACTATCAGACTGTGAGCATGTGTATCTCTCCATATTCCTCTTCACACTTGTTATTAACATTTTTTTTCAAAGTTTTCCAGTCTGATGAGGGGAAAAATGATGCTAATATAATTTGTATTTTTTCTTATTGTTAGTGTAGTTGAGCATCGTTTCATTTTCATCGGTCTTCTCTACTTCCTCTTTCTGTAATTTACATGTCCATGTCATTGGCCATTTTCTATTAAGTTGCTTTTAAGTATTCTAACCAATTTGTAGAAGTGCTTTATATATTATGGATATGAATCTTTATTGTTATGTAGGTTGCAATTTTTTTTCCCAGATTGTCATTTAAAGTCCATTTCCTTTTTATTATTCTCCATGGGTACAGAAAGCAATACTTTGCATCTCTCACATAAAGTCCGCTGAAATATTTCAAAATAGTCATCAAGTCACCCCCTAGTTTCCTCTTCTTTGGCCTAAATAGTCCGAATTCCTTTAACCTTTCCTCAGAAGACTGATATTTCAATTTTTTAATCACATTTCTACTTTGTCCACACCTTAATACTATAGTGGCTTACTATAAACACCATACACTTCTAAACTGTGTAACTGGCCTGATTTTTTTTCTTTCTTCTTCCCTTTTTAATTAGCAGCTAGTAAGCTTAAAGCTAAATTTGCTTTCCACCAATAGAAAGAACATATTTCTTCACAATTTGCATTTTGAGCCCCATTCCTAGTCTTCTTATATCCCCATACTTGTTTCTCTCTCTTATTTGCCGTCTATTTTTAAAATTTACATTATATTTTATGTGTCATTAGATGACTATTTTTCTGGTAAAAGGAGAGGTATAAATAAGTGGGTAAAGGGCAGAGAAATAATGAGAGAGCTCTGAAAAATTTATAATATAAAAGCTCATCTCCCAGACCTATTTTATCTTAATTTTAGCCTGGTATTTGGTTGGATACTTTTCCCACAAGAGCTTTATGTTATAGATTCTGGTAAATTCTGATCCTTTAAACTCTACTCACTTTTTTTTTTTTTTTTTGACAGAGAGAGACACAGCGAGAGAGGGAACAAAGCAGGGGGAGTGGGAGAGGGAGAAACCGACTTCCCATGGAGCGGGGAGCCCGATGCGGGGCTGGATCCCAGGACCCTGGGATCATGACCTGAGCCAAAGGCAGACGCTTAACGACTGAGCCACCCAGGCGCCCCTCTCACTTTTGTTTCTTTTACACAGGTACCTAACTATCAGTCCGTCCCAGAAGTAACAGCCTATATTTTTCCCTTTTAAGTTTTATCCTGTATCTGTAGGGGCATTTTCCCTAATTAGTCACAGTCATTTTGAATTAAATGCTGTCCTTGAGAACATTTAGCAGCCCCTGTGTCATTTAGCATCATATGCAAACTTGGCGAGTTTTCCTTCAAACATGTATCTTAGGCATAATAAAATTACATACTTAGACTATCATCATCTTGATAGTTTGATTAGAATTTCATTGTTTTCTGATTGCTGAGGATTTCTAGTGGCACAGCTATTTATTTCAATCTTAGTTTGCACCATCAAGTGGTGTTCCTGCTAAGCAGAATCACCAGAAATACAGTGCCCCTTACAAGATAATGCACCCAGGCCTGCTGAGAACAACTGGGGATCCCAGACAGATCTCAGATGAATTTCTGTGGCTTTGTCCCTTCTCACTCCAGGTAGTGCCTGGGTCAAATACCTTAGAAGTTATTGTGCCTTCTTTTCAAAAACTCATTATAGCCATCACTATTGCTCCTTGTCTATGTCATCACCAACACTTTGTGCCATGGTTAATTGCTTAGTTTCCTTTATACTATGAGATCACTATGTAGTAGAATGCCATCTTGTTCAGTGTTGTTCCCGTAAGATGAAAATTAAGGCAAGCAGATTTCAGTTTGTTGTAAGCAAAAACATCCTTACAATCGGAGCCTTTCCAACAATAGAACAGACTATTTCTTAAAGTAGGTAGCTCCTGAACCTCAGAGGTATTCAAGCAGAGGTTGGAAAGCTCTCATTACCCACGCTGCCCCCGCAAATTATACCATGTCATCATTAAAATCAATTAATTAAATTTTTAAATGGAAATATCTATTTTTTCCTGAATATCCATGAACCTTTAAAACATTAAAATTGTATAGAAAAGATCACCCTGGTGCAGGGTAGAGCTCCTGTTGAACAAGGTAAGAGGTGATTCAGGAGAAACATTTAGGAGGTGTGCCAGTCATTAAGTTATGGTGTCTTAACTGAGACCTACTCTATACTATGCAATGTGATGCTGAGGCTGGGAATCAGAAAACTACATTTCTACATTTGACAACTGGATTCACATCAGGCTCTGCCAATAGCAAGTGCTAGAAAGAGACTGCAAGCTGAAGCAGGAAGAGGGGATTTGCTCATTCTTGTCTGTTCCATTTAGCAAATTTCAATTATACAATACAGTGTTACCAACTATAGTCACCGTGTTATACATTAGATCCTAAGACCTTAAACATCTGATAAATGAAAGTTTGTGCCCTATTACCAATGTCTCCCTATTTCCCCCACCCCCCAACCCCTGGCAACCACTTGTCTACTCTCTGTTTCTATGAGTTCAACTTTTATTTTTTTAGATTCCACGTATAAGTGACACCATACAGTATTTGTCTTTGGCTAATTTCACTATAATGCCCTCCAGGTTCATCCATGTTGTTAGAAATGACAGGATTTCCTTCATCTTTAAGGCTGAATAATATTCTGTGATACATTATCACACACACATATATATATATGATATAGATATATCACATTATCTTTATCCATTTATCTATCGATGGACAGGCACTTAGGTTGTTTCCATATCTTGGCTATTATGAATAAGGCTGCTATGAAGATCTGAGTGCAGGTACCTCTTCAAGATAATGATTTGGTTTACTTTGGATATATACCCAGAAGTGAAACTGCTGGGTCATATGCTATTCTATTTTTAATTTCTGGAGGAACCTCCATACTGTTTTCCATAGTAGCTGCACTAATTTACATTCCCATCAACAGTGCACAAGGGTTCCCTTATCTCCATATCCTCACCAGTACTTATTATCTCCCATCTTTTTGATAATAACCATCCTAATAGGTGTGAGGTGAGAGCTCATTGTCGTTTTGATTTGCATTTCCCTAATGATGAGTGATGTGGGGCATCTTTTCATGTACCTGTTGGCCATTATTCTGGTTTTGTTTCTGAAAAATGTATATTTAAAAACACTTTTTCCAGTTTAACTGAAAAATAATTGACATATATCACTGTATGAGTTGAAGGTGTGCAGTGTGATGGTTTGATTTACATATAATATGAAATGGTTACCACAATAAGTTAACACCTATCATCTCATATAGATACAATAAAAAGAAAAAAACTATTTCTCTTTTTGATATGAACTCTAGGATCTACTCTCTTAACTTTCCTAATATATCATACAGTAGTGTTAACTATAGTTACCATAATGTACATTACTTCCCTAGTACTTATTTGTCTTATAACTAGAATTTTGTACCGTTTGACCACCTTTTTCCAACTCCCCACCCCCACCTTTGGTAACCACAAATCTGATCTCTTTTGCTCTGAGTTTGGTGGGGTTTTTTGGGTTTTAGGTTTTACACATAAGTGAGATGATACAGTATTTCTCTTTCTCTGACTGATTTATTTCACTTAGCATAATGACCTCAAGGCCCATCTATGTTGTTTCAAATGGTAGGATTTCCTCATTTTTTATGGCTGAAATATATATACTATATATGTATATTTTATATAAAACACATATATAATATACATATAATAAATATGTATTATACTATATATATAAAATACATATATATCACGACTTCATTTGTTCATCCATCAATGGACACTTAGGTTGTTTCCATGTCTTTTTACCATTTTTAAATTAGGGGTTTTTTGATAGCGAGTTGTATAGGTTTCTTATATATTTTGGATATTAAACCCTTATCAGATATATGGTGTGCAAATATTTTATTCCATTCTGTAGGTTACCTTTTCATTGGGTTGATGGTTTCCTTTGATAAGCAGAAGCTTTTTAATTTGGTATAGCTCCACTTGTTTATTTTTGCTTTTGTTTCCTCTGCTTTTGTTTTTGGTATCAAATCCAAAAAAGTCATTCCTAAGACCAATGCTGAGAAGTGTACCCCCTATGTTTTCTTTTTTTTTTAAAGATTTTATTTATTTATTTGACAGAGAGAGACACAGCAAGAGAGGGAAAACAAGCAGGGAGAGTCGGGGAGGGAGAAGCTCCCTTCTGCCGAGCAGGGAGCCTGATGCGGGACTCGATCCCAGGACCCTGGGACCATGACCTGAGCTGAAGGCAGATGCTGAATGACTGAGCCACCCAGGTGCCCCCCTCCCATGTTTTCTTGCAGGAATTTTATAGTTTCAGGCATTACATTCTTTAAACCATTTTGAGTTGATTTTTGTATATGGCGAAATGAGGGGTCCAGTTTCATTCTTTCACACATCTCTTTAATTAGATAAAATTCACACACACTGAAATACACAAATTTTAGTGGTACCATTTAATGAGCTTTAACAAATACATACACCCATGCAACCCAAGCCCCATTGAGATAGTCACATTATTTCAAAAATTCCTGCTGCATGCTATTTTGTAGTGCACTCTTTTTGCAGTTAAAACCATATTGGAATGATCATTTGTTGTCTATAATTGCAATGAGCACTGGGTGTCATATGCAAATAATGAATCATGGAACATGAAAATAAATAAATAAATAAATAAATAAATAGAAGTGAGATAGATAGATGATAGTGTTTTCTTTTATATTGTTAATGTAAAATATGTTCATGCTGTAAATTCAAGTGGTCTTTTTCTCCCAAGTGGTAAGAACGTATAAACAATACTGTTTTGCACCTTGGTTTTACTTTTATCACAATCATCCCCCTGTTAATGAACATTTGAACTATCCAATTTTTCACTATGACAACCAGGGTTAAAATGAAAAACTGTAGGTATTTACCTTCACCCTTGTTTTATTTTATCTAAGAGTCTCAGAAATGGTATAACAGGACTTTTAGGTAGAGTTCATTCTCACACACATCTGCACACCCTGAAAACAGTGTATGTGATTTCTATTATCTGAGTGTGTGTTTTTCAGGCTTTTAAAGCTAGGAAGATAAAGCTTATATTCTAAGAATGAGGAGTCAAGTTAAAGATCAAAGGATGGAAAAACAACCTGGGGCTTCTGGTCTAGGAATCCAAGCATTATAAAGCACAGGGACAAGGGAGCTGGAACAGTCTTTTTATATAATAATAATTGTTAACACCAGAAAACAATATATCATTATCCCCATAAAGGAAAAATTGAGGAAGGAAGATAGGTGATTATCCAGGGAATTTATGAAGTTCAGAAATGTAGAGCAGTAGTTCGTTTTCAAACTTGAATTCACTCAGAATCACCTGCAGGGTTTGTTCAAAACACAGATTGCTAAGCTTCACCCCAAGAATTTCTGATTCAGCAGGTCTTTGGTGGGACCTAAGAATTTGAGTTTCTAATAAACTATCAGGTGATATCAATGCTGCTGAGGCAGGGACCTTTCTGAGAAGCACTTATCTAGAGAGTAGAGACTAGAAAGATAATTCTTCTATTTCAACTTATATCAGCCAAAATATTGTTCCAATTTTCATTTAGTTCACACAGGCAAATTCATGTAGGTAGAGATGTAGTGATAACTATTTCTTCATCTTTTGTTTGGATCTCCTTTTTTTTCTCTGTATAAAACAATGTCAGTTCCTCTTTAATCTCTGCTCCCTTAATGTTCCATATCTCAAAATCTTTATTACAGGACTGATATTAGAAATTTAAAATTTGATGAAAAACATGTTCAGTAACTGAATTTATCAAGTGACCACATCTGAAATGTAGGAACAGATCTTTGTCACATATGCCCGTGTGGAGACTGCCTAGAAAAAATGCACAGATTTAATATTTCTACTGGAAAGTTGAATTAACTACCTTTCTCTAGATGTATTGTGTATTAATTCCATTAATTTATAAGGCTACATGCCAAAATCAAAATCATGTTGAATCAGAAAAAGAAAATTACAACTATGAATACTTATGTATGCATGTACACGTATTTCTTAGGGCTATTTAACTTTTGACACATCAAATTTACTAGCTTTTCAGGAACATGCCATCTCCATATGTCATAAAATTTCCTGTAAATTATCTATATCTATCTATCTATCTATCTATCTCTCTCTATATATATATAATAAATGCAAGATTACATGCCTCATTCTGCTATTTATCTTATTTTCATGATTGATGTCCTAAATAAAACTAAACTTCACTTCTAAATAAAAAGAGTAGCCAAAGTAATATCAGATTGTGTAGTTCAAAAGCACTTATGTTTCCCACATTTACTGAATACCCACTATGTAATATTTAGTAGGTGCTAGGAGTACAAAGAGATGAGAGTTTCTGCCCTTGGGTGGTTCACGGTCTGGTGGGGGCAACAGATATAAATAAATAACCACAAGGCTATTTAGAAAGGGCTATTATAGAGGCATGAATACAATGTTGTGGAATCACAAAGGAATGAACTGCTATTTTTTTTTCTTGAGGAATCAGAAAGGTCTTCATAAAGATTATGACATTTGAATTGAATCTTGAAGGAGTTGCCTGGTGAAAAGATAAGAAAGACAATTTTGGGGGCACCTGGGTGGCTCAGTCAGTTAAGCATCTGCCTTTGGCTCAGGTCATGATCCCAGAGTCCTGGGATTGTCCTGAGTCGGGCTCCCTGTTCAGGGGGGAGTCTGCTTCTCCCTCTCCCTCTCCCTCTCCCCCTGCTCATGCTCTCTCTCTCTCTCTCTCTCTCTCTCGTACGCTCTCTCTCAAATAAATAAATAAAATCTTTTTTTAAAAAACAAAGAAAGAAAAACTATTTGAGCAAAGAGACTTATGCACAGGCAGAAGTTTGGAGGTATGAAAGAAATTAATGTGTTCAGGGAAGTGCAAAAAATTTGCTATGGCTGGGTTCTAGGTGATAGGAATGGAAAGGGGGGAGATGAAGCAGAAAATATGGGCAGGAACTAGATTATTAAGAACTTTGGAACCCATGTTAAGAAGCTGGGACATTTTAGTGAATGGTAAACCTTTGAAGGAAACGGTGTTTTTCTGTTAGAGCTAAAACATCTCATTCCACCTGTCTAAGTGCTTCATTCATTTACTCATTCATTCAACATATATTGAGAACCTACTAGATGAAAAGCACTATCCCAGATCACTTTGAGAACTACATAAATGAATCAGTCAAGTAAAACGCTCCCTAATCTTGTATCCTAGTGAATTGTTTTGGAAACACACACACACACAACATGAGCAGGAATAGGATAGAGACCTATGGACTCAATTATATGCCCCAAAATTCATATGTTGAAGTCCTAATCCCCCATGTGACTCTATTTGGAGATAGAGCTTTTAGGAGGTTAAAAGAGGTCACAAGAGTGCGGTCTTAATCCAATAGGATTGGTGGCCCTTATAAGAAGAGGAAGTAAGAGAAATTCTGTCTCTCCAGGCACATGCATGGAGGAAAGGCCACGTGCAGATACAGTGAGAAGGTGGCCATCTGCAAGCCAGGAAGAGAGCCCTCATCAGAGTCTGACCATGCTGGCACCCTGATCTCAGACTGCCAGAACTGTGAGAAAATACATTTATTTTTGTTATTTATGTCACCCAGTTGATGGTATTTTGTGATGGCAACCTGAGCAGACTAAGATGGAGAGAAAGGGTTTTGCCGAATTGATTTCGCACAAGAAGTCATGATAAAAACTTAAAGTAAGTCAAGACCTCTGAACTCATCTAGACCAAGTGTCCACTGAGTGCAAGAATCAATTCTACAGTATAACTTGGCTTGAAGCTATCCAGTGATAAAGGATTCATTACCCAATGAGGCAGCCCATACCATAATGGATAACTTTGGTCATTTGAAGTCTTATACCAAGATGCAATCTGTCTTCCTCTAATTGCTGTTGTTTTCTCCATTTTGCTCTCTAGAGCCACCCAGCACAGATTGATAACTTTCAGATTGCTAGCTCTAAGAAGCAGCAGGATTCATTTTAAAAAGCTGAGATCCCTTTACATTTTTACAACTTTACATTTACAAATTGGCCTGAGGTTGAAGATTTGTGCTTGCCCCAGGAACCATATTTGGAAAATGTACACTGACTAGGAATTCCTATCAGAAAATTTACTTTAAGTCATTTACCTGATATCAGCAACACGGATTCCTCCAATAGGTGCTGCTGCACCCAAGCTATGTCCTATCTGATTTTAACACATGGGTTGAGGTCCCCCCTGACTGAAGTTTCTCTAGCTCTTTAAGAATTCTCAGTGTTGCCATAGCATGCTGTAGCATGCAGGCATTCTGTTATTACAACAAATTCCTTTCTTTGTACATAAAAGACTAGAAGTTTGATTGGATTATAAAGTACAATCTAATAGAAATACCCTAAGTTATTGGTCAGAAAAACTGGGCCCTCTCTTTGTATTCAATTGGAAATCACTACTTGGAATGGGGAAGTGTCTAACACTTCTGTGCCTCAATTTTTTTATTTCTAATACATGAATATTATTTCCCTTCCATTATGAGTATGTAGTGAGAATAAATTGAAAATTTCTTAAGAAATAGTCTACACTGATTTGTTCTAAAACCTCTTCAGAGACTTATTTTTCTAAGAAGGTGTAATGGACATACTTTTCTCTATTTCTTCTACCTCTGCTAAGTTCAACTTTATATATGGAATATACATAGTTGTATATGTATACATTGTGTGTATATGTCTATATATAGATATACACACAAGAAAGGAAGACAGAAGTCAGACTGACTAGATACCTCAGGATCTGAAGAATATCATGATGGTGAGTTCCCTAGGTTTTCTTTTTGCCTCATATATCCCAGAAGGTGCTAGAGGAGCCAGCAACCCAAAAGCCCCACAAAAATATTGCATTCTCTAGCCAAAGGGTCAGGAAAGAGACAGCCTAGTAAGACAAAAAACTTTTAGACAACAAACAGTCTATGCTAGCCAAACACCACAGGAAAAAGCTGTGGTCACATACACACCAGCAAAGGCCAAGTAGGAAGTCAAGTTTTCCATGCTAGCCAGGCTATAATGAAGTGCCTCAAAACCCTTGCTAGGGTGTGGTCACAGAAGGCCAAGCAAGGAGCTGGGACTTCATCCCTGCTGGGAAGTAATGAGGCTCCTCCTCCCCACCACCTCCTGACTCTTGCCACCTCAATGTCAGTGGAGACCACGTGGAGAACCTGGACTTCTTCCTCCATCTGACAATAAGAAGGTAACACTTCCCCTCCTCACTTAGGGTGGTGTCAGAAAAGGTTTAGAGAAGAGTCAAGACTTTCACCACCACCAAGTGGTAAGGAGGTTATCATCTGGTGGTGTCAGTGGATAACACTTGGGAAAAGCAGTAATGAGGAACACCTAATCCTCCCATTCAGGTAGGTATCACTGTAGGCCTAATGGGGAAGACAAAACTTTACCCTCTTAAAGAAGTAATGAAGAGCCTCCTTTTGGGCATCAAAAAAGACCAAGTAGGGAAATGACTTCTACTTCCACCTGGCAGTAATGAAGTGGCATTCCCACTTCCTCTGGAGTGATCTTAGAGGAGGCCAGGTGAAGTAGAAGATTTAAATAGAAAGCAGAGCCTCATAATCCAGGTTTCAATCAAAAGTCACTTGTAGGGGTGCCTGGGGAGCTCAGTCAGTTAGGCATCTGACTTAAGGTTTCAGCTCAGGTCATGATCTCATGGGTTGTTGGATTGAGCCCTGCATGGGGCTCCACACTCAGCAGAGAGTCTGCTTGAGATTCTCTCCCTCTGCCCCTCCCCCACTCATGCTTTCTCTCTCTCTTTCTCTCTCTCTCTCTCTCTCAAATAA
Organism: Callorhinus ursinus; assembly: GCF_003265705.2. Classification (NCBI taxonomy): domain Eukaryota; kingdom Metazoa; phylum Chordata; class Mammalia; order Carnivora; family Otariidae; genus Callorhinus; species Callorhinus ursinus. The sequence goes on from NW_027397127.1 coordinate 5,691,340, forward strand.
ATAAATCTTTTTAAAAAGTCACTTAATCAAGAAGATGACTAACTAAATAAAATAAGACAATGTGTAGATGTCAACATGAAGATAAAAGAAATATCAGGATGATCTGACAAAAGTTTTAGAGTAGCTGTCATAAAAATGTTTCAATAAGCAATTATGAACACATTCAAAACAAATGACCAAAAAGAGCCACAGGAAATAAAAATATCTCAGCAAATGGAAAGTATAATAAAGAACCAAATGAAATTTAGCAAAGTTGTAGGGTAAAAGATCAACACAAACATTATTTGAACATCTGTATACTTGCAGTGAACAATCTAAAAAGGAAATTATTTCAAATTTTCACTTAAAATAGCATCAAAAATAGTAAAATACATAGGAATAAATTCATTTATAATTACCAAATTTCAAATTCCATTTTTATTACCAAATAAGTACAAAATATATACAACTAAAAATTATAAAATATTGCTGAAATAAATTAAAGAAGATCTAAATAAATGGGAAAACATCCTGTGTTCATGTATTGAAAGATTTAATATTGTCCAAATGGCAATACTCCTCAAAGCAATCCACAGATTAAATGCAATTCCCAACAGCCTTTTTTTCCACAGAAATGCTGAAGCTTATGCTAAAATTCATATGGATTGCAAGGTACCCAAATAGCCAAACAACCTTGAGAAAGAACAAAGATGGAGGATTCACACTTCCCAATTTCAAAACATATTACAATGCTACATCAATCAAAGCAGTATGGTACTAGCATACAAATAGACACATAGATCAATAGAATACATTAGAGTCCAAAAATAAACAGTCAAATTTATGGTCAATTGATTTTCAACAAGAGTGCCACAACTATTCAATAGGATAAAGCTATCCTCTTCAATGAATGATGCTGGAAAACTGGATGGCCACATGCAAAAGAATGAAGTTGCATATACTTCACATTATGTACAAAAATTAACTCAACACGATCAAAGAACTAAACATAAAATTCTTAGAAGAAACCATAGGGGTAAATCTTCATGACTTTGGGTTTAGCAATTGTTTCTTAAACATAACACAAAAAGCACAAGCAACAAAAGAAAAAATAGATGTATTAAACTTCATCAAAAGTAAAAACATTTATGTACCAAAGGACAACAAAGAAAGGGAAAAGACAACATATAGAAGGGAAGAAAATATTTATAAATAATATATCTGATAAGTGTTTCGTATCCAGAATATAAAAGAACTCTTACAATTCAACAACAAAAAGACAATCCGGTTAACAATGGGCAAAAGACTTGAATAGGAATTTCTTCAAAGATATACACATTGCCAATAAGCACACAAAAAGATGCTGAGCATCTTTGATGTAAATCAAAACTGCAATGAAATACCATTTCACCCCCACTTGGATGGCTATAATAATAATAATAATAATAAACAGAAGGAGTTTTGATCCAAGATGGTGACATATGAGGACCCTGAACTCACCTCCTCCATGGGACATACCAAATCTACACCTATTTATGGAGCAATTTTTCCTGACGAAAAACTGAGGGCTAAGTGAACAGCTTCTGTACAACAAAAGATAAAGAAACCATATAGAGAACAAAACAAATGGAGACATGGTAACAAAAGGAACACTCACCCCTGACATTGCAAACTGCAGTGGGGAGGGATAGTATTGAGGGACCATGAGTAGATTCATTTGCCTTGGGGCACAGAAAAAAAAAAAAGATGTGTTTAAAAGGGCAACCAGAATATAAAAAATCCAGCCCTAGAACCCTGCCAAACAGTGCAAGAGCTGCTGGAACTCTCTCCAGGTCAGAGAGGCTGGTGAACATCATGGTAAGCATACTTTCAGCCTCCAACTTGATAGCATAGACAGGAGCAGGTTCCAAGCATTCTAGCCAGACTACTGCCTCAGTAAGCCTGGGAACCCTAGCCCACACCAGCCCCAGCCATCCCGCTAAGGTAGTCCCAGTGTGGCACACATTGGGACAACATTGGTCAGGGCTCACTATAGCTCCAGCAATCTCACCAAGGTGGCACAGGTGTAAAGATCCAGGCCCACATCAATTTGGCTCCAAACAATTTCCAGGGTACCCTGGTGTAGACCACACTGGGAATACCTGTCTTCAGCTGCCCCACTGCCCACTGCATGGAAAACCCCAGGACTCCTGCCTTCTGGTTCACACCCACCTTGGCTGCAGCCACCCCACCAGGTGCCCCATGTGTGGAGCACACTGGGACCCCCCCCCACCTGCACTGTCTAAGCTCCTGCTGCCCTGCCAGGACACCCCCTGTGCTGGGCACTCTGGAACACACCAGCTTGCACCCACTTCATCTTCAGTCATCTTGCCAGAATGCCCTCTGTGTGAAGAGCCCCAGTACTCCTCACCTTGTACCCACTTCGCCTTCAGCTGTGCTGCCAGAGTGCCCTCTGCACTGGGAACCACCCCAGTCCAGGTCCACTTCAGCTTAGGTCATTCCACCTGGGAAGCTCCAGCACAGAATGCCCTGAGAACACCAGCCCATGCCAGCCACAGCTCCAGCCAACCAGCCAAACCAGGCACAGACAGTCCACACAGGGGACAACAATACAAAAGACTGTTCCTTCAAGTTAGAAGTAGTTGTTCCACTTAACTCATAGAAACAAACACAGAAAGTCAAGAAAAGTGAAGAGACAGAGGAATATGCTCCAAATGAAAGTACAAGACAAAACCTCAGTAAAAGAACTAAATGAAATGGAGAAAAACAATCTACCCGAAAAATAGTACCAAGTAATGGTCTAATGGTCATAAAGATGCTCAGAAGACTGGATGAACTCATTGAGAACTTCAACAAAGAGATAGAAAAATATAAAAAAGAACCAATCAAATTTGAAGAATACAGTAACTGAAATGAAAAACATACTAGGAATCATCCTACCTAATTATCCTACCTAATCTACCTCTAGTAGATTAAAGGATGCAGAAGAACAGATCAATGATCTGGAAGACAGAGTAATGGCAAGCACCCAAGTTGAACAGCAAAAAGAAAAAAAAAAGTTTTTAAATGAGAGTAAGTTAAAGGATCTCTTGGAACACATCAAAAAAAACCCCCCAAACTTTTGAATTATAAGAGATCCAGATGGGTAAGAGAGAGAGAGAAGCATAAAACTTATTTGAAGAAATAATACATGAAACCTTCCTAACCTGGAGAAGAAAACACATCCAGATTCAGGAAGCCCAGAGTTCCAAAAAGATGAACCCAAAGAGGTCCACACCATGACACATAGTATTTAAAATGTCAAAAATTAAAGATAAAAAAGAATTTTTTTAAATTTTATTTTATCATGTTATGTTAGTCACCATACAATACATCCTTAGTTTTTGATGTGGAGATCCACGATTCATTGTTTTCATATAACACCCAAGTGCTCCATGCGGTACGTGCCCTCCTTAATACCCATCACCGGGCTAACCCATCCCCCAACCCCCTCCCCTCTAGAACCCTCAGTTTGTTTCTCAGAGTCCACAGTCTCTCATGGTTCATCTCTCCCTCCGATTTCCCCCCCTTCATTTTTCCCTCCCTTCTCCTAATGTCCTCCATGCTATTCCTTATGTTCCACAAATAAGTGAAACCATATGATAATTGACTTTCTCTGCTTCACTTATTTCACTTAGCATAATCTCCTCCAGTCCCATCCATGTTGACGTAAAAGTTGGGTATTCATCCTTTCTGATGGCTGAGTAATATTCCATTGTATATATGGACCACATCTTCTTTATCCATTCATCTGTTGAAGGGCATCTCGGCTCTTTCCACACTTTGGCAATTGTGGACACTGCAGCTATGAACATTGGAGTGCATATGGCCCTTCTTTTCACTACATCTGTGTCTTTTGGGTAAATACCCAGGAGTGCAATTGCTGGGTCATAGGGTAACTCTATATTTAATATTTTGAGGCACCTCCACACTATTTTCCAAAGTGGCTGTACCAACTTGCATTCCCACCAATGGTGTAAGAGGGTTCCCCTTTCTCCACAACTTCTCCAACATTTGTTGTTTCTTGCCTTGTCAATTTTTGCCATTCCAACTGGTGTAAGGTGGTATCTCAATGTCGTTTTGATTTGAATTTCCCCGATGGCTAATGATGATGAACATTTTTTCATGTGTCTGTTAGCCATTTGTATGTCTTCTTCAGAGAAGTGTCTGTTCATGTCTTCTGCCCATTTTTTGAGTTGATTATTTGTTGTTTGGGTGTTGAGTTTGAGAAGTTTTTATAGATCTTGGATACCAGCCCTTTATCTGTAGTGTCATTTGCAAATATCTTCTCCCATTGTGGGTTGCCTCTTTATTTTGTTGACTGCTTCCTTTGCTGTGCAGAAGCTTTTTATCTTGATGAAGTCCCAAAAGTTCATTTTTGCTTTTGTTTCACTAGACTTTGGAGATGTATCTTGAAAGAAGTTGCTGTGGCTGATGTCCAAGAGGTTACTTCCTATGCTCCCCTCTAGGATTTTGATGGATTCCAGTCTCACATTGAGGTCTTTCATCCATTTTGAGTTTATCTTTGTTTATGGTGTTAGAGAATGGTCGAGTTTCATTCTTCTGCATGTGGCTGTCCAATTTTCCTAGCATCATTTATTGAAGAGACTGTCTTTTTTCCATTGCATATTTTTTCCTGCTTTGTTGAATATTATTTGACCATAGAATTGAGGGTCCATATCTAGGCTCTCTATTCTGTTCCATTGGTCTATATGTCTGTTTTTGTGCCAGTACCATGCTGTCTTGGTGATCACTGCTTTGTAATATAGCCTGAAATCAGGCAACGTGATGACCCCAACTTTGTTTTTCTTTTTCAACATTTCCTTGGTGATTCGGGGTCTTTTCTGATTCCATACAAATTTTAGGATTGTTTGAAGATTAAAAAAAAAAATATTTTAAAGGCAGCAAGAGAGGAGCAATTAGTTACATACAAGGAAAAACCCCATAAGGCTATCAGCTGATTTTTCAGCAAAAACCTTACAGGCCAGAAGAGAGTGGCATGATATATTCAAAGTGCTGAAAGGGAAAAACCTACAACTAAGAATACACTACCAGGAATGGTTATCATTCAGAATCAAAGGAGAGATAGAGTTTCCTAGACAAATAAAAATTAAAGGAATTCATCACCACTGAACCGGTCTTATAAGAAATGTTAGTTATTTCTTTAAGGGTAAAAAAGGCCATAATTAGAAGTAAAAGAAAAATTATGAAGGGAAAAATTTCATGAGTAAAAGCAAACACACAGTAAAGATAGAAAATCATTTATAAAGCTAATATGAAGGTTAAAAGACAAGAGTAAAATGAATTATATCTAAAAAATTAGTTAATGTGATTCACAAAATAAAAAGTTATAAAATATGACAACATATGCATAAAAAGTGGAGGGAGGATAAATTATTTTAGAATGTGTTCAAACTTAAGTGACCATCAAATTAATATTAACTGTTATATACTCAGGATGTTATATATGAACCTCATGACAAACCAAAACCTATGACAGATACACACAAAAAAGAGAAAGAAAGGAAAGCATAACACTAAAGACAGTCATCAATTACAAGGAAACAGAAAGAGAAGAAGAAAGGAACATAGAAAACCTCAAAAACAATTTGAAAACAATTAACAAAATGGCAATAATTACATACCTATTAATAATTACTTTACATATAAATAGTCTAAATGCTCCAATCAAAAGACACAGGGTAATGGAATGGAAAAAAAATACCCCTCTATATTCTGCTTACAAGAGACTCACTTCAGACCTAAAGACACACACAGAATGAAAGAAAAGGGATGGAAAAAGATATTCCATGTAAATGAAAGTGAAGGGAAAAGAAATCCAAGGTAGCAATACGTATATCAGACAAAACAGACTTTAAAAGAAAGAATATAACAAAAGACAGAGAAGCACACTACATAATGATAAAGGGATAAATCCAACAAAAAAAGATATAATAATTGTAAATATCTATGTATACAACATTGAAGCACCTAAACATATAAATCAAATATTACATACATATAGGGAGAAATTGATAGCAATATAGTCATAGTAGGGGGCTTTAATATCCCACTTATATCCATGGAATAGATCATATAGGCAGAAAATCAATATGGAAATAATGTCTTTCAATGATACATTAGACCAGATGGACTTAATAGATATAGACACAATATTCCATCCAAATACAACTGAATACATATTTTTTTCAAGTACACATGGAACATTCTCCAGGATAAATGACATGTTAGGCCCCAAAACAAGTCCCAATAAATTTAGGATTGAAATCACAGGGTAAGGGAGGGAAAACAGAATGGGAAGAAATCAGAGAGGGAGACAAACCATGAGAGACTCTGGACTCTGGAAAACAAACTGAGGGTTACAGAAGGGAGAGGGATGGGGGGATGGGGTGATCGGGTGATGGGTATTAAGGAGGGCACATGTTAGGAAGAGCACTGGGTGTTATGCGCAACTAATGAATCGTTGAACACTACAACAAAAACTTATGATGTACTATATGGTGGCTAACTGAACATAATTTTTAAAAAAAGAAATCATATCAGGCATCTTTTCTAACCAGAATGGTATAAAACTAGAAATCAGTTATAAGAAAAAAAACTGTGAAAAAAAACCAAACATGTGGAAGCTATATAACACACTATTAAGCAACCAATGGGTCAACAAAGAAACCAAAGAAGAAATTTTAAAAAATACATGGAGACAAATGAAAATGAAAACACAATGGTCCAAAATCTTTGAGACAGAGTAAAAGCAATTCTAAGATGGAAAAAAATTTATAGTGATACAGGCCTAACTCAAGGAACAAGAAAAATCTCAAAAAAACAAACTAAACTTACACACACACACACACACACACACACACACACACAACTAGAAAAAGAAGAACAAACAAAACCTGAAGTTAGTAGAATGAAGGAAATAACAAAGATCAGAGTGGAAATAAATGAAATAGAGATTAAAAAACAATAGAACAGATCGATGAAGGGGCACCTGGGTGGCACAGTGGGTTAAGCACCTAACTCTTAGTTTCAGTTCAGGTCATAAGATCGAGCCCTGCATTGGGCTCCATGCTCAGCAGAGTCTGCTTAATACTCTCTCTCCCTCTCCTTCTGCCCCTCCACCACCATTCTCTCTCTCTAAAATAAATAAATAAATATTTTTTTTAAAAAGAAAAGATCAATGAAATCAAGAGCTGATTCTTTGAAAGGATAAACAAAATTGATAAGCCTTTAGCCAGACTCAACAAGAGAAAAGTATAAAAGACCCTCAAAAATAAAGGAAAAGAGTAGAAGTGACAACTAACACCATAGAAATACAAAAGATTTTGAGACTAATAGAAAAAATTATACGCCAACAAACTGGACAACCTAGAAAAAAAATGGATAAATTCCTAGAAACATATAATCTTCCAAAACTGAATCAGAAGAAATAGAAAATCTGCACAGGGCAATTACTAGTAACAGAATTAAATCAGTAATAAAAACAACTCTCAACAAACAAAAGTCCAGGACCAGATAGATTCATAGATGAATTCTATCAAATATTTAAAGAACAGTCAATATCCATTTTCCTCAAACTATTCCAAAAATTAGAAGAGGAAAGCAAGTGTTCAAACACATTCTACAAGACCAGCATTACCCTGATACCAAAATCAAACAAAGACACTACAGAAAAAAGAAGAAAGAACAATATCCTTGAGGAACGTAGATGCAAAAATCCCCAATAAAACATCATCAGATCATATTCGACAATACATTAAAAGATCATTCACCACAATCAAGTGGGATTTATTCCAGGGATGCAAGGATGGTTCAATATTCACAAAGCAACGTGATATACCACATTAAAAAAACAAGAATAAAAATCATATGATCATATCAATAGATGCAGAAAAGGTATTTGACGAACTTCAACATCCATTCATGATAAAAACTCTCAACAAAGTGGGTTTATAGGGAATATACCTCAACATGATAAAGGCCATGTATGACAAACGCACAGTTAACATCATACTCAATGGTGAAAACCTGAGAGCTTTCCCTCTAATATCAGAAACAAGGCAAGGATGTCCACTCTCACTAGTTGTATTCACGTAGTACTGGAAGTCCTAGCCACAACAATCAGACAAGAAAAAGATATAAAAGGCATCTAAATTGGCAAGGCAGAAGTAAAATTGTCACTACTTGCACATGGCATGATAACGTATATAGCAAATCCTAAAGACTCAACCAAAAAATATTAGAAGTAATAAATGAATTCGGTAAAGTTGTAGGATATACAATTAATATACAGAAATCTGTTGCATTTCTATATACTAATAATGAAATAGCAGAAAGAGAAATGAAAAAAATTCCACTTATAATCGCAACTAAAAGAATAAAATACCTAGAAATAAACTTAACCAAGTAGATGAAAGACCTGTAATCTAAAAACAATAAAACATTGATGAAAGAAATTGAAGATGACACAAACAAATGAAAGATATTCCTTGCTCATGGATTGGAAGAATTAACATTGGTAAAATGTCCATATTACCCAAAACAATCTACAGATTTAATGCAATCTCTATCAAAACACCAGTGGTATTTTTCACAGAACTAGATCAAATAATTCTTTTTTTTTAATTTTTTAAAAGATATTATTTATTTATTTGATACAGAGAGACACAGCAAGAGAGGGAACACAAGCAGGGGGAGTGGGAGAGGGAGAAGCAGGCTTCCCGTAGAGCAGGGAGCCCGATGCAGGGCTCGATCCCAAGATCCTGGGATCATGACCTGAGCAGAAGGCAGACACTCAACGACTGAGCCACCCAGGTTCCCCTAGATCAAATAATTCTAAAATTTATATGCAACCACAAAAGACCATGAATAGCCAAAGCCCTCTTGAGAAGAAAACAAAGTTGGAGGTATCACATCCCAAATTTCAAGATATACTACAAAGCTATAATAATCAAAACGGTATGATACTAGCATAAAAATAGACACTTAGATCAATGAAACAAGATAGCCCAGAAATAAAACCACACCCAAATATTCAATTAATCTACAACAAAGGAGGCAAGAATATACAATGGGGAAAAGACAGTCTCTTCAGTAAATGGTTCTGAGAAAATTGGACAGCTATATGCAAAAGAGTAAAACTAGACCATTTTGTCCCACCATGCACAAAAATAAGCAAAATGGATTAAAGACCTAAATGTAAAACTGGGTATCAAAAGACTCCTAGAAGAAAACATAGCCAGTAATCTGACATTGGCTTTAGTAGCACTTTGCTAGGTATGTCTCCTCAGGCGAGGGAAACAAAGGCAAAAATAAAGTATTGGGGCTACCCCAAAATGAAAGCTTTTGTACAGTGAAGAAAACCATCAACAAAAGAGAAAAGCAACCTACTGAATGGGAGAAGATATTTGCAAATGATATATCTGATAAGGGTTTAATATCCAAAATTTATAAAGAACTGATACAACTCAACACCAAAAAATCATTAAAAAATGAGAAGACCAGAATAGACATTTTTCCAAAAAAAATATACACATGGCCAACAGACACAGAAAAGATGCTCAACATCACTAATCATCAGGGAAATGCAAATCAAAACCACAATGAAATATCAATTTTTGCCTGTCAGAATGGCTACTATCAAAACGTCAAGTAATAACAAATGTTGGTGAGGATGTGGAGAGAAAGGAACTCTTGCACTCTGTTAGTAAGAATGTAAATTGGTGCAGCTACTGTGGAAAGCCATACAGAGTTTTCTGAAAAATTTAAAAATTAAAAATACCATACAACCAGTAATTCCACTACTGGGTATTTACCCAAAGAAAATGAAAACACTAATTTAAAAAGATATGTGCAGCCCTATGTTAATTGCAGCATTATTTAAATAGACAACATGGAAGCAACAAAGGTGTCCATCAATAGATAAATGGATAAATAGATAAACACACACACACACACACACACACACACACACACACACACACACTGGAATATTACTCAGCCTAAAAAAGAATGAGATCTTGTCACTTGCAACAACACGGATGGACCTAGAAGTTATTACGCTAAGTGAAATAAGTCAGACAGATAAAGACCAATATTGTATGATTTCACTTATATGTAGAATCTAAAAAACAAAGCAACCCAACAAACAAATCAGAAATAGACCCATAAGCACAGAGGACAAACATGGTTGCTAGAAGGTGGGATGGGTGGAAAGGGGAATGAGCAAAATGGGTGAAAGGCAGTGGGATGAATGTTATGGAATGAATAATTCACAGAGATGAAAGGTACAATATAGGGAATGGAATACAGTCAATGGTATTGTAATAGTGTTGTGTGGTGACTAGTGATAGATATGCTTGTGGTGAACATGGCATAGCATATAGAGTTGTGGAATTCCTCTGTTGTACACCTGAAACCAATGTAACATTGTGTGTCAACTATACTTCAATTAAAAAAGAGGATTATAAGTGTGACAATGTGGGGATATGGAAAACTTCATTCATTGCTGGTGGGAATGTAAAAAGGTGAAGCTCCTGTGGAAAACTGGTGGTTCCTCAAAAAGTTAAGCATGGAATTATTATATGATTCAACAATTCCACTCTTGGATATGGTCCCAAAAGAATTGAAAACAGGTGTTCAAAAATATATACACAAATATTCACAGCAGTATTATTCACAATAGCCAAAAGGTAGAAACAATACACATGTCCATAAATTATCAATTTGGATGATCAAAATGGATAAACAAAATTTGACATATCTATACAATGGAATATTATTCAGCTATTAAAAGAAATGAAGTACTTATGCATGCTACAACATGCATGAACCTCAAAACCATTATGCTAGGTGAAAGAAGCCAGACACAAAAGGTTGCATATTGTATTATTCCATTTATATAGTATATCTAGGCAAATCAATAGAGACAGAAAGCATATCAATAGAGATAGAAAGCATATTAGTGGTTGTCTGTGATTTAGTGGAGAGAGGAGTTTTAAGTGACTACTTAACGGTTAAGGGGTTTCTCCTCGGGGTGATGAAAATGTTCTGGGACTAGATAACAGTGATGGTTGCACATAGTGAATATATGAAATATCTCTAATGGTAAAACTTCTGTTATATGTATTTTATCATAATTAAAGAGATAGAACGAAATTGAAGTTTTAGAGCTAAAAATAAATACAATAAACAAAATAAAATACACAATGGATAGACTAAAGAACAGAATGGGGAGACAAAAAATAGTGAAATTGAAGTTAGAACAATAAAAATGACACAATTTGAACATCAGAAAGGCAATACATTTTTAAATTGAACAGAGTCTTGGAGGTCTGTTACACAGTAATAAAAATTCTATGATTTGTCTCCCTGGACTACTGGAAGCAAGAAAGAGAGCAGTGCTGAAAAAATATCTCAACCAATAATGACTGAAAACTTGCCATATTTGGCAGAATACATAAACCTGCAGATTCAAGAAGAGTTTCACATCCCAAACAAGATAATCCCACAGAATCTACACCAAAACCTCATGGTAAGACTTCTGAAAATTAATGAAAAAATTAAATTGGATAGCAGTGAGAGAAAAATGACAGTCTGCCTCTGAGGAGCAAATAATTCAAATGATAGTAATAATATCTTCATCAAATGTAAAAATGGTCTGATAACATCAATTAAAAGATATGGATTGACCAAACCATTTGCTGCTTAAAAGAAATTCATGTCAAATATATATACATAGGCAGGTAGAAAGTAAAGTAATGGGAAAAGATGTATCATATGAAAATTAATAAAAGTAAAGCAGGAGTAGTTATTTTAGATAAAGTGGACTTCAGAGCACAGAAAATTACCAAAGGCAGAAGGGACATCATATAATTAAAGGGTTAATCCACAAAGAAGACATAGCAATCCTTAATGCATAGCCACCAAATATGGAAATATGCAAAATATTTAAAGAAAATACTGATAGAACTGAGAGGAGAAATAGTCAAATTAATAATTATAGTGGGAAACTTAAACATCCTTCTCCCAGCAATGGATATAACAACTAATAGAAAATAAGCAAGTATATAGAAGAACTCAACATCATCAAAGCTGAAAGGATCTTAGAGACATCTACAGAACACTTCATCTGACAATAGGAGAATACATACCCTTTTCAAGTGCCTACGAAATATGTATCAAGGTAGACCATAACCTGGACCATAAAACAAGCTTCAACAAATTTAAAGGAGTTGAAGTCATAAAGGTGTTTTCTCTGACACAATGGGACCACATTAAAAATCAATATCAGAATGATAACAAGAAAATCTTCAGACACTTGGAAGTTAAACAACACACTTCTAAATAATTCACAGGCCAAAGAATAAGTCTCAAGTGAAACAGAAAAATACATTGAAGAATAAAAATGACATATCGAATTTTGTAAGCTGCAGCTTCAGCAATGATAAGAGAGATATGTATAGCACTAAATGCTTACATTTAAAAAGAAGCAGTCTCAAGTCAATAATGTAAATTCCCACCTCAAGAAACTAGAAAAAGAAGAGTAAAACAAGCCAAAGCAAGAACATAACAAAGATATGAGCATAAATCAATGAAATTGACAATAAAAATTCAATGAAAAAGATCTGTTTTTTTTTTAAAAATGAATAAAATTGACAAACCTCTAGCAAGATTGACAAAGAAAAAAAGAAGACATCAAAAGGATAAGAGAATAGTAAAAACAACTCCACATAAATCAGTTTGACTACTTAGATAAATTGGACGAATTCACCAAAAAATACAAACTACCACAACTCATCCAAAATGAAATAATTTGAATAACCCTATATTTATTAAGGAAATTAAATTCTTATTTTAAAATCCCCCCTCAAAATTTCCAGGCCCACATGGTTTCACTGGAGAATTCTACTGAACTTTTAAAGAACAAGTTTTGCCAATTCTACACAGCCTTCCAGAAATTAGGAGGAAAGATGAGAATTAATTTTATGAAGCTAGTATTACCATGATATCAAAAGGAAATGCCAGTACAAAAAAAATTTCGGGATGCGTGGGTGGCTCAGTCAGTTAAGCATCTGCCTTCCGCTCAGTCATGATCCCAGGGTCATGGGATGGAGTCCTGCATCAGGCTCCTTGCTCAGGGAGCAGCCTGCTTCCCCCTCTGCCTGCCACTCCCCCTGCTTGTGTGCTCTCTCTCTCTCTCTCTCTTACATATAAATAAATAAAATCTTTTAAAAAAGAAAATTTCAGACCAGTAGTCCTTATGAATATAGACACGAAAAATCAACAAAATATTAGCAATAACATTCACTAATATATAAAAGGATTATCCACCATGACCATATAGAGATTATTCCAGAGATACAAGACTGGTTCAATATCTGGAAATCAATCAGTATAATCTACCATATTTCCAGGCTAAAAAAAGAATTGCATGATCATATCAATCAGTGCAGAAAAATAATTTGACCAAATTCAACATTTATTCATATTAAAATAAACTCTCAGATGGTGGAGTAGGAGACCTGGATTTTGTCTGGTCTCAGGAATTCAGCTGGATAGGGATCAAACCATTCTGAACACCTACGAACTCAACAGGAGATTGAAAAAAAGAAGAGCATTAACTCTCTGAACAGAAAAGCGACCACTTTCTGGAAGGTAGGATGTGCGGAGAAGTGAATCCGAGGCGATATTCGGGAGGATAGACGGTGGGGGGGGGGGCTCCGTCGGCCGCTTCTGGCAAGTGATGGAGCTGCGGAGCACAAAATCGGAACTTTTAGAAGTCGGTTCCGCTGAGGTACATCGCTCCAGTGGCTAAGTGGGGGGTGGAACCCTCGTGGAACAGTGTGGTCTCAGGACCCTCGGGGTCACAGAAAGACCGGGGGTGCCTGAGTGTGGCAGAGCTCCCAGGTATCAGAGCAGGGAAGTCGGCTGCAGAGACGGAGCAGAGGCACGGGCTCTCAGCTCGGGGTTGCCATAAACATGTGATCCGCGGCACAATTGGGCCACTGCTCCTCCAGCAGGGACCCAACAAGCAGCAGATCTGGGGAGACTCCCCTTCCTCCCCCGGGAGGAGCCACGGGAGGGCACCGCAGGGATCTGCTGGGTTTGGAGACTCCACACGGGGTCGTGTGCCAGAGATAGAGACGCTTGGTCACAGGCCGGGTGAGACAGGAGTGATTGACTGCTTTTCTCTGGGGATCACTGAGGAGCGGGACCCCGAGTTCTTGGCTCCTCCGGGGCGGAGATTGGGAGGCCGCCATTTTCACTCTCTTCCTCCAAAGCTGTACGGAAAGCTTGCAGGGAACAGAAGCTCCCGAGAGCAAACCCGAGCTGACTCCTTAGCCCGGACCAAGGGCGGGGCAATTCGGCCTCCGGCAAAGACATTTGGGAACCACGGCAACAGGTCCCTCCCCCAGAAGATCAGCAAGAACCGCCAGACAAGACCAAGTTTACCGATCAATGAGAACAGCAGAACTCCAGCGCTAGGGGAATACTGCACATAGAATTCATGACTTTTTTCCCATGATTCTTCAATATTTCAAAGTTAATTTTTTTAACTGTCTTTTTTTTTTTGAAGTTTTCTTTTTCCCTTTTTCAACCAATATCTTATCAATCCCTTTTTTAAAAAACATTTTTATTTTTCATTTTTAGTCTACTCTATCCCTTCATAGTAGTTACCCTTATTTTTGGCATATATATATATAAGTTGTTCTCTCTTTAAAATTTTGAGATACAGTTTCTTCTAACAGATCAAAACACACCCTAAATCTCTAGTGTATGGCTTTGTTCTAGTCTCCTGCCTGATCACATTCTCTCCTTTTTTTTTAAATCCTCTTCTTTCTTTCTTCAAACTACTTCTTATCAATTCCTTTTATAAAATTTTTTATAATTTTCATTTTTACATTCATATTCCATCCTTCCATCATATTAACCCTTCTTTTTGTACATATATAGGTTTTTCTTTCTTTAAAATTTTGGGAGGCATTTTCTTCTAACAGACCAAAATACACCCAAAATCTAGTGTGTGGCACTGATCTATGTACCAATCTGATCGTATTTGATCATATTCTGTTTTTTTTTGTTTTGTTTGTTTTTATCTTTTTCTTTTTTTTTTCTTTTTCCTTTTTCTTTCTTTCGCTTTCTTTTCCCCCGGTTTCAGGTCTTTTCTGATTTGTATAGAGTATATTTGCTGGAGACGTTGTTACCCTGGTAGCATTCTGTTCTCTCATTCATCTATTCTCCTCTGGACAAAATGACAAGATGGAAAAAGTCACCTCAACAAAAAGAACAAGAGGCAGTACCAACTGCCAGGGACGTCCTCAATACAGACATTACTACAATGTCAGAACTAGAGTTCAGAATGAACTTTTTAAAGATACTATCTGGGCTTGAAAAAAGCATGGAAGTTATTAGAGAAACCCTTTCTGGAGAAATAAAAGAACTAAAATCTAACCAAGTCGAAATCAAAAACGCTATTCATGAGGTGCAATAAAAAATGGAGGCTCTAACTGCTAGGATAAATGAGGCAGAAGAGAGAATTAGTGATATACAAGACCACATGATGGAAAATAAAGAAGCTGAGAAAAAGAGAGCTAAACAACTACTAGATCATGAGGACAGAATTCGAGAGATAAGTGATACCATAAGACAAAACAACATTAGAATAATTGGGATCCCAGAAGAAGAAAGAGAGAGAGGGGAAGAAGGTATATTGGTGCAAATTATAGCAGAGAACTTCCCTAATTTGGGGAAGGAAACAGGCATCAAAATCCAGGAGGCACAGAGAACCCCTCTCAAAATCAATAAAAATAGGCCAACAACACAACATCTAATAGTAAACCTTACAAGTCTCAGAGACAAAGAGAAAATCCTGAAAGCAGCTCGGGAGAAGAGATCTGTAACCTACAATGGTAGAAACATTAGATTGGCAACAGACCTATCCACAGAGACCTGGCAGGCCAGAAAGGACTGGCATGATATCTTCAGAGCACTAAATGAGAAAAATATGCAGCCAAGAATACTATATTCAGCTAGGCTCTCATTGAAAATAGAAGGAGAGATAAAAAGCTTCCAAACAAACAAAAACTAAAGGAATTTGCAAACATGAAACCAGTCCTGCAAGAAATATTGAAAGGGGTCCTCTAAGCAACGACAGAGCCTAAAAGCAACATAGACCAGAAAGGAACACAGACAACATACAGTAACAGTCACCTTACAGGCAATACAATGGCACTAAATTCATACCTTTCAATACTTACCCTGAATGTAAATGGGCTAAATGCCCCAATCAAAAGACACAGGCTATCAGATTGGATTAAAAAACAAGATCCATCAATATGCCGTCTGCAAGAGACTCATTTTAGACCCAAAGACACCCCCAGATTGAAAGTGAGGGGATGGAAAACCATTTACCATGCTAACAGACACCAAAAGAAAGTTGAGGTGGCAATCC
The DNA here is from genome assembly GCF_003265705.2 of Callorhinus ursinus. Classification (NCBI taxonomy): domain Eukaryota; kingdom Metazoa; phylum Chordata; class Mammalia; order Carnivora; family Otariidae; genus Callorhinus; species Callorhinus ursinus. Next base: position 5,707,832 of record NW_027397127.1, read on the forward strand.
CTATATCAGACAAATTAGATTTTAAACCAAAGACTGTAATAAGAGATGAGGAAGGACACTATATCTCACTTAAGGGGTCTATCCAACAAGATCTAACAATTGTAAATATCTATGCCCCTAACATGGGAGCAGCCAATTATATAAGCCAATTAATAACAAAAGCAAAGAAACACATCGACAACAATACAATAATAGTGGGGGACTTTAACACCCCCCTCACTGAAATGGACAGATCATCTAAGCAAAAGATCAACAAGGAAATAAAGACTTTAAATGACACACTGGACCAAATGGACTTCACAGACATATTCAGAACATTCCATCCCAAAGCAACGGAATACACATTCTTCTCTAGTGCCCATGGAACATTTTCCAGAATAGATCACATCCTAGGTCACAAATCAGGTCTCAACTGGTACCAAAAGATTGGGATCATTCCCCGCATATTTTCAGACCACAGTGCTTTGAAACTAGAACTCAATCACAAGAGGAAAGTCAGAAAGAACTCAAATACATGGAGGCTAAAGAGCATCCTACTAAAGAATAAATGGGTCAACCAGGAAATTAAAGAAGAATTAAAAGAATTCGTGGAAAACAATGAAAATGAAAACACAACTGTTCAAAATCTTTGGATACAGCAAAGGCGGTCCTAAGAGGAGAGTGTATAGCAATAGAAGCCTTTCTCAAGAAACAAGAAAGTCTCAAATACACAACCTAACCCTACACCTAAAGGAGCTGGAGAAAGAAGAGCAAATAAAGCCTAAACCCAGCAGAAGAAGAGAAATCATAAAGATCAGAGCAGAAATCAATGGAATAGAAACCAAAAGAACAGTAGAAGATATCAAGGAAACTAGGAGCTGGTTCATTGAAAGAATTAACAAGATTGATAAACCCCTGGCCAGACTCATCAAAAAGAAAAGAGAAATGACCCAAATCAACAAAATCATGAATGAAAGAGGAGAGATCACAAGCAACACCAAAGAAATACAAACAATTATAAGAACATATTATGAGCAAATATATGCCAGCAAATTAGATAACCTGGAAGAAATGGATGCTCTCCTAGAGATGTATCAACCAGCAAAACTGAACCTGGAAGAAATAGAAAACCTGAACAGACCTATAACCACTAAGGAAATTGAAGCAGTCATCAAAAATCTCCCAAGAAACAAAAGACCAGGGCCAGATGGCTTCCCAGGGGAATTCTACCGAACATTTCAAGAAGAATTAATACGTATCCTTCTGAAACTGTTCCAAAAAATAGAAATGGAAGGAAAACTTCCAATCTCGTTTTATGAGGCCACCACTACCTTGATTCCCAAACCAGACAAAGACCCAATCAAAAAGAATTACAGACCAATATCCCTGATGAACATGGATGCAAAAATTCCCACCAAAATACTAGCCAATAGGATACAACAGTACATTAAAAGGATTATTCACCACGACCAAGTGGGATTTATTCCTGGGCTGCAAGGTTGGTTCAACATCCGCAAGTCAATCAACGTGATACAACACATTAAAAAAGAAAGAACAAGAACCATATGACCCTCTGAATAGATGCAGAAAAAGCATTTCTCAAAGTACAGCAACGTTTCTTGATCAAAACTCTTCAGAGTATAGGGATAGAAGGTATGTACCTCAAGATCATAAAAGCCATCTATGAAAAACACACAGCAAATAACATTCGCAATGGGGAAAAACTGAGAGCTTTCCCCCTAAGGTCAGGAACGCGGCAGGGATGTCCACTATCACCACTGCTATTCAACATCGTATTAGAAGTCCTAGCCACAGCAATCAGATCACAAAAAGAAATCAAAGGCATCCAAATCGGCAAAGAAGAAGTCAAACTCTCACTCTTTGCAGATGATATGATACTTTATGTGGAAAACCCAAAAGGCTCCACCCCAAAACTGCTAGAACTCATACAGGAATTCAGTAAAGTGGCAGTATATAAAATCAATGCACAGAAATCAGTGGCATTCCTATACACAAACAATAATACAGAAGAAAGAGAAATTAAGGAGTTGATCCCATTTACAATGGCACCCAAAACCATAAGATACCTAGGAATAAATCTAACCAAAGAGGCAAAGAATCTGTACTTAGAAAACTATAAAATTCTCATGCAAGAAATTGAGGAAGACACAAAGAAAAGGGAAAACGTTCTATGCTCATGGATTGGAAGAACAAATATTGTGAAGATGTCAATGCTACCTAGAGCAATCTACACATTTAATGGAATCCCTATCAAAATACCATCCACTTTTTTCAAAGAAATGGAACACATAATCCTAAAATTTGTATGGAACCAGAAAAGACTCTGAATAACCAGAGAAATGTTGAAAAAGAAAAGCAAAGCTGGCGGCATCACAATTCTGGACGTCAGGCTCTACTACAAAGCTGTAATCATCAAGACAGTATGGTACTGGCACAAAAACAGACACACAGATCAATGGAACAGAATAGAGAGCCCAAAATGGACCCTCAACTCTATGGTCAACTCATCTTTGACAAAGCAGGAAAGAATGTCCAATGGAAAAAAGACAGTCTCTTCAACAAATGGTGTTGGGAAAATTGGACAGCCACAGGTAGAAGAATGAAATTGGACCATTGCATTACACCACACACAAAAATACACTCCAAATTGATGAAAGACCTAAATGTGAGACAGGAGTCCATCAAAATCCTAATGGAGAACACAGGCAGCAACCTCTTTGACCTCAGCCGTAGCACCTTCTTCCTAGAAACATCGCCAAAGGCAAGGGAAGCAAGGGCAAAAATGAACTCTTGGGACTTCATCAAGATAAAAGGCTTTTGCACAGCAAAGGAAACAGTCAACAAAACCAAAAGACAACCGACAGAATGGGAGAAGATATTTGCAAATGACATATCAGATAAAGGGCTAGTATCCAAAATCTAAAAAGAACTTCTTAAGCTCAACACCCAAAGAACAAATGATCCAATCAAGAAATGGGCAGAAGACATGAACAGACATTTTTCCAAAGAAGACATCCAAATGGCCAACAGACACATGAAAAAGTGCTCAACATCCCTCAGCATCAGAGAAATCCAAATCAAAACCTCAATGAGATACCACCTCACATGGGTCGGAATGGCTAAAATGAACAAGTCAGGAAATGACAGATGTTGGCGGGGATGTGGAGAAAGGGGAACCCTCCTACACTGTTGGTGGGAATGCAAGCTGGTGCAGCCCCTCTGGAAAACAGTATGGAGGTTCCTCAAAGAGTTGAAAATAGAGCTACCATACAACCCGGCAATTGCACTACTGGGTATTTACCCCAAAGATACAAATGTAGGGATCCAAAGGGGAACATGCACCCCAATGTTTATAGCAGCAATGTCCACAATAGCCAAACTATGGAAAGAGCCAAGATGTCCATTGACAGATGAATGGATAAAGAGGATGTGGTATATATAAACAATGAAATATTATGCAGCCATCAAAAGGAATGAAATCTTGCCATTTGCAACGATGTGGATGGAACTGGAGGGTATTATGCTGAGCGAAATAAGTCAGTCAGTGAAAGACTTGTATCATATGATCTCACTGATATGAGGAATTCTTAATCCCAGGAAACAAACTGAGTGTTGCTGGAGTGGTGGGGGTTGGGATGGATGGGGTGGCTGGGTGATAGACATTCGGGAGAGTGTGTGCTATGGTGAGCTGTGTGAATTGTGTAAGACTGTTGAATTCCAGACCTGTACCTCTGAAACAAATAATACATTATATGTTAAAAAAAAAAAAAAGAATAGTATAGCAGGAAGGGAAAAATGAAGTGGGGGAAATCGGAGGGGGAGAAGAACCGTGAGAGACTATGGGCTCTGAGAAACAAACAGGGTTCTAGAGGGGAGGGGGGTGAGGGGATGGGTTAGCCTGGTGTTGGGTATTAAAGAGGGCATGTACTGAATGGAGCACTGGGTGTTACATGCAAACAATGAATCATGGAACACCACATCAAAAACTATTGATGTAATGTAAGGTGATTAACATAACACAATAAAATAAAAAAAAAGAATTATCAGCAACTATATGCCAATAAATTAAGCAACCTGGAGGAAATGGATGCCTTCCTGAAACCTATAAACTACCAAGACCGAAACAGGAAGAAATTGACAATCTGACTAGACCAATAACCAGTAACGAAATTGAAGCAGTGATCAAAAACCTCCCAAAAACCAAGAGTCCAGAGCCTGATGGATTCCCGTGGGAATACTACCAAACATTTTAAGAAAATAATACCTAGCCTCCTGAAGCTGTCTCTAAGCTTTTCATGATGAGGCATTATTATGGTTCTCAACCAAACTAGCAGAGAAAGCTGCTGCTGAAATCTGAGAGATCCCCAAAATCTATCAAGAGAGGCAAAAGGTGGAAAGCATGACACTAGCATTTCAGGCATGAGGGTATGGGAGCATCGTAACTCAGTGTTAACCAGATTGGACTTTGTGATAAACCATAGGGTGTATCTGACCACTAGATGATATCTTTAGAAGAGATTCCTATGTGATTCTTTTTTCAGTTGTTGTGCAACCAACTAAAAGCCTCATCATCGTGTGCAATTAAGTACATGTCTCAATTTTCATGCAAACTGCATTAATCTCTTATGCTTTGCTTTAATTTTTTTCTCACAGATCTAGGTGAGTCATAGTTTCTGATTATAATTAAATGCCTCAATGCTAGGCATCAATTTTCAACATTATTTTTACCCAAATTTCATTCATAAAATGAATTGACTATGAATATGTTATATTCATTATACCACACCCCAAATTCATGTACTCTAGATGCTTTGAGCATCTGTATGTAATTTGGTTAATATACAAATATAAGCATATTAAGGATCCATCTCTACCCACCATTTACCTTGCAGGAGAGAGATGGCCAACTATAAATATCTCTCATCTACCCCAATTTCATGGTAACTACTGATATCAGACAACTTCCTTCCAACCAGCATCACTCTGTTCTCAGATTTCTTCAGCTGCTGGGCAACTGCTGCAGATCCCTGTTCATGGCATCATCACCATCTTTGTTTACTCTCATTCTGAGTAATGCCTGCAGCTACAGGAGCTGGAAAGTTAGGATGTTCGAAAGTTTTCTCCTCACACTCACTATTAAGAAATCTTTATCAAAATATTCCATTGAAATCATTACATCCAGAGGGAGCTTCAGGGTAGATTTGTAAGCACGAAAAAAGGACAACTAGGTTTTCTGGGTGATTTAAATCAGCCCCAAAGATCAAGCCATTCAATCTTCATGTAAAGTGAGCAAAAGGAAAATCATAGTTTGATATTTGGATGAAGTCAACTTTATATCTCTTTCCGAGTAGAAACAACACAATGGAGACTTATTTTTGTATGTATTATAACCATCTCATTTCCCAGATCATCAGATTCACTTATTAACTTAATATTGGTAACATTAATAGTAGTGATTAAAATGTATTGAGCACTTACTATATGCTATGCATTGTTCCTAATATCTACATGTATAGTGTCAGGTGCTCTTATATTTTATGAATCTCAAATAAGTACAACACAAGGCATGGTGAAGTACACAAGATGATTAAAGATAAGTCCAGGGGCACCTGGGTGGCTCAGATGGTTAAGCGTCTGCCTTCAGCTCAGGTCATGGTCCCAGGGTCCTGGGATCGAGCCCCACATCGGGCTCCTGGCTCAGTGGGGAGCCTGCTTCTCCCTCTCCCTCTGCCTCTCTTCCTGCTCATGCTCTCTCTCTCTCTTTCTCTCTCTCTCTCTATCTCTCTGTCTCAAATGAATAAATAAAATCTTTAAAAAAAAAAGAAAAGAAAACCCAGAACTTAAACAAAATAAAATAAAAAAATAAAGATAAGTCCAGTTTTTCCAGACAAAATTTAGCATCTACAATTGTAAATAGAATATAAAACTAAAAGATTCCAAATGGCAAAGACAACTTAAAAGACACAGCAAACAACCAATGAGAAAAAATATTTGAAACATATATGACAGACAAAGGGTTAATATCCTTATTTTAAAAGTAGTTCTTTTAAATAAATAAGAAATAAGAAAAATAACACCTTAATGGATAAATGGACAAGGACATGGATTAATTTACAAAAGAAGAAATACGAACGCTTAACAAAATACTAGAAGGGCACGTACTGCATGGAGCACTGGGTGTTACACGAAAACAATGAATCATGGATCACCACATCAAAAACTGATGATGTATGGTCACTAGCATAACATAATAAAATAAAATTTAAAAAATACTAAAAGTATATACATTCTCAATAATATTCAAGGAGATGTAATTTTAAATAGCTATGAGATAACCACTTCCCACACATCAGATTCACCAGGATAAAAAAGGATATACTGGGGCACCTGGGTGGCTCAGTTAAGTGTCTGCCTCTGGCTCAGGTCATGATGCCACGGTCCTGGGATCAAGCCCCGCATCGGGCTCCCTCCTCAGTGGAGAGTCTGCTTCTTCTCCCTCTGGCCCTCCCCGCCCCCGTCCCTGGCTCATGTTCTTGCTCTCATGCTTTCACTCTAGTGCTCTAGCTCTTGTGCTCTATCTCAAATAAATAAAATCTTTTAAAAAAAGGATATACTCAGTGATGCCTGAGTATGGAGAAATAGGCACACTCATGTATTTCTGGCAGGCGTATAAGTTGTTATAACCCTTTAGGGATGGCTATTCGACAATAAGCACCAAAAAAAGAAATCAAATATAAAAATTTATCATAAGAAAATAATATAAAAATTTGCAAGGCTATATATACAAGAATATTCATCCCAGTTTTGTACATAATACTGAAATATTATAAACAAATGTTAAAACAGGGAATCCACTGAATACAATATAGTGTATTCATAGAATATTATATAGTCATTAAAATATTTTGTCAATTTATATTTCTTGGAACAGATAGACATTCTCAATGAATGAGGTGAAAATCAAATTTAAAACAGTATGTATTATATGTCTATAAAATACGTGTCTATCTATGCATGCACATAGAAAATACAACACAACATACACATCTAAATGCCAACCGTGGTTATAATTCTTTTTCCATTTTAAGTCAACTTGGTTAAAGTATAGTTTTCTGAAGATAAAATATATGGATTTTAGGTAAAAAGTTCAAGGAGTTCTTAAACTCCTTTTTAGAATAGCTTTAATTGGCATATACTGAATATACAATAAACTGTACATTTTTAAATTGTATAACTTGGTAAGTTTTGACATATTTATACACCCATGAAACTATCACCACAAATGAGATAATGAACACATTCATTATCCCAAAAAGTTTCCTCATGCTTCTTTGTAATCAACCCATCCTACCTCTCCCACCATCCTACCACCATCCCAACAACTATGACCTGGTTTTATGTTACTATGGATTAGATTTTCTAGAATTTTATATAAATGAAATGTATTGTTGTCTGTCTTCTTTCACTGAGAATAATTATTTGAGATTCATTCATGCTATTGGGTTATCATCCCCTTTTTTCTGACTTGTATTTCCTTCTATAGACAAACTAACAATTTGTTTATGCATTTCTCTGTTGATGGACATTTGGGCTTTTTCCAGTTTTTACCTATTACAAATAATGCTGCTATAAATATTTATGTATAAGATTTTATAGGGACATATCCTTTCCTTTCTCTTGGATAAACTTCTAGGAGAGGAATAGCTAGGCCCATATGGTAGGTGAAATAGTTGCCTTTTTAAGAAACTGTCAAACTGTTTTTCAAGTGACTGCATTATTTTACAATACCACTAGCAATGTCTGAGAGTTCCAGTTTCCTCCATCTTCACCAATATTTGATATACTCAGTGTTTTTAATTTTAGCTATCCTACGGCATATGTAGTGATATCGCATTGTGGTTTTAATTTTTATATTCCTATGACACATGATATTGGGCATTTTTTCACTGGCTTATTTACCATCCATGTATCTCTCTTGGTGAAGTGTCTGTTTAAATCCTTTGCCCATTTTGAGGAACTGAACAGACAGCTTTCTAAAGAAGACATACAAATGGTCAACAAGTACATGAAAAGATGCTCAACACCACTAATCACCAGGGAAATACAAATCGAAACCACAGTGAGGTATCACCTCACACCTGTCGGAATGGCTAGCATCAAAAGACAAAAGATAACAAGTGTTGGCAAGGGCATGGAGAAAAGGGGAACCCTTGTGCACAATGTAAATTGGCACAGCCACTATAGAAAACAGAAGGGAGATTCCTCAAAAGATTACATATAGAACTATCATATCATCCATCAATCCCAATTCTGGGTATATATCCACAGGAAATGAAAACAGGATATTAAGGAGATATGTGCATTCCCATGTTTATTGCAGCATTATTCACAATTGCCAAGATATGGGAACAAGATAAGTGTCCACTTATGGATGAATGGATAAAGATGTGATTGATCACACACACACACACACACACACACACACACACACACACACACACACTGGAATATTATTCAGCCATGATGAAAAAGGAAATCTTGCCATTTGGGACAACTTGGATGGAGCTTGAGGGCCTTATGCTAAGGGAAATAACTCAGACAGAGACATATACGTTGAGAGTTTTTATCATGGAAGGATGTTGAATTTTGTCAAATGCTTTTTCTGCATCTATTTAGATCATCATATGATATTTATGATATAAATAAGATAAATAAGAATAATAGCACCTTAATAGAAAAATGAGCAAGGACATGAACAATTTGCAAGAAGAAATACAAATGCTCAAAAAATATTACTTATTAGCATTTCCCTTTTGCTGAAGAATTTCTTTTAATACTTTTAGAGAAGATCCACTGGAGAAAAATTATCTCTGATTTTATTCACCAAAAAATGTCTTTTTTTAATCGTCATGTCTGAAGATTCTTTTTTGATGAATGTCAAATTCTGGATTGACAGTCTTTTTGTTTGTTTCTCTCATACAATTCCATATACTTTGGGCTTGCATTGTTTCTGGTGATACATCAGTCCTTTTTTATAATTTTTTTCCTTTGTGTATAACTTTTACTGCTTTCATTTTTTTTCTTTATTTTTATTTTGGGCAGGTTGTGATGAAACTAGGTGTGGGCTTCTTTGTATTTTTTTATTCTTTGAGTTCACTTAGCTTCATGGATCTGTAAGTTGCTAAATATCACCACCTTTGAGGAATTTTCAACCATTATTTCTTCAGATATTTTTTCTGCTTCATTCTCTCTCTCTCGTCTCCATCTGGGATTCCAACAGGTCACTGCAACTCTGTTCATTTTTTTTCCTCAATCTTTCTCTCTGATCTTCAGATTGGCTCACTTCTATGGTTTTCTCTTCAAGTTCACTGTCTCTTCCTTCTTCCATGTTCAATCTGCTATTAAATTCATCTAGCTTATTTTCTTATGTTCTATTTTTTACTTTTCATTCCTAAAATTTCCATTCTGCTATGATTCCTCATCTTTATGTCCATTAAGATCATATTTTCCGTTGTGTCTTTGAACATATTTAAAATTATTAAATTAAAGTCCTTAACTAATCTTTTACAATATCTTGATTATTACAGAGTTTTTTTCAATTGACAGCATATAGGGTCTTCATTTTGGTTATATTTCCTGCTTCTTCATATGTCTCATGATCTTTTTTTATCATCTGCCAGTTATAGTGAATGATACATTTTGAGGAGTCTGGATTTTTCTTCTGTTAGAGTGATGGCTTTTGTTCTGATATGCAGTTTATTTAGTAGTAGTTCTCCTTTAACCCGTAGAGGCTTGATTTTAAGCTTTTTTGTGTCTAAAGTGGCCCTACCTCTAGGCCATAGTCTTTACTCTTCAGAAATGGCCTTTCTGATGCCTATTTTGTGTGGCTAGGTTTTAACAAGGTCTCTCCACTCTGGCTGGATCAGAATTCCAACATCTCCCCACATTGTGTGACCTCTAGTATTTCCTTTCTACTCACAACCTCTAACAGCCACACTCTGCTAGGTCTCATGGTAACATATTCTGCACTTGGGCAGTTCAGACCTCAGCCAAACAACTGAAGGAAACCCTTTCACAAACTCTGGTCTCTGTGTCATTGTTGGAAAACTGTTTCTAGGTAGAGAGATGGGAGAATGTGAGGCTTACATTCTCTGAGAATTACATAAATTACATTTATCTCCTTTTCTCAGAGTTCATATTTCTGTACTGCCTGTTGTTCAATTCCTGAAAATAGTGTCCTCAAATATTTTTTCTAGTTTTATTGCTGTTTATAGCAGGAGGCAAGTCCATCGCCAGTTACTCCGTCATGGTTGCAGAGGATATCTGGTTATTATTTATAGTTTTCTAAAGTTTTAATATTTTATTATGAATATGTATTGTTTCAATAATCAAAAGAAAGAATAAAGGCAATTTTTTATTTTTTAGAACCATAATAAAGTAAAATATAAGTCACAGAGAAAATACTACTTCTAAATCAAAGGTAATATTAGATCTCTATGTTATACCTTCTATTAGCAAAATGTTGTTACAGATACAAAGATGGAAAAATACAAATAATTTAATTCTGATGTTAGATTGTTGATAACATTGCTTCATTGAATTGGCTGAATACTGAAGCTGAAGAAAAGTATAAAAACATATGAATGGAAGGTTTTGCACGCAAGTCAGCGTAACATAGAAGATTCCTGGACCTTTGAGAGTATTTATGGATGCATGTACCATGTGAGTGTGTAAAAGGAAAGAGATATGATTGATGTAACAAAAGAAAACATGGGGAAATGGAGGCAAGATGTACATTGAGGAAATAATGCTTTTAAAAGTAGAAAAAGAATACAGGTAAGTCTAGAAGATATTACTCTCCTTATTATGTGTATTACATATTAATTTATTCACAGTATTGTCATTGATTTGGGGCAGCTGGACACACAATAGGGACTTAATGAGAATATATTGGTGTAATATTTCATTCATTGTTTCTAAAATCCTCTACTATTGTAGCCTAGTTCTTCAACATCACTTACCCAATTAACAAAGAAAGGTATTTTTTTTTGTAAATGAGTGTGCTTGACTGTATTAACTACCTAGGAAGGAAGGGTTAATAGCTGATGGATGCAGGGAAGCATGAATTGCGAATGATTTAGACAGTAGGAATAATAATTAGACTCTGAGGCCCAGGAGGCCCAGCTAAACAATGGATGGAAAGAAAAGCTTGGGACCAGGTGGGGGAGTGAAAGAGAGTGGGTACTAAATGAAAAAGTCAGTTAGGGACCCATGAATTAGTGCAAAAGTCAGTAGGCTTCTCTCACACTGCTTCTCCTTTTATGTTTTTGAATTCTCCGTCTCTGGCTCCTCCAGCTTTCCTTTTTCCTCCCACTTATTCCCTCTGGCTTTCTCCCAAAATCCAATTACTGCCCCCCACCCATTCCCCTTTGTACTTACTCCTTTAGGGGAGTTCATCTATTCACCCAATTTTGGCTACTCCTTGTATACAAATGAATGTAATATGTCTAACACCAGCACTGACTAACTCTATTTTCTTATTTTCTTTCTTGTATTCTAGCTTCAGTTACCCAAAATATATTTTTCCCTTGGGTTTCCTTCTGTCCCCTGAAACTTAATATATCAAAATTTTAATTACTCTCCCTTCTCACTCTCCTGACCCTTTTCAAAACAAGAATTCCTCCTAGCCTCACCATTACCATCAAAGGCACCATTCAGTTTCCAGTGTCTCATCCTTGAAACTGTGGAATATTTTTGATTCCCCTCAAACCTTTATACCACATCCAGTATGCTGCCAAGGCTTTCTAATCCTTTCCCTATAAAATTCCTTGGATTTTAGATTCATTTTTTCTTTCTAGAATCACATCAAATAATATCAAAATTTTCATAATTATCTTCTTATATGGCTTCTCTGCTCAGCTTCTCTTTGTTCTAGCGTATCCTTCCAAGATGCTAAATTCAAATCATGTTACTCTTCTTCTCAGAATCCCTTTGGTCTGCTGACCTTATCAAATTAAACTCTTCAGCTTAGAATTCAGTACCTTACCTCAACTCTCTCTCTATCCACGTCCCTCCAAACTCTGCTCTCATTTATCCCCAAAGGAGAATCACAGAAAGTACATACTGGAAGGTATATTTAAGTTGGAAATGCATGTTAGGCATTTCGGAGAGGTTTCTAGGGACCTAGAACTAGGTGTCAAAGTTATCCAAATATCTGAATGTGTTGAACAGGTGGTAGTAGATAAGACACTATGGAGGCACAGTATGAGAGAAGAGTTCCAAAGGTGAAATCTTGGACATGCAAAACTTTTTTTTAACTTTTTTAAAAACAAATTTTATTTATTTATTTATTTTTAAATTTATTTATTTATTTTTATTAACATAGAATGTATTATTTGTTTCAGGGGTTACAGGTCTGTGATTCATTGGTCTTACACAATTCACAGCACTCACCATAATACCTACCCTCCCCAATGTCCATCACCCAGCCACCCCATCCCTCCCAACCCCTCCACTCCAGCAACCCTCAGTTTGTTTCCTGAGATTAAGTCTTTTATGGTTTGTCTCCCTCTCTGGTTTTGTCTTGTTTCATTTTTTCCTCTCTTCCCCTATGCTTCTCTGCCTTGTTTCTCAAATTCCTCATATCAGTGAGATCATATGATAATTGTCTTTCTCTGATTGACTTAATTCGCTTAGCATAATACCCTCTAGTTCCATCCACTTCACTGCAAATGGCAAGATTTCGTTTTTTGATGGCTGCATAATATTCCATTGTATATGTATACCACATGTCTTTATCCATTCATCTGTCGATGGACATCTAGGCTCTTTCCATAGTGTGGCTATTGTGGACTATAATCATTGGGGTGAAGTCCCAATAGTTCATTTTTGCCCTTGCTTCCCTTGCCTTTGGCGATGTGTCTAGGAAGAAGTTTCTGTGGCTAAGGTCAAAGAGGCTGCTGCCTGTGTTCTCCTCAGGGATTTTGATGGATAACTGTCTCATATTGAGGTCTTTCATCCATTTTGAGTCTGTTTTTAAGAAAGCAATAGGAGGAAGACCCAGCAAAAATGATTTTAAAACTCAATCACAGGGGCGCCTGGGTGGCTCAGTCAGTTAAGCGTTTGACTTTTTGATTTCAGCTCCAGTCATGATCTCAGGGTCATGAGACTGACTCCAGCGTTGCACTCCATGTTGGGCATGGAACCTGCTTAAGATTCTCTCTCTCTCCTTCTGCCCCTCCTCCACCTGCTCATGCACGCTCTGTCTCTCTCTCAAAAAAAAAAAACACCTCAATCACAAAAGGTGGGGGGAAATGACTTAATTAATCCCTATTACATACACAATGAGTGTTAAAGTGCATTTCAAGAAGAACCTATTCTCAAACTACTCCAAAAAATATAAAAGGAAGGAAAAAACTTCGTGCTGAGCAGGGAGCCCAATGCGGGGCTCGATCCCAGGACCCTGGGATCATGACCTGAGCTGAAGGCAGACGCGTAACGATTGAGCCACCCAGGCGCCCCTTGTTAATCCCTTTTTAGAGATAAGACAACAACAACTACAACAACGGTGGCTCAAAAAAAAAGTTACATAGTAGCAAGGTGAGTGTCCAAATCCACATTGGTTTTGATCCAAAATCTGTGCTCTTTCACCAAAACCTATTACAAAAGCCAAGATTGAAGAGGACTAAAAATAGGCTTTTGGATTTGGTGAGAAAGAGGATGTTAGTAACCATCCTGAGTTCAGTTTTACACAAAAATGAAATTGGAAGTCAAATTGCACGTGGGTTGAAACAGAAAAAGCAACACGACTTTCCTATGAAATTTGATAGGGGAGAGAGATGAAGCTGTTGCTTGAGTATGTAGTAGGGTTAAAGGAAGGTATTTTATGGTAAGGGAGGCTTGTGCATACTTGTCCCCAGAAGAGCAGGAGCCAGCTGAAAGGAAGGGTTTGAAAGGGTTCTTGCATGCAAGAAAGGGAATCAAGAGAGGAAGAGATGGGAATAAAAAGCACAGGTAGAGAGGAATCAGCCTTGACAAGAAGAGAGAAATAAGATTTTCTTAAAGATGGAATATAGCCAAGAGAGAGAGGAGGAAGTCAAAGATTTTGAAAGAGAAACTATGGGAGTCTCACTGAATCTCTTTACACTCTTGAGAAGTCCAGCCAGAGGGTACTTAAGGAAAGTAGGAAGGAACTGAAGAAACATTCCACAAGGGCCTATAATTTCCAAGCTCCTTATACATGCTTTCTCTTTAAACCTGTAGAGCCCTATTTATTAAGCATTTTATATAGGAGGTAATCACAATGAAGGTAAACAACAGGCAGCAGAGGGAGGATAAGAAGTGTATGGATAAATCTTCTCTCCACCTCTCACCATTCCCTTTCTGGATCGCATTTTCTGATAACAGTTCACTCTGTTCCAGCCCCTGCACATCTTCCCTGGGCCTTAAAAAATGTCAGGCATGCTCCCACCACAAGACCTTTGCCCTAGCTATTCTATGTGCTGCAAAGCTCTTCCCCCTATCCCTTGGAATCTGCATTATTTGCTCTCTCAGCTCCTTCAAGGTTTGGCTTAAATGTCACCTTCTTTGTGAGGGCAAATCAGACTACCCTGCTTAAAACTGCAATTTTTGACACTGGACTGCATATACTCCCAATCTCTATTACTGTGTTCTACTTCATCACCTTCTAACACAGTATATCATTCACATGCTCTTTATGTTTCCTGCTGGTTATCTGTCTCCCCACATTAGAATACGAGCTCATGGGCAGAAATCTTTGTCCCTTTTGTTCACTGATATATCCCTCACGTCAGGAACAAACAGTAACTGACACATGAATATCCATCGCTAAATATTTGTTGCGTGGATGAATGAATAACTGAATGAATATGAGGGTATAGTAAGGGAGACCAAAATTCAGAGCTTGGGAAAATCATGGAAGTAGAAGAGCTATGAGTGGTAACAAATCCTGAAGGCTTGGCCTTCCCTGAGCGGGCTGAGGGAGCAGTGAGGAGGGTCACTGGAGTAAGGAAGCCAGGTCACTGTGGTGTCGGGGTGTTTACAGGGGCACCAGGGAGACAGTTTGAGAATTACCTGAGGAATTACATATCCTAAAATTGCTGGACTCACCGAAGAAGACTACTCTCTTCCTTACTGTCACCTTCACAAGGCTTTTTCCTCAGGTTTCCCTCACTGACTCTTCCTTAGCACCTAGTAGGGTGCTGGGCACATTTCCCAAAGGTGTTTTGACTTAATCATGAGTGAATATTCCCGTAAGGAAAAACTGAGAAGGCTACGGATGGAGAAGAAAAGACGGGATTAAGATATAACTGGCTGAGGATTGAGATTTTGCTTTGAAATCAGAAAGAAAATAAAGAAGGAGGAGGTGGAGGTAAGGAAAGAGAAGGAGGAGACAAAACAAAAGGAAAACATGGTGAGAGAGAACTCAAAGATCTGTATTAGGAGAGAAGTGGGCCTGAAAAAAGATCTCGCAACCCCATTTTGAGAATTACTAATGTATAGAGCACATATTCGTTCTTTTTCTCACATACACACATACAAATCACACACAGCTCTATACTCACAGAGTCAAACTGCAGTTTTCACAGGCTCTCTACCCTTCACGCAATTGTTTATACAGGTTCGCTCATACATAAAATATGCCCGTAACCATAAAAGACTCGGATCTCGGACACGTACATCCTGACACCTATATGCTTACTGACCTAAATACACATCCAGGTATTACCATGCCTTTATCCACACAGACACACAGCCAGACTCCCTTAGGTAGGCTACTGTACATACAATCCTCTGAAGTCCTCCTCCCTTGTATAAGTGCTTACTAACAGACAGCCAGGGATGTGTGCACAGACACACAAATACATACATCTACATGGCTTGGCTCCAAAATAACTCATCTCCACCTCCCTCTCCTGTTTAGCATCGGCAACGGAAAGAACTCACAATCTTTATAAAGGAATAACTATTAAATAGATAGGGACCAGAGAAAGCATTTATTGTACATTATCGTTAGCAATTTTTGGTAACCAGACCAACAAAGCACTGGTATAATGGACCATCTGCAGTGACACGGAAATCAGGGCTATAAAGAACTTTTGTAATAGGATTTTACCTGTAGCTACGAAAAGAGGTCTCCTACTAGATTCTGCGTACAGATAAGGGAACTAGCCCATTTAAGAGTGAGGGCCTTAAGAACTGCATAATAATGCTAATTATACATGATTCTTATCTCTTTGTTAGAGCACTTATATGACTCTTAGTTAGCAGTATTACTGGATGTACTTGAAAGTAAAACAATTATATTTCTTTCCAAATGTTCTATTACTTCGATTTTTCATTAATTCAGACTGACCTTAACTCCGCCCTTTCTCCGACCCGTAACTCCCCTTGACAACTGGGATGAATTAGAGCAGTTTCAGTGTATGTAAGGATTTAAGGTTTTTAGCCTTTTCTGCCTTGTCCTAGAAGGAAGGAAGAGAGAGAGCAGAACATCAACACTGAGGCCCTGGAGGGGAGAAATCTGGGAGGTCTGAGCAGATGGATCAGAAGGAAGAAAAACAGGAGGGGGATTAAGAGGGAAGGGAGGAGAGTGGGAGAGAGGGGTCCAGAGAATTGAAGTGTTGAGAACAGGACACAAGAAGGGTGGGCAGCAGGGAGAAAGAAGCTGAGAAGGAAAAGTGCTGAGGACCTGAAGCAGAGGGAAGCGGGGAACCGGGAAGGGGGCAGGGAAAGCGGGAAACCCTACAGGAGAGGTGAGGAACAAGGGCTGCAGAAGGAGAGGTTTGGGAAGGCAGCAATGAAGGGCATTCAACGCTGGTCTGCTTGCTAAATTCTATGTGCCTCTAGGAATTTTACACACACACACACACACACACACACACATTTTACTCACATTTGTTTGGCTTGGTTAAAATATAGGTAGACCAAAGAGAAATTGTGCCTCCCTCACCATTGTGTCCGAGATCAATTGTGCACATAAATACAGCACACAAACACTGCCCCACCTCTTCTTGGGCTTGAGAGAGTCTGCAATCACTCTGCTACCTTGAGCAGACTGAAACCCCGTGGCCTAGTTGCCTGTGACCATATATACTCCACTTTCATCTCCCAACATCACAGCAATTGCTTAGGCACTACCTCGCTGACTGATCTGTTTTCTCTTCATGTTTCTCCCACAACCCCCCTGCAACCTTCCCTCCAAATTCTTTCCGCGCACTCAATCCTCTGAAGTAGCCAGATGACGCTCCGCCCCTGCCCCGGCCTCACAGCAGAAGCCGCTGGTAGCTTGTGGGTGTGTCAGGGCCCAGCTGTGGAGCTGCTCGAAAATGTGCCATATCCTTGGGGTCGACATAGAGGCAGCAAGCTGAAACTACTCTTTCTGTTCCTGGCCTGAGGTGGGGCAGATAGATACTCACCTCGTTAATATTTCCAATTTTTCCTGAGGCTCCTAAAGGGTAATCTGCTTTGTAGGCTCACAGTCCCCTCTGCTTAAGGCCTTGGGACAAGCTGTCAAGAGCTGGGGTGGACTGAATTTTATCTACTAAGTGCTCTTCCTGAAAATGAGAAAGTGAGCCGGGATGTACTCCAGAGCTCTCAATACTCATCCACCTCTGGGTAAAATCCTTTCTCATTCTTGACACCATGACACGCTCCCCCAGAAGGTGGAAAGTAGGGGACGTCTTTTTGTCCTCTCTTTGACCTACAATATTAATTTCATTGTCCTATAGCCTGACCACTGGTCCCCAAATCCTCTTCACCATTTACCTCACACAGGGCTGGTAGTCCTGATACAACTAGACCTGCTAACAACAGTTGGTCATGAAGGAAGTGGGGACGGGGGGGCTGAGATGAGTACCTGCCTCCCTCTCTGCATGCCAACCCAAGCCCTCACTATATTCTTCTCTGGAATCCCCACAATCATCCAAACAAGCACAGGGAAAATAAGGAAGTGCCTAGTAGTCTAAATAGGGCAACCAAGTCACTCCAAGACTTGGTTCCCGGGATGGAGCAGGCTTCCACATGCCAAGCACTCTGGGCTCTGTGGGTGACAACATTTCCCGGCCTTGTGCACCAGAGATAAAGATGTCTGCCAAGTTACAGGTAACATGGTTTTCCAGCTGCTTTGCCCCAGTACCTCTGTCCTTAGGACTACCTTCCTGGGGAATTTCCTCAACCTAGCTCCCTAGTTTCCTTGAGTGCTAGTAAAGGTGTTCTGGGTCGGGCTCTTTCAGAGCCTGAGAGGCCCTATCCCAGATCCCCGGCAGCTAGGCGAGGGAACCAAAGACTTCAATAGTGCATCTCCAGCTGCAGGTTCAGTGAAAGGGGTGGGGAAGAAGAGATTCTTAGAGATGGATGAGGAGATGAAAACTGTGAAACCCTAGATTAGCAGCATCTCCAGTGACAGAGACAAATGGGCACATACTTATGGGGTGAGAGAAAAACCATAAACATGTCTTTTTAAAAGTTATTTATTTCAGGGAGTGTTCCCCTGGAGACTTCCTCAGTACTGCAAGTTTTCACCAGGTGCAAAATGCTCCATGTCCTGTCAGCACTGGCACCTGAGCAGCAGATGAACAAGCTGGAGTCACCTGGGAATGAGAGGTGCCCCTAGCTCATCAATCCCCTGGGCAAATAAGCTTTGGGGAGGACCATAACTGGCAGGCAAGATGCCTGAACCTGAGAAGGTTGATGTCACTGTTGTTTGAAAGAACTCGCAAAGCAAACCCACTCTTTACTGTCTTCATATCTCAACAGGGCCAGGACTAGGGTGAGACAAAAGGAATGCCAAAGACACAAAATGCAAGACGGCGTTCACTCTCAGGGTCATGCCATTGGCACCCATGCACTCCCATCACCCTGAGAATGAGTGCCTCCTTAAATTTGCACCCTGACTGCCTCTCTTAGCTCATCCTATCCCTGGCCCTGTATTTCAGTCTAAAAAGCAAACCTCAGAAGGCCACATCTGGAGCAGAAAAAACAGAAAAGAAGTCCACTGCCTGGTCTGCATCAGATCGCACTATGTAGCTTGCACAAGCAAAGGAACTTGAACAAAACACTGGGACCACACAACCAAGAATTAAGACAGGGCACATTTTGTTGGGATGTTATTTACTCTGCTTTATTCCTTCCCACCCTGGAGAGCTCTGAAGCTGCTGAAGCTGCTGAAGCAACTCATTCCATCTTTGGTCAGTTCTATTAGAAACATCTTCCATTACTAAGCAGTAAATCGCCCCTTTCCAAGGCTTCTACCCTAGTTCTAACACACAGAAAAGCTCATCCCATCTTCTATAGGACATTCATTTGAATACTTGAAGAGAAGTAAAATATTCATGCATCCTTACGTGTACACAGAGTTGCCATTTATTACACACCTACTAAGCCCCAGCACTGGGTGCCAAGCCAAACTTCCCACATGCATCGTGTACCATTTCATTTCATCCTCACAGTGATTTTTATCAGGTAGGTGCTATTATTAACCCCATTTTACTGGTAAAGAAACTAAGACTCCATAAGGGCAAGGACTAGGCTTGTTTACATCACCATCATAGATCCAGTGCTTAGCCCAGTGCCTGACATATGGCGGGAGTTCAGTAAATATTCATTGATTTGAATGAATGAGGCTCAGTGCCCAAGTCACACAGCCAGTAAGTGGCAGAGCTGAGATTCAACTTCCAAGTCCAAAGCCTGTTGTCCTTTTGTTATTCCCACATTTCTAATTCCTTCTTCTGATCTTCATAAGACTTTTTTTTTAGTCCCTTCATCCCGATGACTCTCCTCAAACACAGGTCTATATGTATTTTAATAATGACTGGTGGAATGTTAACTAACTGGAATTAAAATAAAAATTAAAAAAAAAAAAACAGAATGAGGGGGAAATCACAGTTGGTGGAACTGACCAGAGAATTCCAGCAAGCTCTCCCTTTTGACAGCACAATTCACAAATTTTCAGACAGGTGTACTTAGTATTGATGTAACTCTGCTCCAAGACATCTTGCAGTAGGCTTTCCTGTTAGCCCTCCACTCCAAATTCCAGCCAGAAGTTCTATTCCATCCCTGTCTCAATGATACTAATGAGTTCATGTTTAGTGTGATTTGTTCTATTACAAATTTCACTTTATTACACATACTGTGTCTGGGCATTAGCTTTCTCATGTTAATCACCAGTTAACTCCTAAACTTTGTTTTCCCTTTCCTGTCATACCTGCTATCCGCCATTATAACTAGACTTTGAAGTGTATCTGGGCATTTTTCTGTTATTTGACACAATCCACCTCACCAGGCAGCTGTCTTCCAGATCTTGTTTACACTTCTTCCAAAGGCCCAACCTTCGAAAAGAAGAAATAGAAAACCAAACCAAAAAGAACCTGTGTTCCTAGGTTCCCGGGCCCTTCAATTCACTACCTCAAATTCCACAATCTTTAAAGATATCTCCATGATCTTCTGATGGTGTCAAAGAATCACCAGGAATAGGTAATAATCAACAGCTTTGGTAAGTTTCTGCAGGCTCTATGGCACATCCCAGAGTAGGGTTGCCCATATTTGATTTACACTCAACTGCCTCTGTCCTTTCAATGAAAAATCCTAGTGACCAAGACCTTGAGGGTTTGTAGCACACACCCTTGCTTCTAATCATGCTCAGGAATCCTTCTTATAATTTATGCTTTTCAGGACGGTCTGGTTCACTCCATTGTGATTAGAGTCACATATCTATTATGTTTCACACATATTTATGTCTGTATCTATTTACAGTGGTACAGTGATTCCTCTCCTCTTCTTCCTTTTTTTTGTGAACCCTTCTCCCACTGCCCCCCCATGACTCTGTCTTTGATACCTTCAGCCATGGCATCTTTGTCCTATGGATCCTCAGATGCTGCTGCTTCTTTAAAAAAATGAAATCTTGCCATGTGCAACAACATGGATGGAACTAGAGGGTATTATGCTAAGCGAAATAAGTCAATCAGAGAAAGACAAGTACCATATGATCTCACTGATATGAGGAATTTGAGAAACAAGACAGAGGACCATAGGGAAAGGGAGGGAAAAATGAAACAAGATGAAACCAGAGAGGGAGACAAACCATAAGAGACTCTTAATCTTAGGAAACAAACTGAGGGTTGCTGGAGGTGGGGGGGGGTGGGAGGATGGGGTAACGGAGTGATAGACATTGGAGAGAGTATGTGTTGTAATGAGCACTGGGTATTATATAAGAGTGATGAATCACAGACCTGTATCCCTGAAACATATAATACATTATATGTTAATTAAAAAAATCAAGCCTCATGCTCGGGATAAAAGGCTTTACACCTATTGCACATGTTATATACCTCACTGGGTCAGAGTGGTTTATTTCTCCTTTTCCTCATCTGCGACACATTCAACTAAAATACAACTTGAGCAGGCCATTGTGTTAGGGGCTGTGGATACAAATCCATAATTGCTAAAATTAGAAAAGCTGGCAATCTTGCCTAAGCTTTGAGTTCTTTCTATGTTATTAGAATCTAAAACTCCTTTGTTTTCTCTTATTAATATTGCTTCAATTGTTGTGGATGCTTTTCACCCTCCCTGATAATATGAACTCCACAGAGATGTTCTGTACAACTTTTGCCTACTCCACAAGCATGGCAGCCAGATGGCTTTTGGTAGTGCAGCCAGTGTTTAACTCTAGAGAGAAGTATACTCCCTGCAAGTTACTAGAGAAATCTAAAGGATTTTCTCCTCTCATTTTGGGTTGAGAGTCTACATGAATCCTCATCTTTTATGGGCACCACTGGTAACCAACTCGCTCAACAACAATAATATGCCACGTTTTCTGTTGCCCTGGTAATATGAGCTTCTGCTCAGTACTTTGTAGGAAAAAAAATGTTTTTTTAAATAAACAATTAATTACACACATAAATACACAAGTAACATGCAATTTTATACAAAAGTTCTATAAGCACATAACAAGCTGCCTTGTTGAGGCAGGAATTACTGAGGATAGTGGAGATCTTGAAGTTGAGACTGCATGACTTACTGTAAGGGGTATTATAGTGGAGATTTCTACATGGAGTTGGAAGCTAGTCTAGCTAATCTCTAAGATTCTTCCAACCCTAAGGTTTCATGTTCAAAAACCAATCCTTAAAGTGTATACTTCATGCTATATGATCCAGAGCTAAAGTCCTAGGCTCTGGGGGCCCTCTGCATGTGTTGTAAGTGTCTGGTATTCTTGGCATCCCTGATACTCTGAACTCTGGGATAGCATTAAGAGAATTTCAGGGCTGTGCAACTGAATACACTGTTCCTAGGTGGGCTACATCTTCATATTCCCCCACCAAACTAAGTACAGCCACACATAAAGTAGGAATAGAATGAATGCTGGTTGCATCTGAATTTTCAGATCTAAAGATGTCACCGAATACCTACTTTCTGCCATCCTTGAAAGTCATGGTGGCATGGTGATGACACAGGTCATATCCACTGGCCTGGGCAATTTGCAAGCATGTGCCCCTCTATCATGGCATTCTTTAGGGTGGCATGAATCCAAGAGTCATCCAGAGGAGGAACTCATGAAGGAAATCACACCATGTGCTTCCACCCAACCTCTCTTCATATTCCTAAACCTACTTAGAGTAAAATAAGATTCCAATGTCCATTGGAGATAACATTCGATGAAGGAAATAAAATTTTAAAAAATATGTTGGAAGTGAGGAGGAGTAGTCCAGTTACTTCACAGTAGAAGTAACTGGAGATTTTATGAGATTAATTTTTTTTTTGTTTTAAAGTCTCAAATAATTTTAGTGCTCATGAAAGGAATCACTTCTTCTCCCTCACTACCTAGTCCCTTGTTTGGCGACCCGGACAATTTTAAATTCACAATGCCAAAAGGGAAAACTCTGCCCCAAAATCATTACTGATTTTTTATTCAGTTGCTAGGATGTTGAGTTCTTTCCAGCTAAGATCCTAGGTTACACCACTTACCAGTATGTTTACTGGTAGTGGTGAAGTGATAACTTCAGTTGTTTCAGATGGAATATGGTTTGGTGGGAAGGTAGGTAGAACAAGAATGGAACAGATGAATGGACAGGTAAATGGAAGAACAGCACTGGAAAGAATGGTTTTGTAGGTAGATGACACAGATTAGTGTGGGCATCTTAAAAAGGTCACCCTTTCCCTGCCTGAAATCTGTATCTATTGTGAAATAAGAAAAAACACTGAGTTTTTATTACTGATAAGAGATAGGCTGTAAGATATAGCTTATGATATTGGTCAAGAGGGTTTCCCTGATACTGAATTCCAGAATTAACAAAGATATCCACCCAGACGCAGGCAATGCTGTATGCGATCAGGCCGCTCCCCATGGGGTGTGTGGAGAGTCCTTTTATAAGAGCAAATGAAGAATAAGAGAGGATATAGCTCATTTTCCAAAAGAAGAGGGGAAGCTAATCAAGTCCAACTGTTGCTCCCAAACCCATTAACTGTGTCACTCCACCTCTCATGGAGAGGAGTAGTAAAAGATGGAGAGAGGCCAAGTACATCACAGTGACAGCCATCTCTCTACATGAAAGGAAACATCAGGAGTAAAGAACAAATGTATTACATAGCCCCATAGTCCAAGGTGGGCTTTTAGGGAGAAAATTAGTGGTTAGGAGTGACCATAAAATATTAGCCATTTGTGCTGTTTGAGAAATACTCTTAGCAAGATCCACAGCGGGCTATTACTTCAACCTACAATTACTTATCTGAATTCAATTAACTCAGTAATTCAGAATTATATACTACAGTGATGAAAAAGAAAGGCCTGGACACATTTAAATATTATCTATGATCTAGAATCCACCTTGCCCAGGGTGATTTTAGCACATACATGATAACAACTTTTGCCCATCTTAATAAGAGATCCAAGGCCCAGGAGTGGAAATAAAACATCAGTATGCATAGAAAGTGGCTGCCAGTGATAATGGATTCCAAATATCTAAGAAACTTGTATAATTAATACCTGAATTCCTCTGAGACTGATCCTTTACTGACAAGCACATGGGTAGGCCAAGTTGTCCCTTGAATTTTATAACAACAATCATCTATCCTAGAGGTTGATAGGAAATTAATATTTTTAATTATCCTAAGAGAGCAGCCACACCAACAAGACAAAACTTAATAACCTTGTCTATCAATCAGTTTTCAAAGATGGGCAACCCAGTATTGGGCTTAAAATTGTGAAAGAGGATGTTAGAAAGAATTGCAAACAACACAACAAAGATTTAATAATATTGCCTGAATTATGAACCAATCTCCATCAGCATTTTTAGGATGAGTTCTGGCTGGAAGCTATTACTTTTAACATGGTTATTTTCAAATTTTAAATTAAAAATATATTTCCTTAATCACTGCACAGAATTATCACTGCATTATTCCTCTGCAGGTTTAAAACATGGCATGCAATGTAAACCTAATTTAGCTAGAGACAAAACTGATATTGATATCAGGCAGAGACTAGTTTATAGTAGAACACACATATTATGTGCCATGCCGATTCTGATCCTCTCCACAATGACTAGGCCTCTTTCTTCTTAGATTAGATCAAACTTCCAAATGGAACAAATGGAAAAGATGACTAGGAGCTTTCTTTTGATTACTACAGAAGCTACAATAAAGACAAACCATTGATGAGAGAAGCAATTAAAAACATCACCATTAGTTGAAAGTTATACTCTCGCTCCAAACCTCCAACACCCATGAGGAAAACCAATAGCATCATCATCATCATCATCATCATCATAACTGTGAAAAAAAGATTAGCTTTAATGTTGGTAATTAACAGCTGATTTTTAATTACCTTCTTGAGTTTCTAGAAAAATCAAATCAAAATTGAATGCAAAGGGAATTTATGTGAAAACAAATGATTTTCCATGTAGTTAGATATGTGGTATTCTAGATGCTGTGATTTGTTGGGTACAATAAATATATTTCCTCCACGGACGACTAAAATTCCACTCTTTTCTTTGGTTGTAAGAACTCCCTTTTTGGCTTTTTACTTTCCATTAGTCTATAAAGGCAACAAATATTTATTGAATGCTGACTGTTCCAGACAGTGTACAGGTTGCTGGGGTTACAAAGATGAATAAGAGCTATTCTCCACCCTCAGGTAGTAAAAATACTCCTCAGAGAAGTATCTTTAAATCCCTACCACCTAAGTGAGAATTAGTTTTATCGATTCCTTCCTGCAAGAGACTCTGAGGGATGAAAAGGTAGTTGGAGGGTACTAGTGTTCTGGATTTGAAAAGACAGGGAAAGGAAGAATTTTGAAAGGAGAGTTTGGAATGCACTTCCTACTAGCATTAA
Source organism: Callorhinus ursinus (assembly GCF_003265705.2). Taxonomy (NCBI): domain Eukaryota; kingdom Metazoa; phylum Chordata; class Mammalia; order Carnivora; family Otariidae; genus Callorhinus; species Callorhinus ursinus. The sequence continues at coordinate 5,733,173 of NW_027397127.1, forward strand.
TGCATGCTTTCCTTCAGAGTCATTAATCCCTTTCAATTTTATCAAGAATAAAATTTAAATACATGAAATAAAACAATAATTATATAAAATCTCTAGTTGCCCCAGTAATACAAAATCCTATTTCTTTCAACCACTGGATGGAAGTAGGTTCTATGGCCACACTTAAATTATCAATAAAAAATGGGTTTGGGATAAAGTGATGAAAGCCCTTGCTTTAGAGGCAGAAAGGCCTAGGTTTCAATCCTAACCCCGCCATTGACTACCTGTGTGATCTGAACCTCTTAATGGCCCTGAACCCTGTCTCCTCGCCTATAAAATGAGGATAATAATAAATAATGTATGCAAAGTACTAAGCACAGTGCCTGGCTCATGGTAGGTATTTCACAAATTCTGTGTCTTTTCCCCTATACCAGTAATATAAAATTGCTGTTCTCAGTGTGGTCTGGGGATTCTTGTGTGTCTTTGATACTTTTTCAAGGGGCCCATGAGATCAAACTTATTTTCACAAAAATACTAAAATGTTATGTCTTTTTTACACTCATCCTCTTAGAAGTTTACAGTGGAGAGGGATATCACAACAGCTTGGATGTGGATATAAGAGTCCAGCTGTCTTCTATTAAGCCAGATATTAAAGAAATTTGCAAAAACATAAAATAATGTCACTTTTCTCATTTTAAACTATTATTTTTATAGTTTCTGAAAACACAGCTATTTTTTACAAATATATATTATTTTATTATTTTTTTTTTTAGAGAGGGTGAGAGAGAGAAAGGGAAGGAGAGGTGGGGGGAGGGGCAGAGGGAGAAGGAGAGAGAGAGACTCTCCAGCAGACTCCCTGTTGAGCATGGAGCCAACACGGGGCTCAGTCTCACAACCCTGGGATCATAACCTGAGCCGAAATCAAGAGTCAGATGCTTAACTGACTAGGGCACTCAGGTGCCCCTACAAATATATATTATTATGTGAACATATATTGTTCATTTTAAATGAATTAAGAAATAAATATTTTAATCTTTCTCAGTTTTAATTTCCAATAGAGTAGATATTAACGGATGTAATTCACATGAAAAAAACTTTTTGGGCTCTCCTGTTTCAGAACCACTGGGGATAGATCATTGAAATCCGTAGCATGCCCCCAGAAACTAATTTTAGACCTTGGTTTTCTGATATTTACCTCTATACTTTCCATAATTAATAAGTATCAACTGATTTAAGGTTTTACCCCATTCTCATTTAACCTCCATCACTCTTTGGCAGAAGCGTGAATTCTCCAGTAACCAACCAAAATGTGGACAAGAAGAGAAGCCAAGGACCTAGAAATTTCACCAAATGGTTAATCATCCTGGACTAATTGTTCACTGTAGTGGTTAATTTAGTATCTTGCAGTGTGTTTTATTAAAGGGAGATTTATTGAGATACAGTGAAATTTACCTTTTTGGTGTACTATTCTATGAATTTTAACAAATGTCTGTGGCTGTGGAACTACAATCATAATAAAAAATATTCCCTTTTTAGTGAACCCTTCCCCTCTCCCTCAGCCACTGGTTTGACTTGTTGTTCTTATAGTTTTTCCTTTTCCAAAATGTCATATCAGTGGAATTAGACTGTAGCATTTTGAGTCTGGTTTCATTCACTCAGCAACACAAATTTAAGATTCATCCATGTTGTTGCATATGTCAATAGTTTGTTCCTGTTATTATTGAATTTGTATTCCATTGTCTGCATGGATCAAGCAGAGTTTGTTTCTCCGTTCACTATTTGATGGATATTTGGGTTGCTTTCAGTTTGGGCAGTTATGAATAGAGCTGCTATAAATAGTTGTATACAGGTTTTGGTATAAACATGTTTTCCTTTCCCTTAGGTAAATACCTACTAAGAAATATTCAGACTACTTTCTAAAGTAACTGCAACAGTGACTTTTTCATCGTGTATGCCATTGATAAAAGATTTCAAGATTTCAGTAATAAAAAAGTCTATCTCCTATTGGAGAGCTATGTTTGTAAACAGTAAAGGACAGACACTGGGAAATATATATGCATTTTGCTTCTCATCTTGAAATTTATTCTGAGAAATGGAGTTAACATTTCCATATATCATTCCGCTTTTCAGCTTTTGTTCATTACAGATATGTTGTTTTCATTTGATTATCCATAAAACATTTGATGTCTCTCTTTTGTCTCTCTTTGTCACCATAAAATATAAAACAAAACATGGGGGGAAACATTCCCTTTCACCTCCAAAAAAGGGAGTGAACACAGAAGAGTTATTTCTTATTTAAAATTATGAACCTAACAATGTGGCCTTATCCATAATTTTCAGTAAAACATTAATAAGCCATTCAGAATCAATGTTTAGACAGTGGAATTACAGTTTTCTTTGCTCTTAAAACCACACAGAGCCAAAGGGAATTATTCCCAAGATAGGAAACCTGAGACCTGGGGAAAGCCAAATTTTTTAGAATTTAGGGTTTTTTTTTATCAGTAGCTAGAAATTTGTGTTTTTTTATTTGCTATTAGAAGAGAGATACTCAAAAACTCATAAGCTGCCTCGAATTGCAAATACCTCTTTCACATGCTTCAAGACCTCTAGTTTCTGTATTAAAATATTAGATTGCAAGACTACTACAGGACATACTGCAGTCAATCATGTGCCTCTTTTGTTAATGGCAGTTACAAATGTAGCTTCAGAATCACGTAATGATGATTTGCATCCATAAGAGAAATTGTCTTTTGAATAGCCACAATAAGGTTCTAATCACTTGGTTTTAAGATAACTATCAGTGTTCAAGCAAGCCCATTTAGGTATATTAAATGAAATCTGAGCTCTGATAATATGTGTATAGAGGAAATTCCTGCTTTAAAACCATTGATTGTAAATCTATTCTCTTTAGTTGCTTTGGCAGATGTAAACCTATCTTTTCAAAATTTGAAAGGCTCCAACATTTGCCATTCCTGAGATACCGTTAAGCTTTGAAATCTTTGAGCCAAGATTCAGGCAGCTATCCGTATTCATTTTGTATGGTGTATCAGTTAATGTGTCAGAGGAAACGAGGCAGGGAGGTTTGGATGTCCACTAGGGCTAATGGCAAAATTGCAGATTATGCCAAATTGGTTTTGATCCTTCTCATCTTTTCTGATCCCCACCGGCACTTCCAGTTAGACTCTCTTCACCACTATCCATGGCCATTGTATTATCCCATTGTCTCTGTAAGTTCAAAGCAACCCAGGATGTCCTCCTTGAGAGTGATTTATACTAAAAATAATCTCCTTCTCACTCTTCCCCCTCCTCAAGATCTTGTTCTCTCAGCTGACTAGCCAAAAAGGAAATAATTCTGCTAATTGAATAAAATAATTGATGTTAATTAGGGCAGGAATGATTGATAGACTCAAAAGTCCTGAGGTAACCATTTTCTATAGTACCCCCAGATCCATTCCCACCCTTTTCCATCCTGCTCTATGGCCTGAGAAACTGGGCTTTCTGGGCTGCATCAACAAGTAATCTTGCCCTCTGGCTTCCCAGTAGGTTTGGCCAATGGGGGATACTAGCAGATGTTTGAAGGGCATCATAGTGAGATCAGGATATTTATTTCCCAAGTTCCTTCTCTTCTAGATCACCAAGGCTTGTCTAAGTCAATCGAACAAAGTCCATACCTTCCATCAGGCAGCCTTTTCATACAGCTTTTTATGTACTCTGGTCACAGTGCAGGCCTCTTGCCCCTCTGGGCCTATAGGCCCCCCACTGTTTCTAGTTCTAGGATCTTGTACCATCCTTTGTTGGATTTTCCCAACCCTGCCCACACCTCTGCTAACAGCACCTTTAATAAACTTTCCTCAATTACACCATTTAGGCATGCCATCTCTTGCCTAGTAGGACACTGACTAGGTCTGCAGGTTATTTACCTTGCTTTCTTCCTGCTCTGCCCTTCCTCCCACAAACAGAAATTAGACACCCAGATTCTGAAAGTTATGAAACCTAGATGTGGAAAGAAACCTCTGCTTCTGGGCCTATTGATATGTATACCTTTCTTAAAGATTTAAGGAATGTATCTGAATGTCAATCGAGACAATAAAGAAAAGAGCTTATAATGATAGTTCACATCAAAAAAATGATAGTTTACGTAATTTGACCCTTTGCTATGCCCTAGGCAATTTCTATGAATTACACTAATTAATCTTCATAATGACCCAATGTTTATTATCTCCATTTTAGTTTTTGGAAGTTTACTTATCATGTATTTTGACATGGATTTATTTAGGTTTATCCTGGTTGGGATCCATTCAGCTTTTTGAATCTATAGTTCTATGTCCTTGGCCAAACTGGGGGAGTTTTAAGCCATTAGTTTTTCAAACACACTCTCAGCCTCACTTCCTTCTCTTCTCCTTTCTGGGACTCTGATGATAAGACCGTTGGATATGTTGTTTTCTTTTAGATTTTATTTTATTTACTTGAGAGAGAGAGAACAAGCAGGGAGGAGGGGCAGAGGGAGAGGGAGAAGGAGGCTCCCCACTGAGCAGGGAGCCCAAGGCGAGACTCAATCCCAGGACCCTGGGATCAGGACCTGAGCTGAAGGCTGTCGCGTAACTGACTGAGCCACCCAGGCACCCGGCTCTGTTTTTGTTGTTGTTTTCAGTCTATTTTCTCTCTGTTGTTCAGGTTAGGTGATTTCTATTGGTCTATCTGCAAGTTCACTAATTCCGTTTTCTGTCATTTCCACTCTATAATGAGTTCATCCAGTAAGGTCCCCCCCCGCCCCGCCCCAAGGGAGAGGGGAGTCTCAGGCCCAGGAGATCAAAGGACTACAGACCTGAACACATTTTGTGGTATGGTCCCTCTTGCTGGTGCCATCCATCTGCCCAGGTGCCTCTGGGCAGTAAAAGGAAGTCTCTGGTCTGTAAGGATAAAAAGGCTTCCCAAGCCAGACCACTTTTAGTGGTGGGGCCCCTCTTGCAGGTGCCTGCCACTCCAGTATTTCTCAGTGGTAGAGTAGAATCTCAGGCCCAATCTCAGGAGAAGAACACTTCACCTGGCTGCCTATTGTCAGCAGGACTGTCAATCAGTTAATCCTCCTTGCTTTGGCTTCTGGGCTAGCCGGGTCTTGGTGGGACTTCTGTTTAATCAGAGAATAAATAAGCCTACCTGGACTGCCTTCTGTCGCTAGGGTGAGAGTCAGGAAATTCTGCACTTGGGTCACCTTCTTTGTTGGATGATTGTACATACTGTCCCTATGTTGTTTCTCTAGTCCTTAGGTCCCAAACCAATTCCTCTTCCTCTTACCATTATTTAGAATTATCTTTTTGCATTATTTCCTGGATTTAAAGTGGTACTTAGTGGGGAGGATCAGGGAGAGACAAGTCTATGCCATCTTGTCCATACTGTAAATCCTCATTCCTATTTCATAGATGAGGAGACTATATCACAGAAAGGCTAAAGTTGTAAAGCTAGTGAATGGCAGAGGCAGGACTCAAATCCAGGTAGGTTTTTTCCAGAGTCCATTTTGTCACCTTCAGATTTGGGGAAACTCATCAAATAACCAAGGCATAGAGACTAAAATATCTCCTTTATTGTACATGGAGGGAGTGAGCCCTGAATATAATTGCTTATCCTACAGTATGATCTAGGGGATGGTTTCAGTTCCTTCCAAGAGTATAGTTCATAGAAAAGAAGAATTTGAAGGCATTGAGTTAAGAAATAATGACTTTGATTTAATTGAACCATTTCTTCCCTTCAATGTGCACTCTATATAAAAAAGAGGAAAGACTGGATCATTTTATAAACAAGATCCCAGTACATAATTATTAATTCTGAATGGATAAGCAAACATATGCTTCCCACATGAGAATCTGGGGAAAGGAAATTTTATTAGTTTTTCCCCACTTCTGAACTATGAGGGCATTTTGTTGAAGCCTTCCAGGTATTGGGGAAGACCACTTCTTATTTCCAGGAATCTTTATTGGTAGTCATTAAAAGTTATCAGGAGGGATTAGCAGACATTCCACGTAACAGCCTATCTATTTCCACCCCCTTCCACAATTCCTTACGTAAATTATATACAAAGGAGGTAATTTGTTTTATCTCAGCCCTATTCACAAACGTGCAGTTCACTTTACATAACCATAAATTGCCAGCAACTGTTTAAATCATGTGATCAAGTTCACACACTCACCCACTTTCATCCATGTGTTTATGGGATAGTTCCCCCTTATTAACTGGTTTTAAAGTTATCAGCTCCTGCTCATAGTGCTAGTGTTTACTGGAGAAGGGATCAAGGAGAAAATTGGTCACTGAACTCAATAAAGCTTCCAAGCCTCAAAGGATCAGGCATGCAACTTCACAAATAAACAGGTTCCATAGCTTTCAAATTATGAGTTATTATGCCATAATTTAAACGTGATGATAATATGCCTGTATTGCAAACTACAAATAAAAAGCGTCCTTATGATCCTTCCACCTTCCTGCTCACTCTACATGACGTGAACTTTCCTAATCAAATATAAAATCTATATTTGATTTATAATTTCTTCTCTTTTTCTTTTTTGATGTTAAAACGTGGGGCCACAAAATTTCAATTTAGCTATGTAATGATGTACAGCATTTTCCAAATGTATTCACCTATCCATTATCTTTATTTTCTGCTTCCCTCCACCCTAGTCAACAACAATAAAAAAAAAACCTTCATCAGGCAACAAAAGAAAACTTGAAGTCCCCATGTATATTAACTCATGCAAATAGTTCCCCTTAAAGGTATTTAAATCTACAAAGACTGGTTTTGTAGCACACATTGGTTCTACAAACTACAATCCACTTTAGGTAGAAATAGAGCACCCAGCTGCATTTATAATAATGAGACAGTTGGAGGCAACCTAAATTGTCCAATCACAGGGAAAAGTTTAAATAAATTATATTTCTATATTCATACAGTTGAATAATATCCCACCTTTGAAAAGAAAATAGTACTAAAAGGAAACAAGGAGAGAAATGGCTGATTTCAGAGATGGGGCAGATTTGGTAGAAGCAGAGCCTTATACATACATTGTTATGCCAGAAAGTAAGGAAGTGCTTTAAAGAGATGATGGGAGCATGTCAAAAGTACATAGGAGCCAACTTGAAGGAGATACCACTAGCCAAATCTAGAACAAATTAAGGATAGAAAAAAAAAAAGGACAGTGATTAATTATAAAACATTGAAAAATAAGGGTCACCTGGGTGGCTCAGTCCATTGAGCATCTGACTCTTAACTTTGGCTCAGGTCATGATCTCAGGGTTGTGAGATCAAGCCCCGCATCAGGCTCCATGCTCAGCAGGGAGTCCGCTTGAGATTTTCTCCCTCCCTCTCCCTCTTCGCTTCCCCCCTGCTCGCTCATATGTTCTCTCTTTCATAAATAATTCTTAAAAAAAACAAAACATTGAAAAATAAGAATCCATGAATCCACACTGATAACAACTAGATCAATAAATAAATCAGAGAGGAAGGAGGTCTCTTGCTTACCTAGAATGCTGAATGTCAACTGGTAAATGTGAAAGGAATGACAGAATTGGAAAATTACGATTTTGTAATCATTATGATAAAGATTGGTCCAAGCAGGAATCATCAATGGATGCTAAATCTACGGAAAATGTTTAATGAGGGGGATATTTTCATGTTCTGAAAGTGTCTTCCTATGCATTGCTCATTATTTTCAAGGGGAAATACTAATTACACTGTAGAAAATCATATAACACCTCAACTAGATGATCACTAGTAACATCACCAAGGAAAAACAGATGGGCATTGTATGCCCCCACATATGGTATCTTAAGTAGGACATAGCATCACTTACATACTATTCTGGCTAGGAACGCATAAACTGAATCTAATTATGAAAACATATCAGAAAAAAAGAGAAACCACCTATTAAAAAAGAGAAAAGCAGACTATATTCTTCAAAATTGTCAGTGTCATCAAAGACAAAAATAATATCATAGCTAACTGCAATACCTGATCCTAAACTGGCTCCTCTAGTAGAAGAATAAATGCTAAAAGGGGTAGGTATTTTGGGGTCAATTAACACAAACATGATATGGCTGAGCCATTAGGAAAAAATACCGTTTTGATGTTATAGTTACTGAAGTTGGAAAGTGTACTGTTATATAAGAGAATATACCTATTCTTAAGAAACATACAGTGAATTATTTCTCGGAGTAAATGGTCATAATGCAACTTACTCCAAAACTAGCATGGTGGGGGTACAGAAATAGAAAATAGAAAGAGTATGCACAAATGATAAGAGTAAGTGGAATACGTTGTTAACAATCAGTGAATCTCTGTTTGGCTAAAGAAAAAAAATGAGAACTCTATATGCTGCCATGGAAAGATATTCACCATATATTGTAAGGGAAGGAATGCAGAATGTAAAATATAACTAGTATCCCACTTTGTAAAGAAAAATATGTATATATGAGTTCATATAGGCATAATAAAAATCAGGAAAAAATAAAATAAAATTACAATTCTGAAAAAATGTATATATAAGTTCATGTAGGCATAAAAAATATAGAATATACACAAAACAATTAACAAAGTTTCTTTTTGAAGGGTGGGAATCATGGAGACTTTCACTTTTTACTTTATACATTTCTGTACTGTTTGTATTTGTATAATGAACATGAATTACTTTCAAGAATCGTAAAAATATTTTCCACCTAAAAGAATTCACATGGGTAAAAATCTTCTGAATTCCAAGACAAAAGCAAATCACTCACAATGAAGTTTGACTAGAAATATAAGAAACTAAAATCAATTCAAAATACACATACAATAGAAAAGCATAGCATAGATATTCAAGCTATCAGTGATAACATTGTAAATATCAAGTTGCAGCTGGATTTTCTTGCAAAATAAATCCAGACCAAATCCAAAGCGAGTCATTTTTTCTAGTCAGAGTAAAACTAAATATTTTTGAGTGTGTTAAGGACCTTTGTGAATAAAACCACAAAACTTCACTGAGAAACAGAAAAGACACAAAAGTAGACTTGAATGGAGAGATGTATTATGTTTCTCAATGGAAAGACTTAATAGTATAAACATGTGACCATTCCTTTCCTCTTGAAACACATTCCTCTCCTGACATTTATGCTGCAACCTTCTCCTGTTTTTATTTCTACCTTACTGCTTGATCCTTTTCAGTCTCCCTCTGTGGGTTCTCTTGCCCGGAACCTCTGAAGGAGTTTGTCCTTAATCATCTTCTCTTCTTTCCAAATGAATTCACCCTCTTTGGTAATTTCAAATACTATTTATATATTGATGACGCCAGCCCTGACATCTCCCTTGACTGCCAGAGTCATTTTTCCAACTACCTACTTGACATTGTCTCACTGATGAATCAATCTTGGGCATATCAAACTTGAAAGGTACAAAACAGAACTCTTGATTTTTAACTTCAGCTTGGGATACTTATCCTCCAGATCTTCAAAAGGCTCCTTCTCATCACTCAGGTCACTTAAACTAAGTGTCAATTCCCCAGGCCACCTATCTAAAAGACCCGTCTCTGGGGCGCCTGGGTGGCTTAGTTGGTTAAAAGACCCGTCTCCATTTGCTGAAACAGATATTCATACCATATCGCCCTATTAAATGTTTTTCATGGCATTCATTCTTTTATTATTATTATTATTATGTTATGTTAATCACCATATGATACATCATTAGTTTTTGATGTAGTGTTCCATGATTCATTGTTTGCGTATAACACCCAGTGCTCCATGCAGAACGTGCCCTCTTTAATACCCATCACCAGGCTAACCCATTCCCCCCACCTCCCTCCCCTCTAGAACCCTCAGTTTGTTTCTCACAGTCCATAATCTCTCATGGTTCATCTCTCCCTCTGATGTCCCCCTCTTCATTCTTCCCTTCCTGCTATCTTCGTCTTTTTTTTTTTAACATATAATGTATTATTTGTTTCAGAGGTACAGGTCTGTGATTCAACAGTCTTACACAATTCACAGCGCTCACCATACCACATACCCTCACCAGTGTCTATCACCCAATCATGGCATTCATTCTTATCTGAGCTTATCCTGTTGTGTATCTATTTACTTATTTATTACCTACTTTCCCACCATCACTACAAACTAAAATGTAAGCTCCTCAAGAGCAATGATCTTCTTGTTTGACTTGCTGATTGACTTGTTCACTTATTCCCAGTATGTATGACAGTGTCTGGCACATAGTAAGTTCTCAAATATTTATAGAATGAATAAAGGGAAAATAATGTATAAATTTAAAATCATTTCAATCAAATCCCAGTAGTACTGGGGAAAAGGGTTCTTAACAAAGAGATTATTCAGTCTTTTGGAAAAAAAGGAAGCATAATAGAATAGTTAAGAAATTTTTGATACCCATCACCAGGTGTTAAAGAGGGCACATATTGAATGGAGCACTGGGTGTTATACGCAAACAATGAATCATGGAACACTAGATCAAAAACTAATGATGCGATGTATGGTGATTAACATAACATAATAAAATTTAAAAAAAAGAAATTTTTGAGAAAAAAAGAGAAAGAAGGGAAATTTGCCACAGCAGGTATTTTTTTAGTGTTAAAAATTTAATAATGACTAATTGAAACAGTATTGTGCTGGTGAGGTATTGGAGCGGTAAATGCATAGAATACAATAGAAAGTCCAGGCCACAGCCGAGGATATATAAACATTTAATATACAACAAAGGCAGTATCTTGCATGAACCGTGGCCAGTAGTGAAAGGTAGATTATTCAATGAATAACGTGGAGATAACTTGTTAAGTCTCCCTTTCTCCTGTGTACTGCAACCTCCCTGGAGTGATACCAGTTTCTTATGTATCTTTCCAGAGATCACCTCTGTACTTTCAAAGATTTTATATTTATTGATTCCTTTTGCCCCACACAAATGGTAGCATACCACAGTGCTCTGCATCTTGCTTTTCTCAGTTAAAGTTATCTTGGATATCTTTCCATATAACTACATATTGAGCTGCCACATTCTTTTTAGTAACTGTAGAGTGTTCTATTATATAGATGTACCATAATTTAACTAGTTCTCTGTGATGGTTGTTTCCAAAATTTTACAAGTACAAACAAGGCTGCAATAATTATTCCACTCAAATGTGACTACATTTGTAGGATAAATACTTAAGAGTGGAATTTCCAAGTCAAATGGTTTGTCCCTTTTTATTTGTGATATGTTATTTTCAAAATTCCCTCCATTGAGGTTGTGCCAATGTGTTTTTTCCCATTTTATTAGGATATTGTTGACATATAACATTGTATAAGTTTAAAGTATGTGACATGATTTGATGTATGTATATACTGTGAAATGATCACCACAATAACTCTAATTAACATTCATCATCTCACATAGTTACATGTTTTTCTTGTGATGAGAACTTTTAAGATCTACTGTCTTGGCAACTTTCAAATATACACTACAGTATTATTAACTATAATCGCCATGCCATACATCACATCCCCAGGACTTATTTATCTTATAACTAGAAGTTTGTACCTTTTGATCATGCTCACCTATATCCCCCATATCTCAATTCCTACCTCTGGTAACCACCAATCTGTCACCAATCTGTTCTGTTTCTATGAGTTGTTGTTTTTGTTTTTGTTTTTGTTTTGGATTCCACATATAAGTGAAATCATACAGTATTTGTCTTTCTCTGAATTATTTCACTGAGGGAGTACCAATTTAAAACTCACATCAGAAATGCATGAGACTGCCTGATTCCTCTGAGAGTTTCCAATACAGAGCATTCATAAACTTTACCAATATGATAGGAGAAAAATGTTATCTCACAGTTGGTTAGTTTGCATTTCCTTTATAATAAGTGAGTTTGATATATTTCCATATGTTTAAAAGCCATCATTTTTATTTCCTTTAGAGAGGGGAATGGGGAACTATTGCTTAACAGGTATAGAGTTTCTGTTGAGGATGATGACAAAGTACTGGAAATTGTGAATGTACCTAATGCAACTGAATTGTATATTTAAAAATGGCTAATATGGCAAATTTTGTGTTATGTATATTTTACCACAATTATAAAAAGCAGATTGCAAATAACTATGTATAACATGATCCCATTTTGTGCCTACTGTATGTGTATATATTCACCGAAATGTCCAGTTGATTAAATACCATCATGTAAAGAGTCTGGTGGTGGTTTATTATGCGTGATGCTATTTTATTTTTTCTATCTACACTTCTCCATATTTTTTTCTTTCATGAATGTGCAATATTTGTGGATTTTTTTGTTTTTTTGTTTTGCTTAATAGCTAGTTTTTTAAAAAAGTTTTTATTTAAATTCCTGTTAGCATACAGCGTAATATTAGTTTCAGGTGTACAATATAGCGATTCAACACTTCCATACAATACCTGGTACCCATCATAGCAAGTGTACTCCTTAATCTCCATCACATATTTAACCCAACCCCCCACACCCCTCCCCTCTGGTAACCATCAGTTTTTCTCTATAATTAAGAGTCTGCTTCATGACTTCTCTTTTTTCCCTTTGTTGTTTGCTTTGTTTCTTAAATTTTACATGAGTGAAATCATATGATACTTGTCTTTCTCTACTGACTTATTTTTCTTAGCATAACATTTTCGAGCTCTATCCATGTTGTTGCAAATGGCAAGAGTTCATTCTTTTTGATGGCTGAGTAATATTCCCTTGCGTATACATACCACATCTCCTTTATCCATTCATCAGTCAGTGGACACTTGGGCTCTTTCCATAACTTGGCTATTGTAGATAATGCTGTTATAAACATTGGGGTGCATGTATCCCTTGGAATTAGTATTTTTGTATTCTTTGGGTAAATACCTAGTAGTGCAGTTGCTGGATCATAGCATAGCTCTATTTTCAACTTTTTGAGGAACCTCCATACTATTTTCCACAGTGGCTGCACCAGTTTGGATTCCCACCAACAGTGTAAGAGGGTTTACCTTTCTCCACATCCTTGCCAACCCCTGTTGTTTCTTGTGTTATTGACTTTAGCCATTCTGACAGGTGTGAGGTGGTATCTCATTGTAGTTTTGATTTGCATTTCCCTGATGATGAGTGATGTTGAGAATCTTTTCATGTGTCTGTTATCCATCTGGATACCTTCTTTGGGAAAATGTCTACTCATGTCTTCTGCCCAGAATATGTAATATCTGCATCAAATATTTTTAAAAACTAAAAACTGATAAGAAATATCTGATGGGTGAAAGTACAGATTTAAAAAGCAGAAATCTGCAGACGTTTGGGAGAAATAAAAACCAAATATAATTCTTAGTTAACTTACATTTTCCAAACAACAGAGTTTACTCTGTACTAGCCTTTGGAAATGGGTTCTCCACTCTGTGTTTACAGGCTCTTTATTAACCTATATAAATCTTTCCAAGTAAGTCTTAAGGTTTTATTTCCTTTACTTTAAAAACACTACTAAATACTACTTTAAGAAGAATGGCTAGCTTCTGCAAATTTTTAGAAGCAAGAAAAAGCTTGAAAGCTTCAGATCTAGTAGTGAGTGAGGAAGAACATAGCTAGAGTGTAGGAAGGGAATGAGGAGGAAAATACAGATGGAGAGACTGCAGCCAGATCATGCAGGGCCTTTTTGGCATAATAATACTCTTAAGCTCAATACGAAGCCATTGCAGGGGATGACATAATCAATCATACCTTTTTAAAAAGTCACTTTCCAAAACTTCCTTTGCTGTAGTTATAGCCACTAAGTTTTGTGGGAGCACTTGAAAGTTTCCAAGGCCTATCCACACATGCCATCTTTCCCCATCCTATTTGGTAGAGATCACTTTCTCCATTTTACTTAGGAGGAAACCTAGGTTTACAGAATGATAAGTGAGCTCACTAAGATCATGCAGTTAAAGGGCACAATTGTGACTGTAGTTCAGGTCTTCTGACTCCAAATCTTATACCCTCTATTACCCTACTTTGAATAATAATAAATCACTAGTATTTAATTAACCACAGCATCTTTTCATTAGCTTTATAGAAATTTAATCTTAAAAAGATAGGACAAGACAACTCTTTGAGATCCACTTAATTTTTCAAATAGGAAAATAAAGTCCCATGGATTTGGAAAAACTTCAGTGCTCCACTTAGGGGAAATCCAGATAATAGGGAATTATTTGTACAAGATGAACTGCCCTCAATATGGCTAATGCTTTTTTCCAGAAATTTGATTACGAGACATGAAAAATATAATAAAAAAATGAAATAGAAAAAGGTTAAGGCAGATGCACACCAAATAGGGTACAATAGTTAATGTAAGTAAACACTGCAAAATGGAAAGCACTTACCAGTAACTCAAATGTAACCAATTATTAGAGAATGTTTTCCATAGAAATGGTTTTAATAGTAGCTATAGCTAAATAAAAAGATACATCTTCAAAAACATACCTAAACTATGGAGCATGATTTGGGTACATACAGATAAGTACTATTTATCAGCAAGGCTGTATCTATCTGTAAGCGCACAATGAACGAACTGAAGTCTAGCCAATCCATTTATTTTGGTTATCCTCATGATTGATGTGGAGATCCAAATGATTGAGTGAACCAGAGAAATCAGCATCAATCTTGAGGATGACCAGAATGAACAAAGTGGTTGCACCTAACTCAACAAGTCAATAAGTCAAGTGAACAAGTGCTTGTATACACTGGCTGTATGCCCAGAAATGTTCTAGATGCTGTGGGAGCTATAGTTAGAAGACATAGTTTGAAAAAAAGAAGACATAGTCTGTGCCCTAAATGAACTTATAATTTTGTTGGAGTCACAAGTTCTAAATATATATAAGTACCAAAACAGTATAGCCCAAGTAGAGTACACAATATGGTACATGCTATATGGCTTCAGAGATTGGTATGAGACAGTGAACAAAATTAAGTTAAACATCAAAGAAAAGATAAGATTTGAATTGTTGAAGAGAAAGAGAGGGAAACTGTAGCACACTTTTGCTGACTGCCTCCAAAAAAATCTTTATCTCCTTTCTCCTGGCAACAGCACTGAATTCTTGTTTGGGAAACCATTCCATCCGCAATTCTCAGCCAAGTGCTTTAGGCAGAGTTGACTCTAGCTCCAGGTGTGCATCATAATTGTCTTAAGTCAATCAGGATATTCTATCCTCCTGGCACTAGTGACTGCCTTAGGGACAGGCATGTAACTCAAGCCTAAATGAATTACTGCATTTTATTCTGCTGGGCCCAGTAATTAATTTAAAGTAGATACTGAAAGGATCATATCAGAGTAAATTTCTATGTGTTTTCTGGGAATGCTGGAATACAGATTTTGTCTTCTACTGGATAGTATATTATGAATATTCAAAGCTTCTAGCCATTTAAAACCAAATAACATGTGTGTCGTGAAGAGATACTGGAGTTACCAAAGATCTACTATCTGGACCCTGTACAGATACAGTACTTATCTGTATGAACACCATTGAAAGCAGAGTAGAAGAGATTCAGAGTAAACCTGGATCCTTGGTAACATCACTAAGACGCTAGATTAATCTTTGCCTGAAGCCAGAATTATCTCTGGATTTTTTCAGTTATATGAGCTAGTAAATTCCCTTTATTTGGATGAGATCAGGTTTTGTCCAACTATTCACCTGAATAGAGCAAAGGATTCATACTGGTGAATAGTGGACAATTATACTGGACAATGAATAGAGCCCATATTGTAAAGAAACTCAAGTTAACAGAGCTAGGATTTGGGACTTGACTTGATGGACAATTAGGAATTATAACTTGTTCTTGAAAAAAGATAATGATGTGAATGAAATGGTGGCCTAGGAATATTGATCAGACCAAGGTGAGAAGAATGGATTGCAGGAAAAAGAATAGAAGGCATGGAAATCCTTTAGGAGGAATTGAGGCCCTGGCCTATGGTGGTAATGATGGAAATATAGAGAAAAGGATGGAGGAAAGGCAATAAAGTATATTGGTTAATAATATGAGTTCTGGAGACTGATTGCCTGAGTTAGAATTGGGAATCTGCTATTGCTACTTATAACCTATATTACCTTATTTTGAATACCAATCATATCATTTCTATTCAACTATGCATATCATTTCATTATGTTTGAAACTTTTATCATAGGAAGATTACATATCTTCCGGTAAATTACTTAGTCCTTTATGCTCCTCAATTTTCTCATCCGTAAAATGGGGATAAAAATAACCCCCACATCTTGAGTTATCATTATGACTAAATATGAAAATACATAGAAAATACTTAGAAGAATGTGTAGCACATAGTGATTGTCAATAAATGTTAGCTATTATTCAAACACTTTTTCAAGGCAGACTCTATAGTACCTGGTGACTGACTGAAGGAAACATAAAAAGCAAAGAGGACCAGATTAGGACACTTGTATTATAGTTCCAGGTCTGCCACACCAGCTGTTGTGAACCTGAGCAACTTTCAACCTTCTTGGAGACTGATTAGTCATCTGTAAAAATGTGTATTTGGATTAGATGATCTCTAAGGCTGTCTCCAGGTTTAATACTTTATGTGTCTATGAAATCTAAGTTACAAAAATATACAGTATTATAAATACTATATATTATATGCTATATACAATATAATGGATAGCATTAACATATTAGCATATATTTATATGTAGTTATATAGTAAAAATTTATATAATACTTTGAATGCATTAATTAATTTAAAAGCCAGTAGTTGGGGCACCTGGGTGGCTCAGTCGGTTAAGCGTATGCCTTCAGCTCAGGTCACCATCCCAGCGTCCTGGGATCGAGCCCCACATCGGGCTCCCTATTCAGCAGGGAGTCTGCTTCTCCCTCTCCCTTTGCCTGCTGCTCCCCCTGCTTGTGTTCTCTCTCTCTCTCTAAAATAAATAAATAAAATCTTTAAAAATAAATAAACAAATAATAAATAAATAAATAAAAGCCAGTAGTCACAACACTTTTAAATATGAAGACAAGAAAATACAGTCTTGGAGGCCAAACTTCGTGCCCTAGACAAGAAATTCCAGTCCAAAATCTCTATGTTGGTGCTTTCTAAAAAGCATCAGTTCCATGCAGAGTTAAAAAAAAAAAAGGGTGGACACTAGAAAGTCTCCAAAACCCAGAACAACTTTTGTTGTAGGCCATACAGGAGGGCTAGGCTCCTCTTAAACAAAATGTCACCAGGAATCTTGTATTAAAAAGGGAAGACCATGAGGCAAGTTATGAGAAAAGCATAATATACAGACCAATGTAGATCTCACTGGAGTAAAAGGAACTAAACAAAGTTTGAACACGGGTCAGGGCTATGACAGTGGTATAAAGAAAATTGAGGGCAACTTAGGATGCCAACCTTTTAAAAAGTGCAACTGACATATGTAGGAAGTGGTTAAAATTAAGCAAGAATGTAATATACATACCTGTATTTTTACACATTTTCTAGAAGCTTTAAAAGGAAAATAACTAAATTGGAATGTGGGCCAGCATGTGAGGATATATAACTAGCCTGACAGCAATTTGGTAGAAGGAGGAAAACCAACCATTTACAATGCCAAGTTACAGACTGCGGAAATGCCCAGCTTGAGCTCATAGGTAAGTATGCTGCTGTGTGTATAAGGGCCAACATACATAGTATAAACAGAATATTTGAACAAGGAAAGAGCACTAAAAATTTTGTGAATGCAAAAATATCATTTAAAAAATGTAAAATATGTTAACAAAGTTAGTAGAGTATGTCTACTTTACAAAAGACTTGACCAGAATAATACAATTTTCTCCCCAAAATAGAAATTAGGCAGTTATAATTTTGGAGATTTTTAGTTATCTACAAATAAATTCATAAAACATTTCATTGAGATGAAATACAGAATTAAGAATTGCTAAAACAAATGACCACTTCATATAATGAGATTTCTATGAATCTAAATAAAAGAATATGATTTTGAGAGGAAAGAAATTGAAGAAGACAAAAATAAGTGGAAGAACATCTGTATTCATCGATTGGATGAGATAACATTGTTAAAGTATCCATGTTACGCAAAGCCATCTGTAGATTCAACACAATCCCTATCAAAATTCCAATGGCATTTTTCACAGAAATAGAAAAAGGAATCCTAAAAATCATATGGAACCACAAAAGAGTCTGAATAGCCAAAGCAATCTTGAGAAAAAACAAAGCTGGAGGCATCACACATCCTGATTTCAAACTATATTACAAAACTATAGTAATTAAAACAGCATGGTACTGACATAAAAATAGACACATAGATCAATGGAACAAAATAGAGAACCCAGAATGTATGTAGAGGAAGTACTTGAGACAATCTTACTTTAAATGTGTGATAGTAAAAGGTTGTCAACATTCAGGGAAACATGGAAGCCATGTGTTGAAGACTGGTGTGTTTTCTCAGCTAAGTCTTGAATGACAACGTAGAGAAGAGCTAGTCCACCAACGTGAAAAATCTCTCACAACTGTTAAAAGAGAAAGAAAATATTTATACAGTGCTAATGTGATGAAATTTGGGGATCTATTTGTTACTGCAGCCTGGTATATCATGACTAAAAGGAAGGAGCCTGGGGAAGTAAGATAAAGCTTCACAGAGAAAGTAATATTTCAGCTGGGCCTTGGAAAATTAATGGGTTATCTTTGTGTCAATGAAGGGAATAGAGATTCCAGGCAGAAGGAATAGCATGTCCAAGTGCATATAGGCACAATGTGATGCGGGAATTGCAAGATGTGTATAGCTGAAACATGGCAGAATGAGAGAGACACAGAGAGAAAAGTGATAAGAAAGGAGGCTGAAGAGCAGATAAGGACTAACTTTGAAGGGTCTTTTATGTATGTAAGGAATTTAGCTTTATCTTTTGAGTACTGAGGAAAGAGTGAATATTTTGAAGCTGGGAAATAAGACAATCAAGGTAGTAGTTGAGATATGTAACTAGAGGCACCAATGATGATTGATTAAGCTTTGGTTGCATAGAGGATAGAACTCTTTAACTACTCTGCCTTCAAGTTTCAATGCCATAATTGAGATCCGAGATTTGTTAGAATTATACCCACTACTAAAAAGAAAACACATGCATATTCAAAAAGATCTGAAAAAGAAAGGTTCAGCATAGAGGCAGAAGAATTAGAACTCCAGTTTAAGGTCTACTTAAAATGATATTCTTTTTTTATTATTTAAATCCAATTAGCCAACATATAGTATGTCGTTAGTTTTTGGTGTAGTGTTCAATGATTCATTAGTTGCATATAACACCCAGTGCTCATCACATCACATAAAATGATATTCTTATTACACATTAAAGATGATTATATTAATCTGAATAAGCCTTTTCCCCCCAAATTCTTAATATTTTGCAAATTCCATAATTATTGAATATTAAACTTTTGGTTTTCAGGAATATTAAAAGCGTCAGTTAACACTGTACATACAGAGGCTGGCAGAAAAAAGTACAAAGTTTATTTCATCTCTCCCATTGTATAAATTATATAATAAGAGTATCTGTTTCAGATTTAGAAATCCTAACTTTGATATTTTGATCATTAAATTATCCTTTTTAAATTTACTCCTTTTATATCTAAAATAGCATTTAAATGAGTGCAGTAGATTCCATTTCTGTTTAATATTATAGCTAGCCACAGATGTCAAAAAATTATTCAGTTACCTGTCTATAGAGAGCAACTCTATTTGTAGCATAAATTGGCAGAAATTTTAGAAATAGTACATAAATACTTTTCCACAGTGTAAGGGCACAATAAAAGCTTTTATTAAAATTTAGGGAACTCAGTATAAATATAAAAGCAGGGAAATGTCATAAATTCAGAAATTGTGAAGATGAACTAAGGATAACTTTTTCTACTTCAAATTATGGCCTTGTTTGACAAGCTCAGGACAAATTAACTCTTTGCTTCAGAAATTCAGGGTTTTTCAAATTATTATATCACTAAAGAATACTATACCACAAGATAACTGTAAAATGTAAGCCATTCCATATTTTTGTAGTATCACTGACCAAAAAAAAAAAAATAGATGGTTCTCCTCTAATCACAAAGACATGGGGATTTCTTTTTCTTTTTTTTAGATTTGTTCATTTATTTGAGAGAGAGAGTGAAAGAGGGGAGCAGAGGGAGAGGGAGAGGGAGAATTTCAAGCAGACTCTCTGCTGAGCACAGAGCCCAACGTGAGGCTCAATCTCACAACCCTGATATCATGATCTGAGCCAAAATCAAGTCGGACATTTAACCAACTGAGCCACCCAGGTACCTCAAGACAGGGGGATTTCTAAAGATGTGACATATATCATTCAGTAATCACAATACACCTTCACATGTTGAAAGACTGGGTCCTTATAATCCACAGAAATTGCCAAGATGTTGTAATATGGCTTTCATTCAGATTTATCACAGCTATGAAGAAAAATAACACGAAAGATTTTGATAACCTAACTTCAAGTACAGTGGTAAGAGAAGATGCATTTAAAGACTTTCTCTTAAAAAATGAAGCAATGAATAATGCCTAAAGATTTCAGTTATCTTTTACAATCTGTTTTTCAAGTAGAAGGAAATAAAGTTGATATTAATGATTATAAGATAATTTATCTCCTTTTAATTATTGATATGTTGTTTCCAGTCCTTCAGGATCAACTGTATTATCAATCATGACTACCCTAAAATAAAAATATATCTTCAAACCAAAAAATAGTGGAATATATTTTTGTTGCACACAAAACACAGGAAAACATAAAACTATCTTTTCTGGTTTCTCAGAAAGGTTCCATTTTCAGCAACAAAACAGACTGTGCCTAGAATGATCCTCCATCTGAAAACAACAAAAATAATGGTCAAATATTTTTAGTGCATTTTAGGGTCTGACAAAAGATGAGGAATAGTTTTGCTAGGTATTAAAAAATATGCCATCCATGTATAGAATTATTGAATCACTGTATTGTATACCTGAAATTAATATAACTGTACATTAACTATACTGGAATTAAAATTTAAAAACTTAAAAAAATAGCTTCCCAGAAAGTTAAGTAGAACACTGAATCTTTCATCTTAATAATACTCACCAAATTGGGTGGAATTAAGCATTACTTTTTACATATTTAAAGGACACAGAGAACAGAAGACAAAGTCTAGGGCCTCTTCAGGTATGGAATCAACCAAAAGGTCTTTATACAAATCTTGAACCCCCAATTTCTGAGGCAATTTAAAAATAATCTAGAAATAAATCTGCCTTTTCAATAACCAAAAGGAATATATTGCCTGTCTTGAGATTTGGAGATGAACGATGATGGAAAAAAGAGAGAATATAGAGGAGGAAAGCACCTTACATATAAAGAAGCAAGGATAAGAATTATGTTGACTTCTCTTCAGAAACTACAAAGGAAGAAGAAAGTAGATTAAAATACTAAAGTGTTAAAAAACAAATCATTATTATCTACTTTTTGCTGAGTAATAAAATATCAAGATTCAGCTGTTTGTGCACCAAGAACATATCCTATTAGAATGTAAAACTCCAAATAAATCAACTGTAAAAAGACATTTATAATACAAACAAAAATTTGAAGAAAAACAACTGACTGAAGATTAGATGATATTAAGAAATCATTATTAAATGTTTTTAGGTGTGAATAATGACATTGTGGTTATGTGAAATAAAAAAGAGAGACACATCTAAAAACAAACAAACAAAAAACACAATCAGGATTCTGTGCCCTGTAAAAAGGATTCTTCAGGGCGCCTGGGTGGCTCAGTCGTTGAGCTTCTGCCTTCGGCTCAGGTCATGATCCCATGGGATCAAGCCCCACATCGGGCTCCCTGCTCAGTGGGAAGCCTGCTTCTCCCTCTCTCACTCCCCCTGCTTGTGTTCCCTCTCTCGCTGTCTCTCTCTCTGTCAAATAAATAAATAAAATCTTTAAAAAAAAAGATTCTTCAAAAGTGAAAGATACTTTCTCAAACAAAAATTGAGGGAATTTTTTGCTACTAGATCTGCTTTGCAAGAAATGTTTTTAGAAGTTCTTCAGAAAGAAGAAAAATTACATAAATCAGAAACTCAGATCTACATGAAGAACAGAAAAACATTAGGAGCATTAGGAATACATGAAGGTAAAATAAAACCTTTTATTTCTCTTATACTTAATCGATCTAACAGGTAACAGTTTGTTCAAAATAATAGCGACAATGCATTCAGGGATATAGCTTATGGATAAGTGAAATGAATGACAACAATGCTATGAGGGACAGCAGGGAAGAAATGGGAATACTTGGTTATAAGTTACTTGTACTATCCATGTAATAGTAGACCACTATTTGAAAGTAGACTTGAATTAGTTGTAAATGTATGTTGCAAATGAGTGGATAACCACTAAAAAGTAAAACAGAAATGTAACTGATATGCTAAGAAAGTAGAAAAAATGAAATCATGCAAAATACTCAAAACCAGAGAAGACAGAAAAACAGTAGAAGACCAAAAAATAATAATAATAATAATAGAGAACAAGGGCAACTAATAGAAAACAGTAACAAATGTGGTTGGTGTTAATACAACTATATCAATAATCACTTTAAAAGTCAATAGATTAAGGGCGCCTGGGTGGCTCAGATGGTTAAGCGTCTGCCTTCAGCTCAGGTCATGACCCCGGGGTCCAGGGATCGAGGCCCACATCGGGCTTCCTGCTCGGCAGGGAGTCTGCTTCTCTCCTCTCTCTCTGCTCCTCCCCCCTGCTCATGCTTGCACTCTCTCTCTAATGAATTAAAAAAAAAAAGATTAATGGTTAAAAGTCAATAGATTAAATATACCAGTTAAAGACAAAGACTGTCAAAATGGATCAAAAAACAAAAAACAAGACCCAGCTATATGTTGCCTACAAAAAAGACACTTTAAATATAAAGACATATATAGATTAAAAGTAAAGGGATACAGAAAAATATAACATGGCAATAGTAATCAAAAGAAAGCTAGAGTGGCTTTATTAATATCAGACAAAACAGACTTCAGAGCAAGGAAAGTTATTAGGGATAAGGAAGGGCATTACATAATGATAAAAGTTTAATTAACCAGGAAGACATAGCAATCCTTAATGTGTATGCAACTAACAACAGTGTCTAAATATGTAGGCAAAAGCTGAGAAACTTCAAGGAGAAATAGATGAACCCACTGTTACAGCTAGAGATTTCAACATTCCTCCACCAATAATTAATGATCCAGGAGTGCCTGGCTGGCTCAGTCTGTGGAGCATATGACTCATGATTACGAAGTTGTAAGTTGGAGCCCTACGCTGGGTGTAGAGATTACTTAAAAATAAAAATTAAAAAATGAACAGATCCAGCAGCCTGAAAATTTATAATGACATTGTTGAATTGAACAGTACCAACAGTTAACTGGAACTAACTGGTATCTATTGAATACATTATCTAACAACAGCAGAATGCACATTCTTCTCAAATTCATACAGAATATTCACCAGGATAGACCATATTCTAGGACATATAACACAACTTAACAAATTTAAGAGAAGAGAAGCCATACAAAATATGCTCTCAAGCTACAATGAAATTAAACCAGAAATCAATAACAAAAAGCTGAAAAAAAGACCAAATACAACACACTTCTAAATAACATGTGGTTCAAAGAAGTCTCATGAGAAATTAAAACATATTTTGACTGATGAATGGATAAAGAAGTTGTGGTATATATATATACAATGGAATATTACTCAGCCATAAAAAAGAATGAAATCTTGCCATTTGCAATGACATGGATGGAGCTAGAGTATTTTATGCTAAGCAAAGTAAGTCAGTCAGAGAAAAACAAATACCATATGATTTCACTCATGTGGAATTTAAGAAAACAGAAGAGCATGGGGGGCGGGGAAGAGAAAGGAAGGCAAACCATAAAGCAGACTCTAAACTATAGAGGACAAACTGAGGGCTGCTGGAGGGGAGGTGGGCAAGGGGCTGGGCTAAATGGGTGACGGGTATTGGGTGGGGCACTTGTGATGAGCCCTGGGTGTTGTATGTAAGCAATAAGTCACTAAATTCTACTCTTGAAACTAATATTATACTATCTGTTAACTAACTGGATTTCAAATAAAAACTGGAACCTACAAAAAATATTTTAAACTAAATTAAAATTAAAATTATAAAATGTGGGTATGCAGCAAAAGCAGTACTTAGAGGGAATTTATAGCATTGAATATTAGAGAATAAGGACCTAAAATCAATAATTTAAGCTTCCACTTTAGGAAATGAAAAAAAAAGTAGAATAAATTTTAAAATAAAAGAGCAAATTAAATACAAAATAAGCAGAAGAAATAATAAAAAGTAGAGCTAAAATCAATAAAATTGAAAACAGCAAATCAGTAGAGAAAATCAGCAAATCCAAAAGCTGATTCTTTGAAAAGGTCAATAAAATTGATGAATTTGTACTTAGCTTAACTAAGAAAAAAAAAGAGAGCACACACAAATTTGCTAAAATTAGAAATGAAAGAAGGACCATCACTACTGATCCCACAGACATTAAAAGAACAATAAAGGAATATTAAAGAAAACTCTATGTTCACAAATTAGATAACTTAATTGAAATGGAACAATTCCTTGAAAGATTCAATTTACCAAAACTCACAAAAGAAGAAACAGACAATCTTAATAAGTCTGTATCTATTAAAAATTAAATCAATAATAATAATAACATGCCAAAACAGAGAGCAACAGGCTCAGATGGTGACGTTTACCAAGGCAAAATCTACCAAACATTTAAGGAGATTATACTAAACCTCTATAAGCTTTCCTAGAAAATAGAAGTTGAGGTAATACTTCCTAACTCATTCTGAGGTCAGCATTACCTTAATACCAAAATCAGACAAAGATATTACAAGAAAGGAAAACTACAACCAGTGTCTCTCATGAACATAGATAAAAAAAATCCTCAAGAAAATATGAGCATTTTAGAGGGTCATCATCTCTGCCTCTTCTGCTGATGCTTGCATGTTTGTGATGGACATGGACCATGAAAAGTATGACAACTCCCCAAGATTATCAGCAATGACTCCTGCACAACCAACTGCTTGGCCCCTCTGGCTGCAGTCATCCATGACAACTTTTGCATCATAGAGGGACTCATGACCACAGTCCATGCCATCACTGCCATGCAAAATGTTGTGGATGGCCCCTCTGGAAAGCTGTGGTGTGATGGCCAAGGGGCTGCCCACAACATTATCCCTGCTTCTACTGGTGCTGCCAAGGCTATGAGCAAAGTTATTCCTGAGCTGAATGGGAAGCTCACGGGCATGTCCCCACCCCCAGTGTATCAGTCATAGATCTGACCTGCTGCACGAAGAAAGCTGCCAAATAAAATGACAAAGAATGCGGTGAAGCAGGCATTAGAGGGCCCCCTCAAGGGCATCTTGGGCTACACTGAGAACCAAATTGTTTCCTAGGACTTTAACAGCAACACTCACTCTTCCACCTCTGATGCTGGGGCTGGCATTGCTCTCAATGACCATTTAGTCTGGCTCATTTCTTGGTATGACAATGAATTTGGCTACAGCAATCAGGTGGTGGACACATGGCCTCCATGGACTTAGAGCCCCCTGGACTACCAGCTCCAAAGAAAGCACAAGAGGAAGACAAATTCCTTCAGTTACTGGAGACTCCTTGGCCCAACTCATCCCTCAACACACTGAGAATCTCCCAGCATCAATACAATTTCAAACCCAGACCCCCTGTAGAAGGGGAAAAGTTTAGGGAGTCCTACCTTGTCATGTATGATCAATGAAGTAGACTGTACACAGCCAAAAAAAGAAAAAGCATTTGATAAAATCCAACACCATTCATGATGGAAACTTAGCAAAGTAAGAGTTGAGAAGAACTTCCTCAACTTGATAAAGAACATCTACAAACAGCTTATGGCTGACATATTCCCTAATGGTAAGAAACTAGATGCTATTCCCCTAGAATCAGAAACAACATAAGGATGTCCATCTCACTATTCAACATCATTCCTATTCAGCATCATACTGAAAGTCCTAGATAATGCAATATGGCAAAAAAAGGTATACAGATTGGGAAGGAAAAAATAAAACTGTCTTTGTTCACAGATGATATGATTGTCTCTGCTGAAAAAACCAAAGAATCAACCAAAAAAACTCCTAAGAAGCAACTATAACAAGTTTACAGGATATAAGGATAATTCACAAAAGTCAGTTGCCAGTTGAAAAATTGGAATTTGAAATTAAAAACAATAATGGGTTGCCTGGCTGGCTCAGTCAGAAGAACATGCTACTCCTGGTCTCAGGGTCATGAGTTAAAACCCCACATTGCAAATAGAACTTACTTAAAAGAAAACAGTATCATTGTTGTATATAGTGTTATGCACCTTAAAATATGTTAAGATGATATGTCCCATGTTAAATGTTCTTACCAAAAACAAAGCAAAATATGAAAGAAAACTGTGAAATTTTTGGAGATAATGGATATGTTTAATACCTTGGTTGTGGTGATAGGTATCACAAAAATATTTATATGTCCAAACTCATTCAAGACATATACATTTGATGTGTGCAATTTTTTGGTACCAATTAAACCTCCATAAAGCTAAAAAAGTATTTTAACCACAACACCAATTATATTAGCACCAAGAAAATGAAATACTTAGGTATAAATCTGACAAAATATGTACAAGATCTATATGAAGAAAGCTATAAAATTCTGATGGAAAAAAATCAAAGACTATCTAAATAAATGGAAAGATAGTCCATGTACACAGGTAGAAAGAAACAATATTATCAAGATATTAATTCTCTCCAACTTGATCTATAGATTCAATGTAATCCCAATGAAAATTCCATCAGTTATTTTATGCATATTGAAAAATTAATCCTAAAGTTTATATGAAAATGCAAAAGTCACAGAATAGCCAATACAATATTGAAGGAGAACAAAGTCAGAGGACTGACACTAACTGGCTTCAAGACTTACTATAAAGCGACTTTAATCAAGACAGTGTAGTATAGGTGAAAAAAGAAACAAATGGATCAATGGAACATAACAGATACCAGAAATTGACCACACAAATACAGTCAACTGATCTTTAATAAAGAAGCTAAGGCAATTCAATATAAAAAGGATAATTTTTTCAACAAATAGTGCTGGAACAACAGGACAGTCACATGCAAAAACATTAATCTAGATGTAGACTTTAAGTCTTTCACAAAAATTAACCCAAAATGGGCGCCTGGGTGGCTCAGATGGTTAAGCGTCTGCCTTCGGCTCAGGTCATGATCCCAGGGTCCTGGGATCGAGTCCCGCATCAGGCTCCCTGCTCCTTGGGAGCCTGCTTCTCCCTCTGCTTCTCTCTCTCTCTCTCTCTCTCTCTCTCTCTCTCTCCCTCTCTCTCTCCCTCTGTCTCTCATGAATAAATAAATAAAATCTTTACAAAAAAAAATTAACCCAAAATGGATTATAAACCTAAATGTAAAATGCAAAACTACAAAACTCCTAGAAGATAACAAGAGAAAACCTGTGTGGCTTTAGGTTTGGCAAATAATTTCTTAGACACAATACCAAAAGCACAATCCATAAAATAAAAACTTAATAAGTTAGACTTCATTAAAATTAAAAACTTCTGGTCTACAATAGTCACTGTTAAAAGACAAGCCACAGACCGGGAGAAAATCTTTGTAAAACACATATCAGATGATGAACTGGTATCCAAAATAAATAAAGAACTCTTAAAATTCAATAGCACAAAACAACACAATTTTAAAATGGGCAAAAGATCGGGAGAGACACCCCACCAAAGAAGATATACAGATGGCAATAAGCATAGGAAAAGATGCTCAATATCATTAGGGAAATGCAAATTAAAACAACGAGATACCACTACACACCCATTAAAATGGTCAAAATTCACAACACTGACAACAGTAAATGCTACAGAGGATGTGGAGCAATAGGAACTCTCTTTCATTGCTAGTGGGAATGCAAAATGTTACAGCTACTTTGGAAGAGAGTTTGCCTGTTTCTTACAAAACTGAACATAATTTTACCATATTTTCCAGCAATTGTACTCCTTTGTATTTTATCCAGATGGGTTGAAAATTTATTTCTACACAAAAACCTGCATACAGGGGCGCCTAGCTGGCTCAGTCAGTAGAGCATGTGACTCTTGATCTCAGGGTTGAAAGTTCGAGATCCACAATGGGTGCAGAGATTACTTAAAAACATAAAATCTTTAAAAAAAAAACCTGCACACAAATGTTTATAGATTTATTAATAATCGCCAAAAATGGAAACCATCAAGATATCCTTCAACTATGAACTGAATGAATGACTAAACAAACTATAATGAATAACAAACTATAATGAATAAACAAACTATAATGAATCCATACAATAGAATATTATTCAGAGATAAAAAAAAAATGAAGTATGACATGAAAAGACATGAAGGAACCCTGAGTGTATGTTGCTAACTGAAAGAAGCCAACCTGAACAGGCTGTATACTGTGTGATTCCACCTATATGACATTCTGGAAAAGACAAAACTATTGAGAGAGCAAGAGGATCACTGGTTGCCAGGAATTTGAAAGGGATGGCTGGATGAATAGTTGGAGCACAGGAGATTTTTAGGGCAGTAAATTTTCTGTATGATACTACAATAATAGATACGTGTTAATATACATTTATCAAAACCTGCAGAATGTACAACACAAAAAGTGAACCTTAATGTAAACTATGGACTTTGATAATAATGTGTCAATATTGGCTCATCATTTGTAATAAATGTACCACATGAATGCAAGATGTTAAAAATAAAGGAAATTGCAGGAAAGTGAGGAGCATATGGGAACTCTCTATACCTTTAGCTAAATTTTTTCTGTAAACCTATAACTGCTCAAAAAAGAAAAGTTCTATTAATTATAATTTTTAAAGAAAGAATGAAGAAAACCTGTGAACATTAGTTCCAGGATATACTGTTAAGTGGATGGAAAAAGCAAAGTGTAAAAGTGTATTGTAAGTTATCTTTTGTGTAAATAAGAAGGATAAATATAAAAAGATATATACAAATGTTCATTTATGCAAAAGGAAACATAGGAAGTAAAAAGCAGAAATAATGAGATTTGTACCTATGGCAGGGTGGAGGTGCAGGGTAGAAAGGATGGGATGGGAAAGGGGACTAGAGGATGGAGGTAATTACACTTTTCTGAATACTCTTTTGTCTATGGTTCTGACTTTGGAACCATGTCAATGTTTCACATACAAAAAAAATCTAAAATAAAAAAGGATGGGGAAAAACATAAAATAAAATGGAAACAGAAACAAATGAATCTAACTTACAACAAAGCTGAAGGAGGGGACAGAATAAACCCAAATAATGTTTGAACATACTGTTTTGATGTCCTCAGCCTAAAGACTAAAGAAAAATATAAAAAAATATTGAACTTGAGTTATAGGTTTGTTTTTCACAGTGAAATGGGTTAGCAATAATAAAACTGCTTTCTGTGCACTCTAGGATTGAGCAAATGAGTAAATATATTTTGGATAATGAGAGCCAGATTTCTCACTGTTGGAAAACAGAGTTACAACTGTGGAAAGCGGGAAGGCTAGAATCAACTCTGTGGTGTTGGAATAGAATTAGAGGTATCAGTGTGAACTCTTGGATTTTTACACATACATACTATTATATATATAATAGCACATATTTAATGTTATATAATAACATAAATTAAAATAACAAATTTGCATTTTATGTCTATAAACAAACATAGAAATA
The DNA here is from genome assembly GCF_003265705.2 of Callorhinus ursinus. Taxonomy (NCBI): domain Eukaryota; kingdom Metazoa; phylum Chordata; class Mammalia; order Carnivora; family Otariidae; genus Callorhinus; species Callorhinus ursinus. The sequence goes on from NW_027397127.1 coordinate 5,762,934, forward strand.
CATACATACATATATATGTATATATGTATATATATATATATATATATATTGGCCTATATACATATAGAGGGCTTAGAAGCAAGGACACTGCAGTAGCAATGAACACACATAGTACCCAGGACTCCTTGAAGAAATGGTTCATTAGAGAGCTGGAGCTGGGAAATTAAAAGATGAGTCTGGAGTACCTTTTAAAATCAGAAAGTAGGGAAGTACTCAAGTAACAATAAGCACATGCCAAAGGGATATAAGTGTCTTATCAAAGGGCTTTCACTGGCCAGATCTTAGACTATTTGAGTATCAAAATATACAATGATGGTAATAAGTTATAATCTATCAAATAAAAGAATACATGAATGCATACTACTGTAAGTAAATAAATACATAAAGAGCAAAATATCTTTTTACATTGGAATGCCAACTAACAAATGTAGAAGGAATTATGGGGTTAAAAAATCAAAGTCTGGAAACCAAACTATCATAATAATAATTGACTCAGACAAGAATTTCCAGTGGATACTAAAACAAGTGGGTAAAAGTTTGAGGAGTAGGATATTTATATAATTTCAAAGTATCTATCCCTAAGATATTTGTTACATACAAATTAAAAAATTGGAAACTTACAGTGGAGAAACTTGGTAGATTCTACCTTAACCTGTAAATCAAAATTAATATCAACAGAAAGGGACAAATCAACATTGTTGATTCCTCATATAGGGCTCTGAGAAGGACACAATATTAATTCTGGGGTACTCCTACCAAAACATGTAGTCTGATCTAGTCATGGAAAAACAAATCAACACAATTTGAGAGTGTTGTACAAAAATAACTAGGCTAAACTCTTCAAAAGTATCAAGGTCATTAAAGACAAAGAAAGGATAAGGAACTATTCTAGATTAAAGGAGACTAAAGAGATATCACAAATAAATGTGATGTGTGATCCTGAACTGGAACCTGGATCAAAAAACAAAAATTGTTTTCTATAAATGACATTATCAGCATAAATGGCAAAATTTGAATGGAGTTTGTAGATTAGATAATAGTAATGAGCCAGGGGCACCTGGGTGGCTCAGATGGTTAAGCGTCTGCCTTAGGCTCAGGTCATGATCCCAGGGTCCTGGGATCGAGTCCCGCATCGGGCTCCCTGCTCCTTGGGAGCCTGCTTCTCCCTCTGCGCCTCTCTCTCTCTCTCTCTCTGTCTCTCATGAATAAATAAATAAAATCTTTAAAAATAAATAAATAAAACTACCAAGTCTTTAAAAAAAAATAGTAATGAGCCAGTGTTAATTTCCTGATTTTTATAATTGCAGTGTGGTTATGTAAAAAAAGAATACACACAAGTATTTAAGGATAAATAGTCATTATGTCTCCAGTGTTCTTCCAAAGAGCTCCAAATATATATATCTTAAGAAGTTAGTAAAAGAACAGCAAAATAAACCCAGATAAGATAGAAACAAATGATAATTAATAAAAGCATAAATGAATGAAATAGACAAAAGCAAACAATAGAGAATGAATGAAGACAAAAGATGATTCTTTGAAAAGACCAATAAAACTAATGAAATTACTGTCAAGAATAAACAAAGAAAAATAAGATAGAAGACAGAAATAAACAATATTAGGAATGAAATGGGGTACCAAATTATAGATACTGCAGACAATAAAACAAATATAAAATATATATAAAATTATGCCAACAAATTGTATCAATCTGTATAAACCAAAGATAGATAGACCTTACCAAAATTGAACTGGAAAGATATAGATAGATGACAGATGATAGATGACAGATAGATAGACAGAGATAGAGATATATCTTACCAAAATTGAACTGGAAAGAAATAGAAAAACTGAGTAGTTTTATAACCCTTAGGTAAATGAATGATTATTCAAAAATATGTCTACAGGAGTGCATGAGTGGTTCAGTTGGTTAAGTGACTGACTCTTGGTTTCAGTTCTGGTCATGATTTCAGTGTCATGAGATCAAGCCCTGTGACCAGCTCTGGGCTTAGCACAGAGTCTGCTTAAGACTCTTTCTCCTTCTCAAAAAGAAAAGAAAAACGACCCAAATAAATAAACTCATGAAAGAAAGAGGAGAGATCACAACCAACACCAAAGACATACAAACAATTATAAGAACATATTAGGAGCAACCATATGCCAGCAAATTAGATAATCTGGAAGAAATGGGTGCATTCGTAGAGACATATAAACTACCAAAACTGAACCAGGAAGAAATAAAAAACCTGAACAGACCCATAACCGCTAAGGAAATTGAAGCAGTCATTAAAAATCTCCCAACAAACAAAAGCCCAGGGCCAGATGGCTTCCCAGGGGAATTCTACCAAACATTTAAAGAAGAATTAATATCTATTCTTCTGAAACTGTTCCAAAAAATAGAAATGGAATGAAAACTTCCAAACTCATTTTATGAGGCCACCATTACCTTGATCCCAAAACCAAAGACCCCATCAAAAAGGAGAATTACAGACCAATATCCTTGATGAACATGGATGCAAAAATTCTCACCAATATACTAGCCAATAGGATCCAACAGTACATGAAAAGGATTATTCACCACGACCAAGTGGGATTTTTCCCTGGGCTGCAAGGTTGGTTCAACATCTGCACATCAGTCAATGTGATACAATACATTAATAAAAGAGAGAACAAGAACCATATGATCCTCTCAACAGATGCAGAAAAAGCATTTGACAAAGTACAGCATCCTTTCTTGAACAAAACTCTTCAGAGTGTAGGGATAGAGGGTACATACCTCAATATCATAAAAGCCATCTATGAAAAACCCACAGCGAATATCATTCTCAATGGGGAAAAACTGGGAGCTTTTCCCCTAAGGTCAGGACCATGGTAGGGATGTCCACTATCACCACTGCTACTCAACACAGTACTAGAAGTCCTAGCCTCAGGAATCAGACAACAAAAAGAAATAAAAGGCATCCGAATCAGCAAAGAAGTCAAACTCACACTCTTTGCAGATGATATGATACTTTTTGTGGAAAACCCAAAAGACTCCACCCCAAAACTGCTAGAACTCATACAGGAATTCAGTAAAGTGGCAGGATATAAAATCAATGCACACAAATCGGTTGCATTTCTATACACCAACAACAAGACAGAAGAAAGAGAAATTAAGGAGTCGATCCATTTTCAATTGCACCCAAAACCATGAGATACCTAGGAATAAATCTAACCAAAGAGGCAAAGAATCTGTACTCAGAAAACTGTACAATACTCATGAAAGAAATTGAAGAAGACACGAAGAAATGGAAAAACGTTCTGTGCTCATGGATTGGAAGAACAAATATTGTGAAAATGTCAATGCTACCTAGAGCAATCTACACACTTAAAGCAATTCCTATCAAAATACCATCAACTTTTTTCAAAGAAATTGAATAATCCTAAAATTTGTATGGAACCAGAAAAGACCCCAAATAGCCAGAGGAATGTTGAAAAAGAAAAGCAAAGCCGGCGGCATCACAATTCCAGACTTCCAGCTCTATTACAAAGCTGTCATCATCAAGACAGTATGGTACTGGCACAAAAAGAGACACATAGATAAATGGAACAGAATAAAGAGCCCAGAAATGGACCCTCAACTCTATGGTCAACTAATCTTTGACAAAGCAGGAAAGAATGTCCAATGGAAAACAGTCTCTTCGACAAATGGTGCTGGGAAAATTGGACAGCCACATGCAGAAGAATGAAACTGGACCATTTCCTTACACTACACACAAAAATAAACTCAAAATGGATGAAAGACCTCAATGTGAGACAGGAATCCATCAAAATCCTAGAGGAGAACAGAGGCAGCATCCTCTTCGACCTCAGCCACAACTTCTTCCTAGAAATATCGCTGAAGGCAAGGGAAGCAAGGGCAAAAATGAACTATTGGGACTTCATCAAGATAAAACCTTTTGCACAGCAAAGGAAACAGTCAACAAAACCAAAAGACAACCAACAGGATGGGAGAAGATATTTGCAAATGACATATCAGATAAAGGGCTAGTATCCAAAATCTAAAAAGAACTTATCAAACTCAACACCCAAAGAACAAATAATCCAATCAAGAAATGGGCAGAAGACGTGAACAAACATTTCTCCAAAGAAGACATCCAAATGGCCAACAGACACATGAAAAAGTGCTCAACAGCCCTCAGCACCAGGGAAATCCAAATCAAAACCTCAACGAGATACCACCTCACACCAGTCCAAATGGCTAAAATTAATAAGTCAGGAAACAACAGATGTTGGCGAGGATGCGGAGAAAGGGAAACACTCCTACACAATTGGTGGGAATGCAAGCTGGTGCAGCCCCTCTGGAAAACAGTATGGAGGTTCCTCAAAAAGTTGAAAATAGAGCTACCCTGCGACCCAGCAACTGCAGTACTGGGTATTTACCCCAAAGATACAAATGTAGTGATCAGAAGAGGTATGTGTACTCCAATGTTTATAGCAGCAATGTCCACAATATCAAAACTCTGGGAAAGAGCCTAGATGTCCATCAACAGATGAATGGATAAAGAAGAAGTGTTATATATATATATACAATGGCATATTATGCAGCCATCAAAAAAACGAAATCTTGCCATTTGCAATGATGAGGATGGAACTAGAGGGTATTATGCTAAGCAAAATAAGTCAATCAGAGAAAAACAGGTATCATGTGATCTCACTGATATGAGGAATTCTTAATCACAGAAAACAAACTGAGGGTTGCTGGAGTGGTGGGGGGTGGGAGGGATGGGGTGGCTGGGTGATGGACATTGGGGAGGGTATGTGCTAGGGTGAGCACTGTGAATTGTGTAAGACTGATGAATCATAGACCTGTACCTCTGAACAAATAATACATTATATGTTAAAAAAGAAGAAGAAGAAGAAGATAGCAGGAAGGGAAAAATGAAGGGGGGGAAATCGGAGGGGGAGATGAACCATGAGAGACTATGGACTCAGAAACAAACTGAGGGTTTTGGAGGGGAGGGGGGTGAGGGGTTGAGATAGCCCAGTGATGGGTATTAAGGAGGGCACCTATTGAATGGAGCACTTGGTATTATACACAAACAGTGAATCATGGAACACTACATCAAAAACTAATGATGTATGGTGACTAACATAACATAATAAAATAAAATTTAAAAAAATAGAGTCTCTCTCCTTCTCCCTCTGCCCCTCCCCCTTCTCTCTCTCTCTCAAATAAATATATGAAATCTTCAACATATAAAAAATTAAAAATTAGCATATCATAGAAAAAAGGTATTTATTCAAAGAGTAAAAAATTTGCTGTTTTTATGCCAAATAAAGTAATGCACCCTTACCGGCAGTTTCACTTTCTGTACTTTCAGTTACCCATAGTCAACCACTGTCGAGAAGCAGATGTTCCTCCTTCTGATGTATCGTCAGAAGGTCAAAAGTAATCCAGTACTACATCACAATGCCTATGTCATTCACCTCACTTCACCTGATCACACAGGCATTTTATCATCTCACATCATCACAAGAAGAAGAAAGGTGAGCACAGTACAGGAAGATACTATGAGAGAGACCACATTCACATACCTTTATTATAGTATATTGTTACAATTGTTCTACTTTGTTATTAGTTATTGTTAATCTCTTACTGTGCTTGATTTATAAATTAAACTTTATCATAAGTATATATGTATAGGAAAAACATAGTATATCTAGGGTTTGGTACTATCTGCAGTTTCACACATCTGCTGCTGGTATTGGAATGTAACCCCCAGAGATAAGGGGGAACAACTGTAAGGAAATGCACTGCATCAAATATTTAAAAAGAAAAACAAAATGATCATCTCAATAGATGTAAAAAGAACTTGATAAAATTCCACATCCATTTATAAGAAAAATTCTTAGAAAACTGAGAGTAGAAGGAAGCTTCTGAACCTGATAAAAGGGTATCTACAAAAATTCTTTGGAAAAGAGTAGACTAGTTCATCAAAAAATGAAGACATTCCCTTTAAAATCATAAACAAGACAAACATTGCCCATTATTACCACTTCTATTTGCCACTGTACTAAAGTACCTAGCCTAAATAGACAAAAAATTTAAATAAAATAAAATGCATAAGGATTGAAAAGGAAGAGACAAAGTTATCATTATTCACAGATAATATCGTATACCAGAATATGCAAAAGAAACTACAGATAAATCATTAGGATAGATAATATAGTTTAGCAAGGTAGCTGAACACGAAATCTATAAAAATTAATTGTATTTATATAACCAGAAACAAACAATTGAATAATGTTTATTTTATTTTTATTTTTTTAGTAATCTGTACACGCAATATGGGGCTTGGACTCACAACCCCAAGATCAAGAGTCGTATGCTCCTCCAGGCACCCTTGTGTCCATCACCTGATGAAAAATGTTTTTATTTTATTTATTTTTTCTTTTTTTTTAGATTTATTTGTTTATTTTAGGGGAGGAGGAGCAGAGGGACAGACTCTTCAAGCATGCTCCTCTCTGAGCTAGAGCCAGATGTAGGGGCTCAATCTTACAACCCATGAGATCATGACCTGAGCCTAAATCATGAGCCACCCAGACGCCCCTGCTGAACATCTTTTCATATGCTCATTTCTCATCTATAAATCTTCTTCAGTGAGATATCTGTTCATGTCTTTTACACATTTTTTTTTGACTGAGCCACCCAGGTGTCCTGAGTCTTTATTTTATTTATTTTTTTAATTTAATTTTATTATATTATGTTAGTCACCATACAATACATCATTAGTTTTTTTTTAAGATTTTATTTTATTTATTTGACAGAGAGAGACACAGCGAGAGAGGGAACACAAGCAGGGGGAGTGAGAGAGGGAGAAGCAGGCTTCCCGCTGAGCAGAGAGCCCGATGTGGGGCTCGATCCCAGGACCCTGGGATCATGACCTGAGCCGAAGGCAGATGCTTAACGACTGAGCCACCCAGGTGCCCCCACATCATTAGTTTTTGATGTAGTGATCCATGATTCATTGTTTTTGTATAACACCCAGTGCTCCATGCAGTACGTGCCTTCCTCAATACCCATCACCGGGCTAACTCATTCCCCCCACCCGCCTCCCCTCTAAAACCCTCAGTTTGTTTCTCAGAGTCCATAGTCTCTCATCGTTCATCTCTCCCTCCAATGTCTCCCCCTTCATTTTTCCCTTCCTTCTCCTAATGTCCTCCATGCTATTCCTATGTTCCACAAAGAAGTGAAACCATATGAAACTTGATTTTCTCTGCTTGACTTATTTCACTTAGCATAACCTCCTCCAGTCCTATCCATGTTGATATAAAAGTTGGGTATTCATCCTTTCTGATGGCTGAGTAATATTCCATTGTATATATGGACCATATCTTCTTTATCTATTCATCTTTGAAGGGCATCTCGGCTCTTTCCACAGTTTGGCTATTGTGGACATTGCAGCTATGAACGTTGGGGTGCACATGGCCCTTCTTTTCATTACATCTGTGTCTTTGGGGTAAATACCCAGGAGTGCAATTGCTGGGTCGTAGGGTAGCTCTATTTTTAATTTTTTGAGGCACCTCCACACTGTTTCCCAAAGTGGCTGTACCAACTTGCATTCCAACCAACAGTGTAAGAGGGTTCCCCTTTCTCCACAACCTCTCCAACATTTGTTGTTTCTTGCCTTGTCCATTTTTGCCATTCTAACTGCTGTAAGGTGGTGTCTCAATGTCGTTTTGATTTGAATTTCCCCGATGGCTAATGATGATGAACATTTTTTCATGTGTCTATTAGCCATTTGCATGTCTTCTTTGGAGAAGTGTCTGTTCATGTCTTCTGCCCATTTTTTGACTTGATTGTTTTTTGGGTGTTGAGTTTGAGAAGTTGTTTATAGGTCTTAGATACCAGCCTTTTATCTGTAGTGTCATTTGCAAATATCTTCTCCCATTCTGTGGGTTGCCTCTTAGTTTTGTTGACTGTTTCCTTTGCTGTGCAGAAGCTTTTTATCTTGATGAAGTCCCAAAAGTTCATTTTTGCTTTAGTTTCACTAGCCTTTAGAGATGTATCTTGAAAGAAGTTGCTGTGGTCGATGTCCAGGAAGTTACTGCCTATGTTCTCTAGGATTTTGATGGATTCCGGTCTCACATTGAGGTCTTTCATCCATTTTGAGTTTACCTTTGTGTATGGTGTTAGAGAATGGTCGAGTTTCATTCTTCTGCATGTGGCTGTCCAATTTTCCCAGCACCATTTATTGAAGAGACTGTCTTTTTTCCATTGCATATTTTTTCCTGCTTTGTTGAAGATTATTTGACCATAGAGTTGAGGGTCCATATCTGGGTTCTCTATTCTGTTCCATTGGTCTATATATCTGTTTTTGTACCACTACCATGCTTTTAAATGCTATTTCTAATGTATATAACAAAATTTCAAATAGCTGAGATCACATTTAATAAAAGATGTATAAGAGCTCTATGATGAAACAAACTGAGGGTTATAGAAGGGAGGGGTGTGGGGGGATGGAGTATATCCGGGTGATGGGTATTAAGAAGGGCATGTATATTGTGATGAGCATTGGGTGTTATACACAACTAATGAATCATTGAACACTACATCAATAACTAATGGTGTACTATATGTTGGTTAACTGAACATTAAAAAAAACCTAAGAACTGAAAAAAAGAGTTCTATGATGAAAACTATGAAACATTGCTGTGAATAGACATAAATGAATTGAGTTATATGATGTTCATGAACTGGAATTCTCAACATTGTTAAGATATCAATTCCCTTCAAATTGAACTATGAATATATTTTAATCCAAATCAAACATCCAGGAAGAAATTTGTGGAAGCTGATAAGCTAATTTTTAAAACATATAAAAATGCAAAGGACCTGGTATTACCAAGACAATCTTGAAGAAGAACAAAGTTGGAGGATTTATACTACTAGTTTTCAAGATTTACAATAAAGCTACAGTAATTAAGAGTGTTATTGGCAGGAAGATAGACAAAGATCAATGAAAGAGAATAGAATCCAGAAATAGACTACCTTGATGACTATCTCACACCACAGAAAAATTAAACAAAATGGATCATGTTTCTAAATGTAAAATGAAACCAAAAAAGCTCTAGAAGAAAACATAAAGGAATACTTTATGACACTTAGATAGACAAATTCTTAAATAGGACACAAAGCATACTAATAATTTAAAAATTACAAGCTAGGCTTTATTGACATCAAAAACTCCTCTCGTGTTTGCTAAAGTACCACTATTACAATCATCAAAAAGTAAAAGCTTTTGTGTATGAAAGGATACCATGAAGAAAGTGAAAAGACAATCTACAGAATCGGAGACATTAGTCACATATCACATATCGAGAGAGACTTGTATCGAGAATGTATAACTATTTCTTACAACTCAATCATAGAAAGAGAACTCAATTACATATGGGCAAAGGATTTGAATACACATTTCTCCAAAGAATACATCTAAATGGCCAATAAGCATATGAAAAGATGTTCAATATCATTAGTTGTCATTGATATACAAATCAAATCCACAATGAGATACCACTTAACACCCACTAGGCTGGTTATAATCAAAAAATACTGGACAATATCAAGTGTTAATGAAGACATAGAGAAATTGGAACACACATATATTGTTAAGGGAGATGTAAAAATGGTGCAACCATTTTAGAAAATGCTCTGGCAGTTCCTCAAACAGTCAAACATACAGTTAAAATGTGATCCAGCATCTTTACTCCCAGATATATTCCCAAGAAAAATTAAAACATATGTCCATGCAAAATCATGTACTATGAGTGTTCATTACAACATTATTCATAATATCCAAAGAATGGAGGCACCCTAAATGTCCATCAACAGATGAATGTGTAACAAAAAGTGGTATATCCATACAAGGGAATATTATTCAGCCATAATAAGGAAAGAAGTACTGATACATACCATATGGATGGACCTTGAAAACATTATTCTAAATGAAAGGAGCCCATTCCAAAAGACCACGAGAAGTGACTGCTAATGGGTAAGAGGTTTCTTTTTGGAGTAATAAAAATATACTAAAATGTATTGTGTTAATGGTTGCACAACTCCAAAAGCTATTAAATTGTACACTTTAAATGAGCAAACTGTGTGATCTGTGAATTATGTCTCAGTAAGGCTTTTAAAAATATAGATTTAATAAAATGAAAAAGCAAGTTAGAGTATGGCAAAAGATATTTGCAATGCATAAATCTGACAAATGATTCATATCGAGTTTTTTAAAAACCCTACAAGTTAATAAGAGAAAGAAAACAATAAAAACATGACAACAAACTTGGAGAGACATTTTAGAAAAAAGGATATACAAATGACAATTAGCATGTGAACGGGTGCTCATCAGCAGTCCTCAGTGAAATACAAATTAATGCCACAGTGAAATACTAACCACCAGACTGGCTCTAATTAAAAATATTAATAATTCTAACTGTTGGGGGAGCCTGGGTGGCTCAGTTGTTAAGCGTCTGCCTTCGGCTCAGATCATGATCCCAGGGTCCTGGGATCGAGCCCCGCATCAGGCTCCCTGCTCAGCGGGAAGCCTGCTTCTCCCTCTCCCTGTTTGTGTCCCCTCTCTCACTGTGTCTCTTTCTGTCAAATAAATAAATAAAATTTTTAAAAAATAAATAAATATTAAAAATAATAATAATAATAATTCTGTTGGAAAAGATGTGGGAGAACTGGAACTCTCATACATTACTCCTCGAAATGAACAACTGTATAGGCACTTTGGAAAACCAAGAGTATTTACCAAAGCTAATCATATGCCTACTTAATGATCCATGACCTAGCCATTTCACTTCTGGGCATATATCCCAAAGTAATGAATGCATATATTCACAAAAAGATGTGTACAAGATTGCTCATAACAGCCTTATTTATAATAGCCCAAACTGAAATAAATCCAAATACTCATCATCGAAAAAATTGTCAAAAATTGTGGCATAGCTGAATAATAAAAAAAGCCGAAATCTTGCCATTTGCAATGATGCGGATGGAACTAGAGGGTATTATGCTAAGCGAAACAGTCAATCAGAGAAAGACATGTATCATATGATCTCACTGATATGAGGAATTCTTAATCTCAGGAAACAAACTAAGGGTTGCTAGAGTAGTGGGGGGTGGGAGGGATGGGGTGGCTGGGTGATAGACATTGGGGAGGGATGTTGATTTTTACTTTTTCCATCAACTGTACAAATACTTTTCCATACACTCTCTTGTATGTATGCTAATTTTCAAAATTAAGAAAAACATTAAAAAAAAAGAAAAACATTAAAAAGTAAAACTATTACCCTACAAAGGAAAAAACATATTAAAGTATATTACATAAAGTTGGTTCTCTAAGAATTTGATTCATGTTCTAAGGCTGGATAAAAACATTTTCTAAAAGGAAATACTCAGTATGTTAAGGTTATGAAACATTTATCCAGGTACATCAAATATTTCCATAATTGAATATAAGAGTAATCAAATAAATTGTGTATAGCACTGGCAAAAGAGTTTGAACCGATAATACACCAGAAAAGTGAACTAGCCCAGTATTCTTTCAATGTATTTCCTCCTTTACAGTATTCGTTGAAGTGTTGTTTATAATAGCAAAATTTGCAAGCAACTTATATCTACCAGTTAGGTAAGTTACAGTGCATCCATTTAATTAAGTACTCTGCAAACTATTAAAATGAATATGTAGGTATTATACACCTGTGTTGTCCAATACAGTAGCCACTAGGCATATGCAGCTATATAAATTTAAATTAATTAAAGTTAAATAAAATTTAAAATCCAGTTCCTTAGTAAAAAGACCACATGTGGTACATGGCTACTGTATGTAGTGCAGAATAGAACACTTCCATCATTCCAAAAATGTTCTACTGGACAGCGGCTCATAGATGTCTTCAGCAGGTTGTTGTGTGTGTTATGCAGTTAGAAAATGAGTAAGTTCTGGAAATCTAATGCACAGCATTGTGATTATAGTTAACAATACTGTATTATATACTTCAAAGTTACTAAGAGACTATATCTTAAATGTTCTCAACACACAAAAAAGGAAAATGATTAATTACATGACATGATGGAGGTATTAGCTCATGTTACAGTGGTAATCATATTGCAAATATATAAAGGCATCAAATCAACACACTGTACACCTTAAACTTGCATAATGTTAGATGTCAATTATATCTCAATTTTTTTAAAAAAGAAGTGAAAGTAATAAGAATAGATTCATTTTTAAATCTGTATTTGTATTTGTGCACATTTGTGGAAGGACACACCAAGATGCTAACAGTGGTTATCTCTAGGACTAGGTTGTGGGATTATGGATGATTTTTACTTGCTTTCTCCTACTTTTTCTCTACTTACTGAAAATTTCTACAAGCATGTATTACTTCTACAACCAGAAAAAAAATTAATAAATTATCCTATTTTCTGGAAGAAAATTATACAAGCTGTTTGTCCTCTTTGGTAGATTTCTTCAAATGTATTCTAGGGGAATGATCAGGAATGCAAACAAAAGTGTAATCACAAAGCTATCTGCTGCAACATTACTCATAATAAGGGAAAATTGGGGTGGGAGTAACGCTACAAATCAAATAATAGTAACATAGTTACATAAATTTCTTGTTTGCTTCTATGATGAAATATTATGTAGTTGTTAAAAATAAAATGATCTGATACTTTTACCTTATTTTTTCAGCTTTATTGAGGTATAATTGGCAAATAAAATTATATATATTTAAGGTGTACAATGCAATGATTTCATACATATTTTAATATACAATATACATGTACATATACATTTCATATACAAATACATTATAAAATACATGTACATATATTATTGAAACTATTACCACAATCAAATTAATTAACACATCCATCATCTCACATAATTACATTTTTTATGTGTCTGGTGAGAACACTTAAGATCTACTCTCAGTAAATTTTAAGCATACAATACAGTATTAGTAACTATAATCACCACGCTGTACATTAGTTTACTCATCGAATAACTGAAAGTTTGTACATTTGACCAACATTTCTTCATTTCACCCACCTCCCCACTGCTGCTTAACACCATTCTACTCTCTGGCTCGGAGTCTGGTTTTTTAGATTCCACATATAAGTGAGATCATGCAGTATTTGTCTTTCTCTGCCTGGCTTATTTCACTTGGCGTAAGGTCCTCCAGGTTCATAGATGTTATGGCAAATGGATTTACTTCTTTTTATGGTTGAATAATATTCCATTGAATATAAATATTACATTTTCTTTATCCATTCGTGCACAGAAAGACACTTAGGTTGTTTTCATATCTTGGCTATTGTTAATAATGCTGCAATGAACATGAATGCAGATATGTCTTCAAAGTACTAATTTCATTTCCTTTGGATATATACCCAGTAGTAGCATTGCTGGGTCATATGATAGCTCTAGTAATAAATTTTCAAGGAAACCCCATACTGTTTTCTATAATGACTGCATGACTTTACATTCCCACCAACAGTGTACAAGGGTTCCCTTTTCTCCATGCCCTTGCCAACACTTCTTATTTCTTGTCTTTTTAAAAGATTTTTATTTACTTATTTGAGAGAGAAAGAGTATGAGCAGGGGGTAGGGGCAGAGAAAGAGGGGGAAGCAGACTCCCCACTGAGCAGGGAGCCCAATGCGGGGCTCAATTCCAGGACCCTGAGATTATGACCTGAGCTGAAGGCACACACTTAACTGACTGAGCCACCCAGGCACCCCTATTAGTTGCCTTTTTAATAATAGTCATCCTATGACTTGGTATGATCCATTTTATTGGATCAATTATATTATCATATGGTGGTTTTCATTTCCTTCTTCCTCATAACTAAGGAGGTTGAGCAACTTTTCATATGTTTATTGATCATTTAGATGTCCTCTTTTTGGAAGTGCATGTTCATGCTCATTTTTCTATAGATTTGTAGGCATTCTGGTTACAGGTTCTTTGTCAAAAGATATTTTGCAAATACGTTCCATAGTTTCACTTTTCCCTCTCTGGATACTTTGCAGAATAAATGTTCTGAATTTTATGTTATCAATATTTTTTTCCTTTAGTACTTTTCTTAATCATGTTTAAGAAATATTTCCCTACTCTGAGTGGAGCAAGATGGTGGAGGAGTAGGAGACCTGGATTTCATCTGGTCTCAGGAATTCAGCTGGATAGGGATCAAACCATTCTGAACACCTACGAACTCAACAGGAGATCGAAGAGAAGAATAGCAGTAAATCTCTGAACAGAAAAGTGACCACTTTCTGGAAGGTAGAACGTGCGGAGAAGTGAATCCGAGGCGATATTCGGGAGGATAGACGGCAGGGGAGGGGGCCTCCGTCAGCCACTTCTGGCAAGTGATAGAGCCGCGGAGCACAAAATCGGAACTTTTAGAAGTCGGCTCCGCTGAGGGACGTTGCTTCAGTGGCTAAGCGGGGCATGGAACCCTCGTGGGACAGTGTGGTCTCAGGACCCTCGGGGTCACAGAAAGACCGGGGGTGCCTGAGTGCGGCAGAGCTCCCAAATACCGGAGTAGGGAAGCCGGCTGTAGAGACGGAGCCGAGGTGCGGGCCCTCAGCTCGGGGTTGCCATAAACCGTGATCAGCGACACAGTCGGGCCACTGCTCCTCCAGCAGGGACCCAACAAGCGGCAGAGCCGGGGAGACTCCCCTTCCTCTCCGGGGAGGAGCAGCGCGGGAGCGCACCGCAGGGATCTGCTGGGTTTGGAGACTCCACACGGGGTCGGGTGCCAGAGATAGAAACGCTCGGTCACAGGCCGGGTGAGCACAGAGTGCGGCCGGAGACCGGGGACACGGGAGTGACTGACTGCTTTTCTCTGGGGGTGCACTGAGGAGCGGGGCCCCGAGTTCTCGGCCCCTCCAGGGGGAGATTGGGAGGCCACCATTTTCACTCTCATCCTCCAAAGCTGTACGGAAAGCTTGCAGGGAACAAAAGCTCCGGAGAGCAAACCCGAGCAGATTCCTTAGCCCGGATGGACAAGGGCGGGGCAATTGTGCCTCCGGCAAAGACGTTTGGGAACCACGGCAACAGGCCCCTCCCCCAAAAGGTCAGCACCAACAGCCAGCCAAGACCAAGTTTACTGATCAAGGAGAACAGAAGAACTCCAGCGATAGGGGAATACTGCACATAGAATTCATGGCTTTTTTACCATGATTCATTAGTTTCTCAAAGTTAATTTTTTAACCATTTTTTTTATTTTTCTTTTTCCCTTTTTCAACGAACATCTTATCAATCCCCTTTTGAAAAAAAAATTTTTATTTTTCATTTTAGAGTCATATTCTATCCCTTCATAGTAGATACCCTTATTTTTGGCACATATATATATATAAGTTCTTCTCTCTTTAAAATTTTGAGATACAGTTTCTTCTAACAGATCAAAATGTACCCTAAATCACTAGTGTATGGCTTTGTTCTAGTCCCCTGCCTGATTACATTCTCTCCTTTTTTTTCTTTTTTTTTTAAATCTTCTTTCTTTTTTCAAACAACTTCTACTCTTATCAATTCCTTTTATAAAATCTTTTATAATTTTCATCTTTAAAGTCATCTTCCATCCCTTCATTCTCTCAACCCTTATTTTGTACATATATAAGTTTTTCTTTCTTAAAATTTTAGGAGGCACTTTCTTCTAACAGACCAAAATACACCCAAAATCTTCTGTGTGGCACTGATTTATGCACTAGCCTGATCATATTTGATCATATTCTGGTTTTTTTTTGTTTTGCTCTGTTTTTGTTTGTTTTTATCTGTTTCTTTTTCTTTTTCTCTCTTTCTTCTTTCTTACTTTCCCTTTCTTTTACCCTGGTTTCAGGTCTTTTCTGACTTATTTATAGAATATATTTGCTGGGGACATTGTGAACCTGTTACCAGTTTGTTCTCTCATTCATCTAGTCTCCTCTGGACAAAATGACAAGACAAAAAAAATCACCTCAGCAAAAAGAACAAGAGGTAGTACTGTCTGCCAGGGACCTACTCAATACGGACATTAGTGTGATGTCGGACCTAGAGTTCAGACTCATGATCTTAAAGATACTAGCTGGGCTTGAAAAAAGCATGGAAGTTATTAGAGAAACCCTTCCTGGAGAAATAAAAGAACTAAAATCTAACCAAATCGAAATCGGAAAGGCTGTTAATGAAGTGCAATCAAAAATGGGGGCACTAACTGCTAGGATAAATGAGGCAGAAGAGAGAATCAGCGATATAGAAGACCAAATGATGGAAAATAAAGAAGCTGAGAAAAAGAGAGATAAACAACTACTGGATCATGAGGGCAGAATTCGAGAGATAAGCGATATGATAAGATGAAACAACATTAGAATAATTGGGATCCCAGAAGAAGAAGAAAGAGAGAGAGGGGCAGAAGCTATATTGGAGCAAATTATAGCAGAGAACTTCCCTAATGTGGGGAAGGAAACAGGCATCAAAATCCAGGAGGCACAGAGAACCCCTCTCAAAATCAATAAAAATAGGTCAACACCCCGACATCTAATAATAAAACTTACAAGTCTCAGAAACAAAGAGAAAATCTTGAAAGCAGCTCGGGAGAAGAGATATGTAACCTACAATGGTAGAAATATTAGATTAGCAACAGACCTATCCACAGAGACCTGGCAGGCCCGAAAGGACTGGCATAATATCTTCAGAGCACTAAACGAGAAAAATATGCAGCCAAGAATACTATATTCAGCTAGGGTGTCATTGAAAATAGAAGGAGAGATAAAAAGCTTCCAGGACAAACAAAACTAAAGAAATTTGCAACCATGAAACCAGCCCTACAAGAAATATTGAAAGGGCCCCTCTAAGCAAAGAGAAAGCCTAAAAACAGCATAGAACAGAAAGGAATACAGACAATATACAGTAACAGTCACCTTACAGGCAATACAATGGCACTAAATTCACATCTTTCAATAGTTACCCTGAATGTAAATGGGCTAAATGCCCCAATCAAAAGACACAGGCTATCAGATTGGATTAAAAAACAAGACCCATCAATATGCTGTCTGCAACAGACTCATTTTAGACCCAAAGACACCCCCAGATTGAAAGTGAGGGCGTGGAAAACCATTTACCATGCTAATGGACACCAAAGAAAGCTGGGGTGGCAATCCTTATATCAGACAAATGAGATTTTAAACCAAAGACTGTAATAAGAGATGAGGAAGGACACTATATCCTACTTAAAGGGTCTATCCAACAAGAAGATCTAACAATTGTAAATATCTATGCCCCTAACATGGGAGCAGCCAATTATACAAGGCAATTAATAACAAAAGCGAAGAATCACATTGACAACAATACAATAATAGTGGGGGACTTTAACACCCCCCTCACTGAAATGGACAGGTCATCTAAGCAAAAGATCAAAAAGGAAATAAAGACTTTAAATGACGCAATGGACCAAATGGACTTCACAGACGTATTCAGAACATTCCATCTAAAAGCAATGAAATACACATTCTTCTATAGTGCCCACGGAACATTCTCCAGAAGAGATCACATCCTAGGTCACAAATCAGGTCTCAACTGGTACCAAAAGATTGGGATTATTCCCTGCATATTTTCAGACCACAGTGCTTTGAAACTAGATCTCAATCACAAGAGGAAAGTCGGAAAGAACTTAAATACATGGAGGCTAAAGAGCATCCTACTAAAGAATAAATGGGTCAACCAGGGAATTGAAGAATTAAAAAAATTCATGGAAACCAATGAAAATGAAAACACAACTGTTCAAAATCTTTGGGATAGACCAAAGGCAGTCCTGAGAGGAAAGTATATAGCAATACAAGCCTTTCTCAAGAAACAAGAAAGGTCTCAAATACACAACCTAACCCTACACCTAAAGGAGCTAGAGAAAAATCAGCAAATAAAGCCTAAACTCCGCAGGAGAAGAGAAATAATAAAGATCAGAGCAGAAATCAATGAAATAGAAACCAAAAGAACAGTAGAACAGGTCAACGAAACTAGAAGCTGGTTCTTTGAAAGAATTAACAAGATTGATAAACCCCTGGCCAGACTTATCAAAAAGAAAAGAGAAATGACCCAAATCAACAAAATCATGAATGAAAGAGAGATCACAACCAACACCAAAGACATACAAACAATTATAAGAACATATTATGAGCAGCTCTATGCCAGCTAATTAGATAACCTGGAAGAAATGGATGCATTCTTAGAGATGTATCAATGACCAAAATTGAACCAGGAAGAAATAGAAAACCTAAACAGACCTATAACCACTAAGGAAATTGAAACAGTCATCAAAAATCTCCCAACAAATAAAAGCCCAGGGCCAGATGGCTTCCCAGGGGAATTCTACCAAACATTTAAAGAAGAATTAATACCTATTCTCCTGAAACTGTTCCAAAAAATAGAAATGGAAGGAAAACTTCCAAACTTTTTTTATGAGGCCACCATTACCTTGATCCCAAAACCAGACAAAGACCCCATCCAAAAGGAGAATTACAGACCAATATCCTTGATGAACATGGATGCAAAAATTCTCACCAAAATACTAGCCAATAGGATCCAATAGTACATTAAAAGGATTATTCACCATGACCAAGTGGGATTTACCCCGGGCTGCAAGGTTGGTTCAACATCCGCATTTCAATCAACATGATACAATATATTAACAAAAGAAAGAACAAGAATCATATGATCCTCTCAATAGATGCAGAAAAAGCATTTGACAAAGTACAGCATCCTTTCTTGATCAAAATTCTTCAGAGTAGAGGGATAGAGGGTACATACCTCAATATCATAAAAGCCATCTATGAAAAACTTCCAGCGAATATCATTCTCAATGGGGAAAAGCTGAGAGCTTTCCCCCTAAGGTCAGGAATGCGGCAGGGATGTCCACTATCACCACTGCTATTCAACATACTATTAGAAGTCCTAGCCACAGCAATCAGACAACAAAAAGAAATAAAAGGCATCCAAATCGGCAAAGAGGAAGTCAAACTCTCACTCTTTGCAGTTGATATGATACTTTATGTGGAAAACCCAAAAGACTCCACCCCAAAACTGCTAGAACTTATACAAGAATTCAGTAAAGTGGTAGGCTATAAAATCAATGCACAGAAATCAGTGGCATTCCTATACACCAACAACAAGACAAAAGAGAGACAAATTAAGGAGACGATCCCATTTACAATTGCACCCAAAGCCATAAGATACTTGGAACAAATTTAACCAAAGAGGCAAAGGATCTGTACTCAGAAAACTATAAAATACTCATGAAAGAAATTGAGGAAGACACAAAGAAATGGAAAAATGTTCCATGCTCATGGTTTGGAAGAACAAACATTGTGAAGATGTCAATGCTACCTAGAGCAATCTACACATTCAATGCAATCCCCATCAAAATACCATCCACTTTTTTCAAAGAAATGGAACAAATAATCCTAAAATTGGTATGGAACCAGAAGAGACCCCAAATAGCCAGAGGAATGTTGAAAAAGAAAAGCAAAGCTGGCGGCACCACAATTCCGGACTTCCAGCTCTATTACAAAGCTGTCATCATCAAGATAGTATGGTACTGGCACAAAAACAGACACATAGATCAATGGAACAGAATAGAGAGCCCAGAAATGGACCCTCAACTCTATGGTCAACTAATCTTTGACAAAGAGGAAAGAATGTCCAATGGATAAAAGACAGTCTCTTCAACAAATGGTGTTGGGAAAATTGGACAGCCACATGCAGAAGAATGAAACTGGACCATTTCCTTACACCACACACAAAATTACACTCCAAATGGTTGAAAGACCTAAACGTGAGACAGGAGTCCATCCAAATCCTAAAGGAGAACACAGGTAGCAACCTCTTCGACCTCAGCCGCAGCAACTTCTTCCTAGAAACATCACCAAAGGCACGGGAAGCCAGGGCAAAAATGAACTATTGGGATTTCAACAAGATAAAAAGCTTTTGCTGTGCAAAAGAAACAGTCCACAAAACCAAAAGACAACCGAAAGAATGGGAGAAAATATTTGCAAATGACATATCAGATAAAGGGCTAGTATCCAAAATCTATAAAGAACTTATCAAACTCAACACCCAAAGAACCAGTAATTCAATCAAGAAATGGGCAGACGACATGAACAGACATTTTTCCAAAGAAGACATCCAAATGGACAACAGGCACATGAAAAAGTGCTCAACATCGCTCGGCATCAGGGAAATCCAAATCAAAACCTCAATGAGATACCACCTCACACCAGTCAGAATGGCTAAAATTAACAAGTCAGGGAACGACAGATGTTGGCGGGGATGTGGAGAAAGGGGAACCCTCCTACACTGTTGGTGGGAATGCAAGCTGGTGCAACCCCTCTGGAAAACAGTATGGAGGTTCCTCAAACCGTTGAAATTAGAGCTACCATTCGATCCAGCAATTGCACTACTGGGTATTTACCCCAAAGATACAAATGTAGGGACCCAAAGGGGTACGTGCACCCCAATGTTTATAGCAGCAATGTCCACAATAGCCAAACTGTGGAAAGAGCCAAGATGTCCATCGACAGATGAATGGATAAAGAAGAGGTGGTGTATATACACAATGGAATATTATGCAGCCATCAAAAGGAATGAGATCTTGCCATTTGCAACGACGTGGATGGAACTGGAGAGTGTTATGCTGAGTGAAATAAGTCAATCAGAGAAAGACATGTATCATATGACCTCACTGATATGAGGAATTCTTAATCTCAGGAAACAAACTGAGTGTTACTGGAGTGGTGGGGGGTGGGAGGGATGGGGTAGCTGGGTGATAGACATTGGGGAGGGTATGTGCTACTGTGAGCGCTGTGAATTGTGCAAGACTGTTGAATCACAGATCTGTACTTCTGAAACAAATAACGCAACATATTTTAAGAAAAAAGAAAAAGAAGAAGATAGCAGGAGAGGAAGAATGAAGGGGAGTAAGTCAGAGGGGGAGACGAACCAGGAGAGATGATGGACTCTGAAAAACAAACTGAGGGTTCTAGAGGGGAGGAGGGTAGGGGGATGGGTTAGCCTGGTGATGGGTATTAAAGAGGGCACATTCTGCATGGAGCACTGGGTGTTATGAACAAACAATGAATCATGGAACACTACACCAAAACAAATGATGTAATATATGGTGATTAACATAACATTAAAAAATTTAAAAAAAAGAAATAAAAGCCCTTATCTCTACAAATATTACTTCAGTCCCATTCTCTCTTTCATTCTGAAATTGCAGTTACATATATGTTAGACCTTCTCCATGCATTCTCTATGGTTATATTCTCATTGATTTTTACCTTTTGTTCAATAACTTCTGGTTATTTTCTTCTGACCTTTCAGTTCACCGAATTACTCTTCTGCTAGGCTTAGACTGATGTTAAAGCACATCCACCAAATTCTTTTTTTTTTAAGATTTGTTTATTTATTTATTTAAGAGAGAGAGAGAGAGTGCACGCTGAGTGGTTGCAGGGGCAGAGAGAGAGAATCTTAAGCAGGGTACCTCCTGACAGTGGAGCCCAATGTGGGGCTCAATCCCAGAGCCTGAGATCATGACCTGAGCCAAAATGAAGAGTCAGACACTTAATCAACTGAGCCACCCTGGCGCCCCTCATCCACCAATTTCTTAATTTCAGTTATCACAGTTTTTCGATTCAGTTTTAAAATGTCCATGTTATGATTTTTCAAACCTCTTATGTCTTTTTTAAAACAGTTTTTAGTCTTCTACCAAAATTCTCAGTCTTGTTTTATAGCCCCTTGAGCATGGTAAACATACTTATTTTAAAGTTATTCTAAAATTTGTGTGTGCATGCACCCCAGTGTTTATAGCAGCAACGTCCACAACAGCCAAAATATGGAAAGAGCCCAGATGTCCATCAACAGATGAATGGATAAAGAAGATGTGATATAGATATATATAATGGAATATTACTCAGGCATCAAAAGGAATGAAATCTTACCATTCACAAGGATATGGATAGAACTAGAGGGTATTATGCTAAGCGAAATAAGTCAGTCAGAGAAATACAAATATCGTATGATTTTACTCATACAAGGAATTTAAGAAACAAAACAGATGAACATAGGGAAAGGGAAGGAAAAATAAAATAAGATAAAAACAGAGAGGGAAGCAAACCATAAGGACTCTTAACTCTAGGAAACAAACTAAGGGTTGCCAGAGGGGAAGGGGGCTGGGGGGATGGGGTAATAGGGTGATGTGCATTAAGGAGGGCACTTGATGGGATGAGCCCTGGGTGTTATATGCAACTGATGAATCACTAAATTCTACATCTGAAACTAATAATACACTATATGGTAATTAAATCGAATTTAAATAAAAATAAATAAAATTCGTGTGTGATTTTTCATATTTCTGGATCCCTTGTTGATAGGTTGCTATTGCCTATTTTTTCCCCTGGTTCTTGTTTGTGTTAGATTTTTTATGATTTCAAAAAGTTTTTTTTTAATTTCTATTATGGAAGTATAATTGACATGCCATGTTATATCAGTTTCAGGTGCACAACATAATGATTTGACAATTCTATACATGTGCAGTGCTCACCATAATAAGTGTAGTCACCATACAATGTTTTTACAATATTATTGACTATATTTCTTATGCTATACTTTTATCTCCACGACTTATTTATTTTATAACTGGAAGTTCGTACCTCTTAATTCCCTTTACCTCTTCCACCATTTCTCCACCCTTCTCCCCTATGGCAACCACCAGTTTGTTCTATCTGTGAGTCTGTTTCTGTTTTTTGTTTGTTCATTCATTTGTTTTGGTTTTTAGATTCCACATATAAGTGAAATCATCTGGTATTTATCTTTCTCTGGCTGACTTATTTCACGGCATAAGATCCTCTAAGTCTATCCATGTTGTTGCAAGTGGCAAGATTTCATTCTTTTTTTATGGATAATGGTCCACTGTATGTATACCATATCTGTTTTATACATTCATCTACTGATGGACACTGAAGCTGCTTTGATATTTTGGCAATTGTAAATAATGCTGCAATATTCACAATTTTTTGTCTTCTGGTGTGATTTTAGTGTATATTAAACTTTTTAATTATAAGTGCTTATAGAAATAATTTGAAATTAAGAATGATGTTATCTGCAGAGAAAATTTACACTAACTTTTGCCAAGCACCTATGGAAAATAACAACATGTAATCACTATACTATAATTTCAGGGACAGATATGATTTGAAGATGGGCTGTAATCCCTGTCAAAGTTAATCTAGTTTAAGGTTACTCTTACTTCTGTGGTGGAGCCCCATACCCAAAATATATGGGATTACCCATGCCTTCTGCCTCTTAGCAGGCTTTGAATTCTTTTGCCCCTCTAGACTTTGTATCTTTGTCATGTCTTGTAGAATTGGCAACATCCAAGGGAAACAGAAACCCCAAAAGGGCAGCTTGTATTTCTGGATCTCTATCTTCTTCAATGCAATTCCAGAGTTTCTTCACTATCTTTTTTATTCTCTAGTCCGCTGATGATTTTAAGAAATATGTCTTTTCTGTGTGGTTGCCCTCAGTGGGAAAGTTAGTATAATTTACCAAATCTGTAATTACCAGAAGTAGAAGTCCCCAGTCAACATTTTAGTTCCACAACCTTGAAAATGAGCCAACAACCAATAATAACCTGATAACTTTTTTTTATGAAGTCAACAACCAAAAGAAATTGAAGAGATCAACTTGGAATAAACAGACTATGCTGTGTATTAGATAGGCTATAGATTCAACTTCATGTAAAAAACGTGTTACCTTCCTCTCCCTACCCTAACCTCAAAGCAACAAAATGGTGGAATGGAGATACGATAAAATACAATAAAACTTCCATTCAAGCAAAGTACGAATGAGAACATGTGGTAATCACTGCCCAGTAACATTTATCAAATCCTGCTAAGCATGACTGAGATGATTCCCTCCCTACTTTAGAAGTGAAGGAGTTTACCCTTTGGAAGTCTCTAGTTCTGCTCTACGGTGACAATTCTCTTATCTATTTGCTTCATATTCCCCTGGTCTATACTTTCATCATTCTTCCTTGACTATTTTCTTTAATGGGCATATAGGAGGGTCGTAGATAAATAATATGCTCTTCTGTGGGGGCTGGAGAATTTTATTTCCTGTGGGCAAAAACATGGGAGTGCAGGAGCGAGACTAAAGAGTTAAATACAGGATATTTCTAGCTCCATTTCCTCCCTATCTTTTCATTGTGGAATAGTTTACAAACAGTAAAATTTACTCGTTTTGTTGAACATTTATATATGGTTTTAAAAATGCATACAGCTGTGTAACCACCACCACAATCTAGTCTTATGGTGTTCCTTTATAGTCAGCACCTCTCTCCAACCCCAGCCCCTGAAAACTACTGATTTATTATCTGACCCTAATGTTTTGCCCTTTCCAGGATTCATATCAGTGGAATCATGCCATATGTAGCCTTAGAGTCTGGCTTTGTTCAGTTAGCATAGTGAATTCATGCTGTTGTTTACATCAATAGTTCATTTTCTCTTACTGCTGAGATATATTCCATTGCAGAGATAAAGCAAAAAGCAAAGGATTTTTTCCTTTACTCACCAATTTAAGGACGTTTGGATTGTTTCCAGTTTTGGGTAATCATGAAAAATGAACTGCTATGAACATTCACATGCAAGTTTTTGTGTGAACATAAGTTTTAATTCCCATGGTGAAATACTTATGAGTAGACAGAAATCTGTTGCATTTCTATACACCAATAATGAAGCAGCAGAAAGAGAAATCAAGGAATCAATCCCATTTATAATTGCACCAAAACTATAAGATACTTAGGAATAAATCTAACCAAAGAGATAAAAGATCTGTACTCGGAAAATGATAAAACACTGATGAAAGACATTGAAGAACACACAAAGAAATGGAAAAACATTCCATATTCATGGATTGGAAGAACAAATATTGTTAAAATGTATATATTACCCAAAGCATTTTACATAGTAAATGCAATCACTACCAAAATACCAGCAGCATTTTTCACAGAGACAGAACAAACAATCCTAAAATTTGCATGGAGCCCCAAAAGACCCTGAATAGCTAGGGGAATGTTGAAAAAGAAAACCAAAGCTGGTGGCATCAGAATGCCAGACTTCAAGTTATATTACAAAGCTGTAGTGATCAACACAGTATGGTATTGGCACAAAAACAGACACATAGACCAATGGAACAGAATAGAAAACTTAGAAATGGACCCACAACTATACAGTCAACTAATCTTTGACAAAGCAGGAAAGAATATCCAATGGAAAAAGACAGTCTCTTCAACAAATGGTGTTGGGAAAACTGGACAGCAACATGCAAAAGAATAAAACTGGACCACTTTCTTACACCACAGACAAAATTAAATTAAAAAAGGATTGACGGCCTAAATGTGAGACAGGAAACCATTAAAATCCTAGAGGAGAACACAGGCAGTAACATCTTTGACATTGGCCATAGCAACTTCCTACTACAAGGGAAGCAAAAGCAAAAATAAACTATTGGGACTTCATCAAAATGAAAAGCTTCTACACAGTGAAGGAAACAATCAACAAAACTAAAAAAAGCAACCTATGGAATGAGAGAAGATATTTGCAAACAACATATCTGATAAAGGGTTAGTATCCAAAATATATAAAGAACTTACCAACTCAACACCCAAAAAACAAATAATCCAGTTAAAAAATGGGCAGAAGACATGAATAGACATTTTTCCAAAGAAGACATGCAAATGGCTAACAGACACATGAAAAGATGTGCAACATTGCTCATCAAGAAAACACAAATCAAAACTACAATGACACCAGTCAGAATGGCTCAAATTAACAACAAGGAAACAACAGGGGTTGATGAGGATGCCAAGAAAGGGGAACCCTCTTACACTCTTGGTGGGAATGCAAACTGGTGCAGCCACACTAGAAAACAGTATGGAAGTTCCTCAAAGATTTAAAAATAGAAGTACCCTATGATCCAACAAAGAATATAAAAATACTAATTCAAAGAGGTACATGCACGCCAATATTTTTAGCAGCATTATCTACAATAGCCAAATTATAGAAACAGCCCAAATGCCCATCAACTGATGAATGGATAAAGAAGAGATGATGTATGTATATATATACACATACACACAATGGAATATTATTCAGCCACCAAAAAGAATGAAATCTTGCCTTTTGCAATGACTTGGATGGAGCTAGAGAGTATTATGCTAAGTGAAATAAGTCAGTCAGAGAAAGACAAAAAACATGATTTCACTCATGTGGAATACAAGAAACAAAACAAAAGAACATAGGGGCAAAAAAAAGAGGGAAACCAAGAAACAGACTTCCAACTAGAGAATAAACTGAGGGTTACCAGAGGGGAGGAGGGAAGAAGAGTGTTAAATAGTTGGTGGGTATCAAGGAGGGGACTTGTAATGAGCACCAGGTATTGTATGTAAGTGATGAATCACTAAATTCTAAATCTGAAACTAATAATACACTGTATGTTAACTAACTGGAAGTCAAATAAAATCTTGTATAGAAAACATTAAAGTACAATGAAATTTTGGACCAAAAAAACCCAGAAGGAACAATTTAATATCTATATACAGAGCATTTAGAGACCCAAATCCCCTCCTTACCTCAGCTCAGTAGATGGCTACCATGTCTATTTTTACCCAGCTGAAGTCTGGGGTTTAATTCTCTGGAGAGGTCTCCAAAATGCATAATACCAGGCACATACCATAACCCTAACCCTAATCCTAACACTAAACAAAACTGTAACCCTTAACCCCTAACGTCTAACCCCTAACATCTACCCTAATGCTAACCCTAAACTCTGGAGAGGTTTCTGAACTGCAGGATACCAGGCACATTATCTTTACCCCGGCCCTAAATGTAACCCTCCCCTGTCCCTAACCCTAACCCTAACACTGGCCCTAATCTGAACCCTAATCCTAGATCTGAGGAAAAAAAAAAAAAGGAAGATGTGGTATATATATAAAATGGAATATTACCCAGCCATAAAAACCATGAAATCGGGTGCCTGGGTGGCTCAGTCGTTAAGCGTCTGCCTTCGGCTCAGGTCATGATCCCAGGGTCCTGGGATCGAGTCCCACATCGGGCTCCCTGCTCAGCGGGAAGCCTGCTTCTCCCTCTCCCACTCCCCCTGCTCTCACTGTCTCTCTCTGTCAAATAAATAAATAAAATCTTAAAAAAAAAAAACATGAAATCTTTCCATTTGCAATGACGTGGATGGAGCTAGAGAGTATTATGCTAAGTGAAATAAGTCAGTCAGAGAAAGATAAATACCATATGATTTCACTCATATATGGAAATTAAGAAACAAACAAATGAACAAAGGGACAAAAAAAGAGAGCCAGGCAAACCATGAAACAGACTCTTAACTGTAAAGAACAACCTGGTGGTTAGCAGAGGGGAGGGGGGTGGGAGGATGGGTGAACTGGGTGATGAAGATTAAGGAGAGCACTGTCCTGATGAGCACTGGGTGATGTATGGAAGTGCTGAATCACTATATTGTACACATGAAACTAATATGACACTGTATGTTAACTAGAATTTAAATAAAAACTTAAAAAATACCTATGAGTGGGATTGCTGGGTTGTATAAGTGTATGCTTAACTTTGTAAGAAATTGAACAAGATGTTTCCAAAGTGGCTATGCCATTTTGCATTTTACCAGCAGTGCATGAGTTTTCCAGTTGCTCTGCATCTTCACCGACACATTGTGTGCCTGTATTTTATTTTATTTTAGCCAATATGAAAAGTGTGCAGTGGTATCTCACTGTGGTTTAAAATTGCTTTTCACTAATGACTAAGATGCTGAGCAGTTTTTCATGTGTTTCTTTGTCATTTGTTTATCTTCTTTGGTGAAGTATCTGTCAATTTTTTTTACTCCTTTTATATTTGAAATTTTTTATTGAGTTTTGAGAATTCTTTAGATATTCTGGATGCAGCTGCTTGATCAAGCGTAAGCTTTCAAATATTTTCTCCCATTCTATATCTTGTCTTTTTATTGATGAAGTCAGATTTATCAGCATTTTCCTTTACCAGTTGTGTACATGGCATCATAGCTAAGAAATTTTTGCCTAACTGAAGGTTAACAGAGATTTTCTTCTATGTCTTCTTCTAGAAATCTTACAGTTTTCAGTTTTACATTTAGATCTAGGGTCCATTTTGAACTAATTTTATATAGAAGGCAAGGTATGGGTCAACGGTCTAAGGGTTTTTTTTTTTCCTTTTCTTTTTTTTGCATATGGACGTCCAGCACCGTATTTCCAGCACCATTTCTTGAAAGGGTTATACTCTTCCTCCTTTGCACCTTTGTTTCTGGATTCTGTCTTTGGTCCCATTAATCCATAGTCTGTCCTTTCAGAAAAACCACACTGCCTTGATTTCTGTACCTTTATAGTGAATTCTGAATTCAGAATGTGTGAGTGCTCCTACTTTATTTTTTTCAAACATGATCCCAAGGTCCTGGGATCGAGCCCTGCATCGGGCTCCCTGCTCAGTGGGAAGCCGGCTTCTCCCTCTCCTGTTCCCCCTGCTGTGTTCCTTCTCTCGCTGTGTATCTCTCTGTCAAATAAATAAAATCTTTAAAATAAATAAATAAATAAATTTATAACTAGTATTTCATGGGGCTTTTTTGTTTTACATGCTTTTGAAGCCTTGCTTTGTAGGGTTTTTGGTTTTGTTTTGTTTTTTGCAATTCACTACTGTCAAAAACTTACAGGCTTTTACAGAAATAAACTGCCACATATACAGTCAACTAATATTTGACAAGGGAGCCAAGAATACACAATGGGGAAAGGGTAGTCTCTTCAAAAAATGGTGTTGGGAAAACTGGATAAACACATGCAGAAAAATGAAATTAGATTCCTATCTTACACCACTCATAAAAATTAACTAGAAATGGATTAAAGATTTAAGCATAAGACCTGAAACCATAAAACTCTTAGAGAAAACATAGGAAAAAATACTCTGTGACATTGGTCTTGAATATGACACCAAAAGTACAAGCAACAAAAGCAAAAAAAAAAAAAAAAAACATTAAGTGGGACTACATCAAACTAAAAGCTTCTGAACAGAAAAAAAAATTCAACAAAATGAAAAGACAACTTACAGAATGGGAGAAAATATGGGGTTTTGCAACCACATATCTGCTAAGGGGTTAAAATGCAAAAAACATAAGAAACCAATAGAACAAAAAACCAAGCAATCTGATTTTTAAAATAGGCAGAGGAATTGAGTAGACAATTTTTCCAAAAAAAAAAAAAACATACAAATGGACATCAGTTACATGAAAAATACTTGACATCACTAATAATCAGTTTATTGCAAATTAAAACCACAATGACAAGATTGCACCCCCTCTGAGGAGCAATATCAGAGGCTTAATTCTGCAGAGAGGGAAACAAAATAGACTTCACTGATATATTTCAACTGATCACTAAGCAAATAAGCAAGCAAGAAACAAAAATAGGTCCAGAAAGGGTGGGGGACCGGGGGCAGGACAGTACTTAGAGCTGATTATTATCTACAATGTCTAGTTTCTAGCAAAATGTTACAAGAAAAGTAAAACCAGGTAGATGTGACCCACCCATGCTAAAAGACAAACAAAAACAGGTAAAATAAACTGGGAAAAAAAGCAACCAATATCAGATTTGACAAAGATTTCAATGTAGAAATTATAACTACTTTTTAAAACTAGAAGAAATTATGATTAAATAAGTAAAGGGAAGATGACAATGTTACATCAAATAGAGAATATTAATACAAATATACAAATTATATTAAAAAGAACCAATAGGAAATTCTGGAATGAAAATGTACAACTAAAAAGAAATATTTAATAAAGCTCAACATTTTTTAAAATTTTAAAAAATAATAAAACCACAATGAGCTATCACCTCAAACCTGTTAGAATCATTATCATGAAAAAGACAAGAGCTAGGGGCGCCTGGGTGGCTCCGTCAGTTAAGCGTCTGCCTTCAGCTCAGGTCATGATCCCAGGGTCCTGGGATGGAGCCCCACATCGGGCTCCCTGCTCAGCGGAGAGCCTGCTTCTCCCTCTCCCTCTGCCTGCTGCTTCCCTTCTTGTGCTCTCTCTCCCTCTCAAATAAATAAATAAAATCTTTAAAAAAAAAAAGACAAGAGCTAAATGTTGGCGAGGATGTGGAGAAAAGGGAACCCTTGTGCACTGCTGGTGAGAATGTAAATTCTTAAAGCCATTATGGAAAATAGTGTGACAGTTCCTCAAAAATTAAAAATAGACCTACCATATGATCCAGCCATCCCATTTCTGGGTATATATCCAGAATATATAAATATATTTTTATATAGACATTATTATATATATATATATTATATATTATTACATATAATCATATATATTATATATATATATAAATAAAACATAAATGAAAACAGGATAGAGAAGAGATACATGCATCCCCATGTTCAATGCAGCATCAAAACAGCCAACATATGGAAACAACGTAAGTATCCATCAACAGATGAATGGACAAAGATGTGTTATATATATACAATGGAGTATTATTCAGCCATGAGAAAGAAGGAAATTCTGCCATTTGAGACAATAGAGATGGACCTTGAGGGCATTGTGCTTAGTGAAATAAATCAGGCAAAGAAAGACAAATACTGTATGATCTCACTTATACAAGAAATCTACAAAAACCAAACTCATAGAAACAGAGTAGAATGATGGTTACCAGGGACTGGGGGAGGGGCTATTAGTCAAAGGGTACAAACTGCCAGTTAGGAGATGGATAAGTTCTGGGGTCTAATATACAGCATGGCAAATATAGTTAACAATATTGTATTATATACTTAAAAGCTGGTAAGAGAGTAGATCTCAGGTGTTCTCACCATGAAAAAGAAAATGGAATTATGCGACTTTAAAGGAGGTGCAAGCTACCACCACCGTGGTAATCCTATTAAAATATGCAAGTGCATCAAATCAACACATTTCATACCTTAGACGTACACAATATTATATGTCAATTATATCTCAATAAAGCTGGTAAACAAGTAAACATCAACCAAAAAAGCTTCTAGACTTCTAGTCTCATTACTTCCAGTCAGCCCCACGGAGTAAGCACATACAAAGATCTTTCCAGACTTAGTTTTTAAAATCCTGTCCTTGGTATTTTATTTATTGGCCTCTGTTTTTTTGGCTTGACCCTTTCTATCTCAATCTGATGGTGGATAGCTGGAGGCTATTTAAAAATAGGTTTGAGTGGGAAGGAAACTCCCTCACTTTAATTTTTGTTGGAGCCCATTGGCAGGAAGAAAAGTCTTAAACAGAGCCTCCTGAAAAATACTTGGAGGCAAAACTTTATCTCCTGCTAATACTGTCTTATTGATTACCACTACTTTCTTTTGGAATATTCATAGTGGTCGGTTTTTTTCAACCCTGAAAGTTCTGCAAATTATAGGCATCTTAGTAAAATTAGATTATAAACCACTAGCATAGCATGCTTCCCTTTGGCTATCTCTGGACTGCATTGTCTCCCTTGTAAGGCAACTCAGTAGCTAAAAGTAGCACAAAGCAAAAGACATACCAATGTTCTGAATTTTTAAAACCATTTCCTGTAACACTGCAGTTTCAATCAGCTGCATGTTGTCTGACTTCCAAGATATCCTAGGTGACTGTGTCACCTTTAACAAAAGTCCACCGGCTTTCTGGTCTGAAAAATCTTCCCTTGCCACCTGCTGCCTAACCATTTCCATTTTTTGAAGATATTAGGAGGCAATGAATCTTCTCTGCCACATGCAGAGAGA
Source organism: Callorhinus ursinus (assembly GCF_003265705.2). Lineage (NCBI taxonomy): Eukaryota > Metazoa > Chordata > Mammalia > Carnivora > Otariidae > Callorhinus > Callorhinus ursinus. The sequence continues at coordinate 5,794,814 of NW_027397127.1, forward strand.
ATAATTATAATTATAATCAATATCCTCAGTGATACTAAAGAAGACAACACAACCTTGAAATAATAATAGGATGTTATTTTATTTTTTAAATTTTATTTTTAATTGAAGTATAGTTCACATATAATATATTAGTTTCAGGTGTACAACATTGTGTTTCAACAATTTAATTCATTATGAAATGCTCACCATGACAAGTGTGATTAGGATGGTATTTTAAAAGGAACATTTAAGGAATGAAAAAAAAGCTCCTGGAAAATTTTTTTTAAGGAAAGGAGAAACGGAAAACTCAATAATAATGAGTAAAAAATATGGAAAATGTGACAGCAAAGAAAATGCAAGGATTTCCTGTATCCAAACGAATTAAAAGCATTATTTAGAAACTAGGTGGAAAACATATGAGTGAGCTTTTTATTTTTTAGCTCATTGAATTTATTCATAAACTCATCACTGGCAGTATATTACATCCAGGAGACGTTAGCACATTCACCAGAAACCAACCAACCAAACAAACAAAAGGCAATGGGAGAGAAGATGCCAATAATATAGACTGCTAACAACATAGAGAATTCAACAACCACAGAAATAATTACTAATTCCAAGGAAAGTACAAAGTTGTAGAGGATACTGAAAGTATTATACTAGCTGTTTCACCGGTTAATTGCATTTACATAGTCAAAACACTGAAAACACAGTATATTTATAATGGGAAAATGAAGGAGTAGGAAGAGGGCATGTGTATGGTATGGGTACGAGTGTGTATGTGAAGAAAAGCAAAATCCTCTTATGCCAAGAAGTCAACGGATGTCTAAAACTGAAAAATCAAGGCATAGCAATAGAGACATCTAGTTCAGAAATGAAGAGATAAGTACCAAAAGATAAAGATATAGGGGTGCCCAAGTGGCTCAGTCGGTTAGGCGTCCAACTCTTGATTTCAGCTCGAGCCCCACATCAGACTCCGAGCTGAGCGTGGAGCCTGCTTCAGATTCTCTCTCTCCCTCTGCCCCTCGTCCCACCTGCCACCCCTGCTCGCATGCGTGCTCTCTCTCAAAAAAAAAAAAAAAAGATAAAGATACAAAGGTTAAATATGGCTGCCTCTGGTGAGGAGTAAGTGGGTGAAGAGGACTGCTGTGTTTATAACAAGCTTTGTAGGGATAGTTAATTTTTTTTAAACCACGTGCCCAAATGCAAGAACATACACATAACACACACATAGCAAGAACATACACATAACCCTGCCAGGATTCTATAACCTAAGAATAGTTCCAGATTAAACAGAAGCACTAGAATCTGGCCCTCCATTTTTTTCATGGCTATCAATCACAGACTGCTATGGAGTGCCTGAAAGCCTTTTGGACTTTGTCATTAGTGTCTTCTATGAGTCCCACTTAACTTTAAATGGCAAGATAGAATCTTGGCAAAGTAAATAAGCAGGATGGATGAAAGCAGGCATAGTGATCTTCAGAGAGGAAATAATAAACCAGGAGAACAGAAGAAGCATTACAAGGGCATTCTGAACTTAAACAAACAAACAAACTACACAAACAATGTAGCATTCTCTGTTCAGCTGAAAAATAACAGCAGCAGAAGGCACATCAGTTTGGCTTATGAAGCTATCAGAGATTGAATGACTGTTTCCAGAATAACACCACTAGAATCTGAAAAAAAATGGTTATCATAAAGCTGTCACCCATCTTCATATGTGTAATGGTTTGTGCAACAGAGCCTTATGGTTCTAGCCAAACATGAAGACAGCTACAGTTAGCTCATATCAGGTATATGACGGCATTAGTCGTGAAGCGACTTAATAGTACATTTAAAACTAAATAGGACAAAACTTCCTCAATGCCTTCAAGGTGCTCCACGCACCCAACCTCCTTCAACCTTGCCTCCAGACTTGCATACTATTAAAAATAAAACATTTTACAATTAAATGATGTAGTTAGTTACCTAGTAGGCAAAGGTGCTTAATAAATATTTGGTAAAGGTGAAAAATAGAGGCAAGTAATGTACTATTGGCCCTCAAATTAAAGTGGCAGTGTTTTTAAAAAATCGATTTTAAGATTGGGGTGGTAACAGGAATAATAACGGGAAAGAATAAGAACGATATAGTCTTGCTGAAAATGACGAGGATTGAGGATTGTGGATCATGTTGATATATAGATTTATTTGTTTGAAATAATGTTAACTTAAAAAATAACATCCAACAGGGGCACCTGAGTGGCTCAGTCGGTTGAGCGTCTGACTCTTGACTTCGGCTCACGTCATGAGCTCAGGGTCCTAAGCTCGAGCCCCATGTCAGGCTCCAAGCTGGGCATAGAGCCTGCTTAAGATTCTCTCTCCCTCTGCCCCTCCCCCCTCCCTCTTTAAAAAAAAAATAACATCGAACAGTTCAAACATTTTGCTTCACCGATTATAGTTATACAAAATCATATAAGCCTACGTTAAAAGATGGGAAAAGAAATGAAGTCATACAGAGCTTAACGTTAAATGGGTTCTACTTTCTGTAAAAGTGTTCAAGTTTATAATAACTCCACTAAGCCCGTTCATGCCAACCACCCAGGAGTTACGTTTGATTCATCCCTGTCCCTCACACCCTAAATAAATTCGATCCTGCAGCTTCTGTAGACTTTACCTCCAAATGATATCCCAACTTTGTCCCCGTATCTCCAATTCCACCACTATCACTGCTGTCTAAGCCACCTTTACCTGGAGCCCTAAAATGTTCTCCTAGCTGGTCTCTCAGCTTCTACATTTGGTCCCCATCAATCCAAGTGACAGCTGGAGAGTCCGCTTTAAAATGTAAATCAGATCATGTCACTCTCCAGTTTAAACCTCTCCAATGGCTGCCCACTGCACCTAGAATAAACTCCACCCTCCTTACCTTGACCTACAAACCCCTCCCTGATGTGGCATTTGACTCTCTGACCCCACTGTGTTCCAGTACACTGTCTTCTCTCTGTTCCTCCAACACTCCCAGCTTATGCCTGCTTTTATGCTGTGTACTTTCTGTTCCTCTACATGGCCTTCCTTCCTTTGATCTTCACATGGCTACTACTTTCTTGGTATTTGCATCTCAGCACAAATGTCCTCTCCTTTGAGAGCAATCTTCTCAGACCACCCAACACACTTATATTCTCTATATCACTGAATTCAGTTTTTAAAACTGGATTTTCCACTACCTGATATTTTCTTAGGCCTTTATTTATTTGGCTCCCCCCGACCAGAATGTAAACTCCATGTAAGTAAAGATATCATGTGTCTTATTCACTGTCAGAGCTGCAGTACCGAAATCACTATCTGATTTGTGATAAATATTTTTTAAGTATATGAATAAAAAAGGGGGAGCACCTGGGTGGCTCAGTTGGTTAAGCATCTGCCTTTGGCTCAGGTCATGATCGTGGGGTCCTGGGATCGAGTCCTGCATTGGGCTCCCTGCTCAGCGGGGAGTCTGCTTCTCCCTCTCCCTTTACCCCCCTCTCTGCTCATGCTCTGTCTCTCAAATAAATAAATAAATAATCTTTAAAAAATTTAAATAAATATATATATATGAATAAAAAAGGGGATGAAGGGGCGCCTGGCTGGCTCAGTCAGAAAAGCATGGAACCCTTGATCTCAGAGTTGTGAGTTTGAGTCCCCCACCTTGGGTGTAGAGATTACATACATACATACATTTTTTTAAAAGGGGGATGAAAACAAATTTGCGTTTATTAATTTAAGGAGATGTTCAACTGCTAAGACGTTTGTTCTGAAGGCACAATAGAGCTTTCTCTCTGTGTACAGTTCAAAATAAGGAACAATATGAGTATACAGAAACTGGAAGGTATATGTTTGTCCTCTCTCTCCCTGTTTTGAAAACATTAGATAACACTTGTCTGTAACCCCTCATTTTTCAAAAGGGTAAACAAAGATAAATAGGATTAAATGATCAGACAGCTCCTAAGTGGCAGAAATGGGACTAGAACCCACCTCTCTGGAGTTCCAGTACAGTATTCTTTCCACACTTCTCCTATTACTAAAAATCAACATTTTGTTCATTATCAAATACTGGTTCTATTATGGCATAACACAACTTAAAAGGCAATGCTAATTATTGAGGAGAAGTGATGAATTAAAGAAAGTTTTACTTATGAGTATGTGGTTTGCTATGGGCAAGTATTTGAAATTGTAAAACAAAGATAAATCACACACGTACAATCCTCGTGAACTCCTAACACTGAACAGAAGCTGAACGATGACATGTAGAAGTTAGAGATGTATTGCAATACAGTTGCTTAAAGTAATTTGTAACATTGCAAAATGTCATAGATGATGGTTAAGTTTTAACATATTAGACTTTCAATTCCCAGAAAGATTGTGTAGAGTAAATCAGTTTCAATTTCAAGTAATATAAAATTAAAGAACTATTTCTCAACAATTGGGTCATGTTTTTGTTTCAGGCATAAACCTGTGGTTTTAGTAAGTTGATAGAGCTTTTTAAAAAATTTTTTTTATTATTATGTTCAATTAGCCAACATATAGTACATCATTAGTTTTTGATGTAGTGTTCAACGATTTATTAGTTGCGTATAACACCCAGTGTTCATTACCACACATGCCCTCCTTAATACCCATCACCCGTTTTTTTTTTTTAAACTTAGGGTCACAATACCAAAAAGTCAACTTAACCTTATGTCAGAAAACCTTCAAAATTGCTTTGTAGAATTAATAATATGTTAAAAGATTTTCAGATCACACCATGCTGTCGCATTTATATTTCCATCATTTTAATTGCGCAAACACCTTAAAACTCACAATCCCCCACTCCATGGTTGTAATCACCACTACTCTGCCTCCAGATCATACACATTACAAGAGAGGAGACTGTGAGCCTTATAGTCTCCAGCTTTCTTTTGGGTATAAAACAGATGAGACAAAGGAGTCACAAGCTATCAGAATGTGACATGTATGCATTTGCAAATCAAGCGAAAGTATTAGGTGACTAACACAGAGCGAGGCCAGGCAGGGAACATGAAAGACAATAGATTATCCCTGGCCTCAGGAAATTTACAATCTGGTTGATGAGAAACAAATTTACATGAAAAACCACAACTCTGTGGTACACACATACACACAGAAGGTGAAATTGTAGAAAACAGACTTTTAGAGAAAAGTTAAGTCTTCCCTGTAAAGCAGTTTGTACTATTAGGTGCTGTGAATAGGGTTTCTCAGCTTACACGGCTCACTTTTTGGAGTGCTCTTAGCTTTGATTCTCTAACACCTCAAAGATTCCACAGAAGTACTGAACCATGTGACAAAAGTCTTTCAGGTAAACCTGGAAGCAATCTTTAAAGAAATCTCTTGAGGTAGGCAAAACGTTTTATTTTGCTTGGTTTTTGTTTTTTAATTCTGAAAGCACCAATTTTATTTTCCAAGGGACACCTCTTTTCAGATGCAAATGTAACTATTTCTTAAACACTCTATTCAAATGTTAACATTATTCCTTTCTGAATGCTAATTAACAAAAGGAAGGAATGATTTATATTTACTTGGTTCTGGATTTTGAATCAATGTGAAATACTGACATGTTTCCTTCTTGGACCACATTTTTCTTTAAGGTATCTTTTATTTGATTGGAAAATATATGTACAGACGAGTGTATAAAATACCTATGTGCAGTTTATTTATTTATTTTTAAAGATTTTATTAAATTACTTATTTGACAGAGAGAGACACAGCAAAAGAGGGAACACAAGCAGGGGTGTGGGAAAGGGAGAAGCAGGCTTCCCGCTGAGCAGGGAGCCCGATGCGGGGCTCGATCCCAGGACCCTGGGATCATGACCTGAGCTGAAGGCAGACGCTTAACGACTGAGCCACCCAGGCACCTCTGTGCAGTTTAAATAATAACTACGTACTGAATGCCCATGTAACCATCACTCAGGTTAAGAAATAAGATCCCAGGTGTTTTCAATGCCTTATTACAGAAGGAGGGAGCAGTTTACTATGAGACAGAGTCTAAATTTCCTTGTTGTTCCTTGATCAGAAATGAACGTTTTCCCTCCTCATTTCTCTTTTGGCTCCTTAGTGCTGAATTTGGAAAAGATCCTAAGGTAAATAAGCACAAATACCTTCCTTCCTAACTCCTGAACTCAAATTATTTGCATAATAGTTCATAATTCTCCCTGATGATGTATTTAAGAGAAAGAGGGAACATGTAATTAATGAAAACGAAGTATTTTAAACCTAATTATAAAAGAATTATAAAATTCTTTTATAATTATGATGTGCTGTCCTGGATTGTTGCTATTTTTAATAAACCCCCATGTGAAAAGTTTTGGCAGGAAGGAGTGATTACCAAGCCTAAACAAAATGTAGTCTCTAACAGGACTCTCAAGTGCAGTGGCCCTAAATACTGAAGAGTGCATTCAATGACTGATGTCTCATCTTTTGCAAAATGTCATACATTGTCTTCTGGGCTTATCACCTTATGGAGTATTTTGCATTTAGGTAAAATCCTTCATTCAACAAGTAGCTCCTGAGTACAATGCAGTACTAGGCACCATGAAGGGATGAACAAAAGTGGAAAAACATAATCCCTGCCTTCAGGGGGGCTTACAAAACACTGGGGAAGATAAAGCAGCCACTAATGAGGCAACTGAAAAGTACTTTACAATCCATAAACAATTGTCTGACAGTAAAGCACAGACTGAATACAGAAACTCACGGAACTAAAAATGGCTGTATTTCAAAAGCAGTTTGGAAGGCGGTTGTTTTGAACTTTGAACACATTTTACCCACAGAAGCGCTATTAAACAAATGTTGGCTGGATTTATAGGTTTGCCCAAAGAAACTCATTTAATTCACAATATGTGGAAATTCTGTCCGTATATTGGCTACGGGAATAGAGTAGAAAGCACACTAACCATTAGATAAAAATTAGAAAATAAAAACAATTATAAAATAGGTTTATAAAATGTATCGGGACATATTTTGCATGTGAAAGAAAGAGCATGTTTAATTAAAGCAGGTAGATGAAGCCTTCTTAGAGATTCTGAAAAGGATCCCTATCAAGAGCACTCATGGTCCATGAGGTATCTCCATTTTAACGTCAAAACATATATTTTTCATTTTTATTCACTCGTTCAGGTATTTATTGAGGATCTTTCCTATGTGTCAGGCACAGGGAATGCACGGAGAACACACAGGAATCCACGGAGCTGACATTCTAGTGCGGGGGGTGGTGGCAGAGAAACACAATGGTGCCAAGAAGTGGAAAGTGCTTTTCCTTGATAGAGGTTTTATGATCACCATGACTCTATGTTTATGACCAGCAGTAACTGTATATTCATCACCCTACATGATCGGGGTAGGAAGTTCTCTTTGTTCCCAACTGGAACTAAAAAAGGGGGGTGGGCGGGAAATAGGGTACAGACATTTTCCAAGGTTTCTGACAACAACTGCAAGATGGGAAAGGGATATGTGTGGGGGAAAAAATTTAGCTCAGCTATGATGAATGAGAAGAAAAAAATGGGCATGATTCCTTTGAGGAGGAAGAGGTGTTACATCACGCAGAAGTCACCAAGCCTTGCCATCACTCACCAAGAGCTTGGGCATTGTTAAAACAAAACAAAACAAAACAAAACAAAACAAAACAAAACAAGCAACAACAAATGTTGGCATGGACATGGAGAACAAGCAACCCTCATGCACTGTCGGTGGGAATGTAAATTGGTGCAACCACTGTGGGAATAGTATGAAGATTCCTCAAAAAAGTAAAAATGGAAATACCACATGATCCAATAATTCCACTACTGGGTATTTACCCGGAGTAAACTAAAACATCAATTCGAAAAGACATATGCACCCCTGTGTTCACTGCAGCATTATTTACAATAGCCAAGATATGGAAGCAACCCAAGTGTCCATCAACAGATGATGGGTTAATAAGATGTGATATATATATAATAGAATATTATGCAGCCATAAAAAGGGATGAGATCTTGCCATTTGTGAAAACATGGATGGACCTAAAGGGTAGTATGCTAAGTAAAATAAGTCAGACAAAGAAAGACAAATGCCATATGACTTCACCTCATGCGGAATCTAAAAAACAAATGAACAAACAAATAAGAAGCAGACTCAGACTTATACATACAGAGAACAAACTGATGGTTGCTAGAGGGGAGGGGTGAGGGCTGGGCAAAATGGGTGAAGGGGAGTGGGGGATACAGGCTTCCAGTTATGGAATGAAGAAGTCATGGGAATAAAAGGTACAGCGTAGGGAACACAGTCAATGGTGTTGTAATGGCGTTCTGTGGTGACAGATGGGAGCTGCACCTGTGAGCACAGCATAACGTATAGAGTTGTCAAATCACTGTGTTGTACAGCTGAAACTAATGTAACATTGTGTGTTAAATTTAAAAAACATTATCTGGAGGAGGAAGTGGTCTGCATTGACCATTTATGCTATCTTAGACACTTCTTTTCTCCTTTCCCTTCCTTCCTCCTTCCCTTCCACCATGCTTCCCTCCAGTCCCCTTTCCTCCCTTCCGTCCCTTCTTCTTTCCTTTCTTCCATCCCTCCCCTTCCTCCTTCCTTTTCTTCCTTTTCCTACCCTCGTTCTTTCCTCGAGGTAAACATCTACTGGTGATTTCCAGGCACCATACTAAGCGTTAGGGATACAAAGATGAATATGGCACAGTTCCTGTCCTGGTCCTCAAGCAGTTTATAGTCGACAACACTGTTCCTAAATCAGGGGTTAGTCATAATCTCGGGGTAGTATTTTTAACTATTTAAGAGCCTGTGTATCGCAAGCCTACCAACCAGAATGTATGCCAGTCGAGGCTCTAGAGTAGGGTCTTGGAAATCTCCTGCTGTACCAGTAGTTAACTTTGCAGTGGCTAGATATTGGAGACACGGGAGGCCCTGAAGGAAGGACTGAAGAAGCCAGGACAATGGGTGGGTAAGAGCACTTGGGGAGGGGAGGTAGTTCCGAGGGGAGTAGCTACGTGCCAAGTAGGAGAAAATTATTAGTCATTCTAACAGTGACTGTCCTTCACCAATGATACGACTGTATCGACAATACGAACTAAATCCTTAGCTCTACTCGATATTCGATGCTTAGGAAAACTGGGCACTGATTGTAGTAAGATTATGTGAGTGAGCAAAGCTTTCCTGAGTGAGTCTTGAGCTTAGTCTTGAGGAAGGTGACTGGCTTTCATCGGTAATTAGGAAGGACAGGACATCACTCAGAAGTGAGTGATATCCTAACAGTGGAAATGGATAAATCATATACAGAACGCAATAAAGAGACCAACCTAACCAGTGGTGTGGGCAGTGAGAAGGTACTGTAATAGAACGAGGAGTGACTTTGGGAGAATGGGTCGCGTGCAGTCAGGGGATGAGAAAGCGGGTTGGCTGTGGTGTCAATTGGGAAGAGAGAAACTTAGAGGTTAGGAGTTCAGTTCCGACACTGCAGTCGGAAAAATGGGGATGCTCTGTACATCCTGCAGCAAGGAATGGTGTGATGAAAGTGACATATGACAGAAAATACTCTGTTGACCATCTGGAGACTGAAGAAGGGTAAAGCTAGTTTAAGAAGCTGCTTCAGCAATGGCTAGTAAGAGTTGATTAGGGCCTGGACCAGGATGCTGACTACGGAAACAAAAGGAAGGGTTCCATCTGGCCGATACTGCAGGCCCATGCGAGGAGTGGAGAAAGAAGAATCAATGAGGAGAATAATACGAACGACACCTTAAATAAGACAAAAGTGGACGGGTAAACATCCAGAGGAAAATGCACGTCTCTAACACTTAACTCTTTTCAAATAGCAAATTTAGCCACGTGACGATGCTCTTTACTTTATAAAATAAGGAGTCTAACTTCTGAAGACGAGGCAGTAGGAACTGATAATCTCACTGATGCTAAGAACAAGGTTGCCGTAGGATACCAATGAGGGATAGCATTAGGCCAAATGTTTTATTGTTCATTTATAGTTACATTAAAAGAAACGTATGCAGCGCGAAATCTTTGAAAGGTATGTGAAGTATCTGCTCGATTTCATTGTTCTGATGTTTACTTATTAAAAGTCATTTCCAAATGAGTTTTATCTTCCGAAGGTGGAGGGAAATGCTTGATTTTTAACTGAGTTAATTTTCAGTTGACTCTTAAGATAACAGGGAGGCTTTAGGAGCCTAATTAAGCCATGTATTTGCTCTAATTACTTTAGCTGCAGAGTGCGAGGAAACAAAAGCGGCAAACAGACCTGTTCTGTGTGCAGCACTCAGGCATTTGACGGTTGTTTGCTCCAGCAGAGGTTTTGAGTAGCATAGAAGTAAAGAAGCCGAGACCAAAGCCATCATCTGCAAGCGGTGGCCGCAGCCACAAATCAGGGGGCAGCCCTTATCCCCGCGTAGTACAGAAAGCATCATTCATTGTGCATGGCTTCATTTACGTCCAAACACAGAGAAAGCAATCATCATTGCTAGCACCCGTTTTTAATAGCAAGGGTGGCCCCACATTTTTATCAACATAATTGGACATTAGCTCACAAAGACTATGGAGCTAATACTTAGAGGGAAAAAAATTATATATTGGGCAAGAATAATAGTGCTTTTATACTGGTTACTTTTTCCTCTTAGCCTTTCTTCTCTTGAACAATGCCCATATTTAATGCAACAGTTTAATTTTTAAGCTAAGTAAATCCACATTTCTATTATCCATTTTGATTTCAGCACAAGTGGAGTTTAGAATACTGATGATCGTGTTTGTGAGGAAAAAGGCTGATGAGTTTTTATTGTAGCCACTACTCAATTCAGTCAAACAACTGCTTTCTGAAAACGGGATTCACAGGAAATTTCTTCTAAAGGCAAACCCCATTAAAGGCGTATTTCTTCATGAGATAGAAACTGTTTTAGAGGCACCGTGGCTGTGCTCATCCAGGTACACCTGACTATCGAGGTGTAAAACACCAGCTGAAATGCTTGCATTTCCCCCTCCCTCAGCTAAACTGGCAAACAAGAAATAGTGGCGGTGTTCTTACATCTTCATCTGTTGTTTTTAAAAATCTGTGTTCGCGACTCTGGGCTCAGAGTCCAGCCTCTACAGAAATTATACCTGGATATGGAAAACAATCTCTTTCTGGGGTAATCTGTCATGCATATGAAAACAAAAGCAACAGCAACAAAAAAGAGGCAGGAATCTATAACCAAAGAGGAGCGGAGCACTAAAGCACCCATCTGGTGAGTCCAAGCCAAACACAAAGTCTCTCCTTTTTGCCTGAACCCTCTAGATGTCCGTACCACCCCTCTGCTTTATTTTGCCTACGGAAACCTGACCTAAACTAAACAACTATCCTATATCATTAAGTTGTCCAGGAAGATGAAAGTTTAAATACATGTCGGACAAGCAGCAGCTTCTGGTGCAAGTCAGTAATGATGGTCTCCCCCAGAGAGCTTCAGTGTTGGCACAACTTTTAGAACTGAGGAGATCTGGTTGACTTATGTAAAGAAAATAATGGTCTTCTAGCCACACATTCTCCCTGTTCACAAGTAGTAATATTTGCCCCCATCTTCTCCCACTGTAGGAAACAGACAGAGTAAAATCCCTCCCTGCAACATCTCATGATATCTGTAACTCCATTTTGATGCAGCCAAATAATAGACTTTGGATACAAATGATCAGCCTTGGTAATCTTGCACTGTAATTGTGTAAAAATTTTTTTTCCATATTTCTTTCTTAACACATTATTAGTCCTAGGGGTCTCTGCCAGAGTAGAGAATAATGCCTGACAAAGAACTGTTTAAGAGGACCACATAAAATTTAACAAGTTTAGATGCTCTCCTATAGTCTGTTGATAAGAGAACAAACTTAGTTGTCTCTTTAAAAGACCATATAAGCTTAGATATATGAGATTGTTTAAAAGAAGAAATGATCGTGGTGATATTTGTGTGTGTGAATCGCTCTCTCCTACGCAGCACTACAAACCTCACTTACCAAATCTACACACCTCTCAAAATAGAATAGAATCAAGTTTAAATGCAATGTTTTTCATTAATAGACTGGTGAAAAAACTTACAACAAATAGGATGGAAGTTTTAATATCTTTATTATGTAAACAAGTGGCACAAGATAAGGAAAAAAAATACTAAGACTCCAAGAGATAAAGCAAAGGGCATAAAAGACACTTTACAGAAGATAATCTACTGTCAGCAAATATATGTAAGTTTTTTTATCTCACTAGTAAACAAAAATGCAAATTAAAAAACCAGTCCAATACCATTTCACCCATGTATCAGTGATTTTTTAAAAAAAAATAAGAATGCCCAATTCTGCCAATCAGTATGGTGACATGGTAAACTGATATAATATTTTTGAAAAATAATGCATCGCATGTTCATATCTTTCACCCAGTAATTCTACTCCTTGGTTTCCACCCCAAGGGACTAATTCTAAACATTAAAAAAAAAAAAAGCTATAGGAACAAGATGTTTGTTGCAGCATTATCTATAATATTACAAAACAAAAAACAGCCAAACAGCGCAAAGCAGAGGGATTCTTAAGTACATTAATACACAGCTGCCTAGAACACTTTGCAGCGTTTTAAATGACGTTTAGGCTGATCCATAATAATACAGGAAAATGTTACCTTGTAGCATTGAAAAGAACAAGATACAAAATGATGTACAGTGTAAGCCTACTACTCTATGCCAAAACTCTGTAAGGACATGAGGATTTAAAAATCTATTATTTTCAGTATTTTCCAAACTTTATTCAGGATGCCATTTAATGTCTTTCAATACATTCTAAAATGTCATGTTTTTACTCACAGTACTTCCAAATGCGTTGCCTTGTTTTCAAAACATTTCTATCTAAAGCAAAACCCTACGCTTGCAAAGACTCATAAAACATCGTAATACCTATGATAAAAATTTTATTTTATTTTATTTTATTCATTATCATTTGGGTTGTAAGTGTAGGAAATCTTCTATGTATGTGACCAGGCAGCTGAAACATGTAGGGAGCAGCTCCAGTCAGGGCCCTCTGAGCATCCACACTCATTGTGCTTCTGAGAGCCCCTTTCAGAAACCACGGCTGTTCGGAGCACCTGTGAATATGCTGTGCTTATAAGCCGGCGGCAGCAGAGGGAACGTTAATGTTTCTAATATTTTGGAGACAACCAAAACCAATTTCTTTTTTCCCCAAGTGGGAGCGTCAAAAAGGAGCCCTTCACCCAAATATGTTTATTCTGCTCCTGAGAGAGAACAAATTCTTAAAAGGACGGGGATGGGGTTTATTTTTATGATGTATACACTGCTTCGTTTACTGTTAGATTTTATAAATAATGCCCTTTGCAGCATCCACCCTGGGGCAAAGGTGAACCGACATTCCATTCTTTCAGAGAGAAATATCATTCGTCTCCCCCAAATCCCTCTTTGCACTTGTGGTCACTCCTTTGATATTTTAATGTAATACTGACCCATCTCCACACTTAGGAAGCTGAAATCCTAGTAAAAGACAAACTGAGAAAGAGAGAGAGAGAGAGAGAAAGAGAGAGAGAGAGAGAGGAGAGGGAAGAGAGAGACTTAAAGAGGTTGCACTTACACTCCAGCAGTTTTTCCAGAAACAAGGGAGGCAGTAGTTCTTATTTTTGTGATGTCAAATTGTAGACTGAAATTCAGCAAAAATCTTTTCTTGACGCGAGGGATGTGAACTCTATTCTAGGATATGTATTCGGTGTGATCCTTTGTTCTGGGTACAAGCTTTTCTGTTTCTAAAGTTTTTCGGTCTCGCTCAAGGAAAGGGAAACAATATTATTTTGAGATTCCCTTAAAGGCGCCTTTCGAAACATCTCTCACGGGAAAATACCACGACAGCTCATCTCTGGCGTATTTCAGTAAGCACCGAGTCCGAGTTTTTTCAACATGGCTGTATACTTTGCAGGCCCCCAAATTCGTGCTCTCAGAGACATCACTAATCAAATAGCCAGAAACCGCATCTTTAGCCAACCTGCGTTTCGTGGACTAGAAATGCGCTCTGATTAGAGAGCGTGATCATTTTAAAGGCATAGCTGTGATTCGGATGCCTGAGAGTCGCGGGCTTTTGTCAGGGCTGGAGCGGGCTCGGAGTGCCTGCAGCGCGGTGGGAGGCAGGTCTGAGGGCCCCGGCCGTTAACACGTTTCCAGGGGGTGCCCACACTTTCTCCCCGAGACGCCGAGCTTGCGGCGCGCGGCGGGAGCCAGGGGACCCGCCTGTGACAGGAATAGAGGATTTCTGGGAGGGACAGGGAGAAAAAAAAAGAAAAAAGAGGGCGCCCGCCGCCGGCCCCCGGGTCACCGCGGCTCAGGGATCCGCACGAGTTTTAGCACTACCATTAACAGCTACTTGCAGAGGGTTGTTTACCGCCCGCGTGCGCGACAGCCACACGGCAGAGCCCACTCCGGGACCCAAGCCCCGCCCCCCTCGCCCCTCGGCTCCCCTCCTGTCCCCCAAACTAATTAATTCAAGGCTGCCTCCCTGCCAGACACTCCCATTGGCTCCCTTCCCGTCCAATGAGAACCTGGCAACAGTTTCACCTGGCTCCCGCTCCCTAAATAAACAAACAAACTGTCCGGCGGCAGTGCTAGCTCTCCACCCCGGCGCCGCCCGGGACGGGCTGCGCTCCGCCCCCGCCGCCACCTCTCACCCCCTCCAGCCAATGGAGCCCGGGATGTGGCGCCCCCGCCCGGCCCGGATCGCGGGCCGCGCTCTCCTCCGCCCCTCCCCGCCTCCTCCTCCCGCCCCCTCGTGCCTTCGTGGACTCCTCGGTAGGACCAGCGTGGCCGGGCAGCCCCGCCTCCTCCCGTCGGTCCTCCCGAGGCCCACAGGCCCGGAGCTTCACTGAGCGTCTAGGCCGGGGAGGGCGCGGCGGCCCCGCCTCTCGGGCCCGCCGCCCCCTCCCCTGCACACCTTGGCTGGCGGCGGCTTGCGCCCCTCCACTGCGCTGGTAGCTGGAGCCGCAGCGGCCGCCGCGTGAGGCAGCGGTCACGTGTTGTTTTGCCCGCCGCCGCGCGCTTTGAGTGGAGTGGGCGGGGGCGGGGCCGAGGCGGGAGGGGGCTGGGGCGGGCGGACAGGGGTAGACGGCCTCTTCCCCCAGCCCTCCCTTCCCCGAGCCCCCCCCTCCCCCTCGCTCACCTTAAAACCATCGTGCATCACCATGGCGAGTGGCTCCTTCGCTCGCGACCAAGCGACAAGGAGACTGAGAGCTGCAGCAGCGGCAACGGCGGCGGCTCTAGCTGCGGTGGCGACCACCCCACTTCCTTCCTCGGGCCCCCCGACCGCACTCATTGGGACCGGGTCGTCTTGTCCGGGAGCCATGTGGCTCTCCACGGCCACTGGCTCCCGGTCAGACTCGGAGTCCGATGAGGAGGACCTCCCCGTCGGGGACGAAGTCTGCAAGCGCGGCTACCTGCGGAAGCAGAAGCACGGGCACCGGCGCTACTTCGTGCTCAAACTCGAGACCGCCGACGCCCCGGCTCGGCTGGAATACTACGAAAACGCCAGGAAGTTCCGGCACAGTGTCCGCGCCGCGGCCGCTGCGGCGGCGGCGGCGGCGTCCGGCGCCGCGGTCCCCGCGCTCATCCCGCCGCGGCGCGTGATCACCCTGTACCAATGCTTCTCCGTGAGCCAGCGAGCCGACGCGAGGTACCGACACCTCATCGCCCTCTTCACCCAGGACGAGTACTTCGCGATGGTGGCCGAGAACGAGTCGGAGCAGGAGAGCTGGTACTTGCTGCTCAGCCGCCTCATCCTCGAGAGCAAGCGCCGCCGCTGCGGCACGCCCGGCGCGCCGCCGGATGGGGAGCCGGCCGCGCGGGGGGCTGCAGCGGCGGCGGAGCCACCCTTCTACAAGGATGTGTGGCAGGTAATAGTCAAACCCAGGGGGCTGGGGCACAGAAAAGAGCTGAGCGGCGTGTTCCGGCTCTGTCTTACCGACGAGGAGGTGGTGTTTGTGAGGCTGAATACCGAGGTGGCCAGCGTGGTCGTCCAGCTCCTGAGCATCCGTCGCTGCGGGCACTCGGAGCAGTATTTCTTCTTGGAAGTCGGTAGGTCCACCGTCATCGGTCCCGGCGAGCTGTGGATGCAGGTCGATGACTGTGTGGTGGCCCAAAACATGCACGAGCTGTTTTTGGAGAAGATGAGAGCCCTGTGTGCAGACGAATACCGAGCCCGCTGCCGCAGCTACAGCATCAGCGTCGGCGCCCACCTGTTAACCCTGCTGTCCACTAGGAGGCACCTGGACACGCTGCCGCGCGAGCCCGGCGGCTGGCTGAGAAGGTCCCGCTTTGAGCAGTTTTACCACCTCAGGGCCATCGGTGACGGGGAAGAGGAGATGCTCCTCACCAGGCGCTGCATAACACCCAGCGAACCCGTGCCCCCCTCCAGGCGAGGAAGACTGCACCTGCCCAGAGCGCGCAGGTCCCGGAGAGCGATTTCAGTGCCCGGCAGCTGTTTTCGCCGCCTCCCCCGCAGCCCGGTGTGTGTCCCGCCTGCCGCAGAAGTCCCGAACAACAGAGCTTGCCTGTCTCCGGGAGCTTCTGGCTCCGGCAGCTCTGGGGAAGAAGGCAGCCCTCGGGGCCCAGAGGGTCAGGAAGGAAACGGAGGTGACTACATGCCCATGAACAGATGGGGCTCGGGAAATGGCCGGGGTTCCGGAGGTGGCCAGGGCTCCAGTGGCCAAGGCTCCAGTAGCCAGGGTTCGAGAGGAAACCAGTGCTCGGGCGGGGGGCAGGGCTCCGGAGGAGGCGGCCAGGGCTCCAGCGGTGGCCAGGGGGCAGGAGGAAACCAGCGTGCCGGCGATGGCCAGGGCACTGCAGGTGGGCACGGCTCGGGCGGTGGCCAAGGAGCCCGCGGCGGCGGACACGGCTCAGGCGGTGGGCGGGGAGCCGGAGATGGCCAGGGCTCAGGCGGGGGCAAGAACCCTGGAGGGGGCAAAGGCTCAGGAAGTGGGAAAACCTCCGAGGGCAATGGTGAGCGCGGAAAATCTCTGAAGAAAAGGTCCTACTTTGGCAAATTAACTCAAAGCAAGCAGCACATGCCGCCGCCTCCACCGCCTCCGCCCCCACCGGCTGGAGCAACTGGTGGTAAAGGGAAGTCCGGGGGAAGGTTCCGACTCTATTTTTGTGCTGACAGAGGAGCCCCAAAAGAACGCAAAGAGGCCAAGGAGGTCAGAGACTTAGAGACCCCAGAAGGGGCAGCGCGGGGTCCCCACAGAGCCAGAGCTTTGGACGAAGATGAGGATGACCCGTACGTGCCGATGAGGCCAGGGGTGGCAGCCCCTCTCCCAAGCTCCAGTGATTACATGCCAATGGCTCCCCAAAACTTCTCTGATTCAAAAAAGCGCCACTCTCGGTCACCTTTTGAAGATTCAAGAGGGTACATGATGATGTTTCCCAGAGTGAGCCCACCACCTGCCCCAAGTCCCCCCAAAGAGCCGGATCCTGAAAAGGAGGAGGAGTCAAAGGACAATGATAGCGAGAGTGACTATATGTTTATGGCTCCTGGAGCCGGTGCAATTCCAAAAAACCCCCCAAATCCTCAGGGTGGCTCTTCCTCTAAAAGTTGGAGCTCCTACTTTTCCCTGCCAAATCCTTTTCGGGGCTCCCCGTTGGGACAGAGTGACCACAGTGAGTATGTACCAATGTTACCTGGAAAATTCCCCGGGAAGGGCCTAGACAAGGAAGCCTCATCGAACGGGGGCCCCAAAGATGCCCTTTCAAAGCCTTCAGTCGAGGGGTCATTCTCGAAGCGTGGAGATGGGGGGTCACCCTCAAAGCCTTCAGATGATGGGCCCCCCAAGAACAAGGCTAAGAGACCTAACCGCCTCTCTTTTATCACAAAAGGGAATAAAATCAAGCCAAAATCACAAAAGCCCACACGTGAACAGAGAGGAGCTGACAGCTCTCGTGACTACGTCAACATTGACTTCACCAAGAGAGCGAGCAATGTACCAGCCCCCTTTATCCACGGACTGCCAGGTTCGTGGGGCATCATTGCTGGCCCCAGACCGACAGCCTTTTCTAACTATGTGAATGTGGACTTCGGACTGCCATTTCCAAACCCAGCACACAGGCTCTCGAATCTTTTAAGAGCCATTCCAGGTGCCAACCCCCTCTTTCTGGAAGGTGCTAGGTGGCCACTTGCGACTCTTCCTCCCAGCGCTACAGGTGGTAGTGCGAATGAGGAAGAGGGCGACTACATTGAAGTGATTTTCAATCCAGCAATGACACCGGCCGTGCCTTTTGGTGACAGTGCCATTCGCTATGATGCTGAAACAGGTCGCATCTATGTGGTCGACCCGTTTTCTGAGTGCTGTATGGACATTTCTCTCTCCCCCAGCCGCTGTTCCGAGCCACCGCCTGTAGCTAGGCTGCTGCAGGAAGAACAGCAACTAGAGCGAAGACGCCCGCAAAGCCGTTCGCAAAGTTTCTCTGGGGCCGCCAGGGCCGCCGTCTCGGCTTTCCCAACGGACAGCCTCGAGAGAGACCTCTCGGCCTCCTTTGCCTCGGCCGCCGCCGCGTCGGCAGCTGTGCCAGCCTTAGCCTTGAGTCGGGCGTTAGCCGCCGCCTCGGCCCTGGCCGTGGCCCCGGGCATCGGGGCAGCCGCGCGGGGCTTGGAGGCCGCCGCTCGGTTTGACTCCGCCTCCGTCCGCTGGTTCCAACCTGTTGCTGGCGCCGCTGCGGCCGCCGAAGCGGCCAGGGGGCCCCAAAATGTTGCCGGTGGCTCGAGCCCGAGAGACCCCAACCCGTCGGCAGACCTAGCCGGAGGTGAGAACCGGGCCGCCGCGGCCGCCCCCCTCCCACCGCCTCGCCGCCCGGTGCCGAGTCCCCCGGAGCGAGAGGAGCCTGACGACGAAGACGACGACACCTACGTGAGAATGGACTTTGCCAGACCTGACAAGAAGTTCGGCTCTCCCCGCAGAGGTGGGTAATTTTGGAATCCGTTTCCCGAAGTTAATGGTTATTGCTTAATGAATCGATGTCTACGGCGGTAGGAAAAAGCGAGTTAACATTCCATTAACTGGTGCCTATTTAGCACGAAGAGTAGAATTCAGTTTTCAGTGTTCGTGCCATACCTTGTGATCTTTGCAAAAAACTTAAGTTTGGATCCAGTCATAAACTTCTTTATCGGGGGGGGGCCTATTATCATTTAAACACTGGTTCTACTTTTTAGGAGTAAAGCTTAAGGATAGATAGATAGATAGATAGATAGATAGATAGATAGATAGATGCTTTCAAACATCCTTCCCTGACACTTTAATGACTTATGCAGACAGACACCATGCATTGGATCCTATCAACTTTTCAAATCAACAGGTAAAAGCAACTTTGCTACAAATACCCGTATTTGGTTACAAGAATTTTAAAGAAGAGCACCGAATATTAAGCAGTAGTCATCGACCGTAACTTCTGGGGGAGGTACCCTTTCTCCTTCGGGAAAGTTACTTTTTACAAAAGCAGTCATTGTTGTGCTAGTTGGCTGTGATTTACCGAGAAGGTTAAATCTCCATTGTTAGCCTGAATGTCTGGGGGGCACAAAACAGAATCTGAAACAACAGGTGATTAAAAGAAGAGCGTGTTTGGCTCGGGAATGTGTTGTTGTGTTGATTTGTTTGGTTTTTCCGCAGGATGCATTGCCAGAACCCTTGCTGGTTCCTTGCCTGTCACTAGTATTGACAGGCAAGTCACCTTCCCTGTGCCTCGTTTTCTTCATGTACCTCCCCCCAAAGAGGGACTGGTGACAACTTGATAATGGGTATGAATATAGTTTGAAAGGGTTAAAAAGCTTTGAAAACATCTACTTGGTGTGTCTTCTGGGGAATCCAGTAAAGCAAGATAATAAGGCGAGGCGGAAGACCTGACCCCAGGGGACAGCCTACCCGGGAACAGTGGGTAGTTTGTAAAGGGTTACTTTTCCAAAGGAAGAAATAGGGAGAGTGGGAGCTGTCAGACTTGAAAGGGAGACTTGGAGTAAATCTACTGTGTACGGTATGCAATGTTGTTATCAGTGCGCCTGCAGACGTTCTCAGGAAATGATTTCCGAAGATGATGTCTCCATAGTCCGTGCCTTCCCTCGTCAGTAAGACTGTGCTGCTTCCCCAGTGAAGGGAAGGGATGGACCCCAGGAGTTTTCATTCCAGTAGTCAGTTTAGTGAAGATTTTTGCTTTGCTTGCTTTGTGGAATGCTTTTGTGATTGGATCTCTGCCCACTGTGCTTGATCAGGCAGAACAAGTCGGGGACTTGATCACAACAGTCACCTAACAAGCTCCCTATTTAGTGCAGGTGTAGCCCCCTCCCCCCTCTTCTCCCCCTGCTTTAGAAAACTTGCCATACAAAAACTCATATTTGCAGCACGGACACACTAAAGAGCGATCATTAAGACGACAAAAGGATGCTTTGGCTTGCCAGGGGATTCAATTCAGAGCTCCTTTAAATTTTGACACCCCCCTCAATACACACACACACACACACACACACACACACACACACAGGATCACCACTACTAGAGCTATGTATTTAAAATATGTAATTATGTTTTCAAGAAATTGACTCACAGTCAGCTTTTCAGGAATAGATCTGTTTTAGTCTGTAAAGTACATCTGAAAATTGGTCTTAAGCTACTGCTTGAACCTAACTGCTGAAGCTACCATTTGTGATATTGACGTATGCGTGCCAAAGCTGCCTGTTTGCCTGTGGTTCTTTGGAAAGGACACGTTTTCCGAGACGTTTGTCTCTACTTCTCATAGTCTTTGTTTAAACAAAGATTATAATTAGTGAAATCTTGTTCCTGCAATAAACCTTGACTTCCCAAGGATTATCTAGATCCAATTATCATTATTTTAGCCTGAGTTGCTGACTTACAAATAGCTTCAGATGACTTTGTAGCTATTTGGGAGGTTTGGTGTTGTCTAAATGTATTGCTCATTGAGGAAATTCCTGGCTTTATTGAGTAACTAGAGAAAGGAGGCTGCATCTGACAGGGAGGAAGGTGCTTAGGTTAAAATAAGAGAATGAATGTAGAAGCATTTGGGGACTTGAAAGCACTTCACAAATATATTTTTATTTTGTGATTGGATTAACACCGAAGCAAAGTTTCCACAGTTTAAACTGATGATTTAGCTTCTTGCAAAAGTAATTGGTCCTGAGAGTGACTCAGGCACATAAATTGCTGAGATATAGATATAAAAGGGAAGCTATATAGAAAGAACATATTGCAGGAAATGACATTTGTTTCCATTTTAATGTAAATTGATATGGTAGGATGTTGTCTGTGAAGTGCTAAGAACAGGGCAGATAATTCTGATAGGTTTTTGGTTTTTTTTTTTACTATAAAGCTATAGAATAATTTTCACCCATTTCATCTCTCTTCGTATCCACATTAAATATCTGTGTATATATTTAGCATATATATTGTCATGTTAGAAGAGAAAAAATATGCTTTCACAAAGGAGCAAAGGCATAGTCTTTATCGGGAGTTATGTATCTCAAAGGGTAATTTTAATTTATGGCAAGCGCTTAGGACAGTGCCTGGCACATAGTAAGTGGTGCACAAGAATTATTACATAAACATCACTGTTGTCATTGCTGTTACTGTTACTATTACGTGTAGAAGCACAAAGTTCTCTGTCCCCAAATCCCACTTTTCAGTTCCTCTTTACTTTCATTTAAAATGGTTTACGTGGTTGTTCAGGGTTGGGGGTCTTTATAGTTGGGATCTGCCTATAACAAGTAACATGAAGTGTGATTCTAAAGCACTTTGTTCATATAACACAAAATTAATACATAATCTCATTTACCTACAGTTACATTGCACGTAATTAAGTACTTTAAAGCCATTTGTTCAAGACAATTGGAAACACCCAGAAATATAACCTGGACTTGACTTTTTTTTAACACATTACATAATTTTTAAGGGGCAGAGTCTTCACATTTTAAACACATGGGCTGTAAGCAGCAGCATTTAGGAGGAGAATGTAGTTTCTTACTTGGTTTAGTCTGATTCTTGACTCATGTATGCATTTTTGCCTCTTCTCCTGCTGGGTCTGAGGTAGAATTCATAGTTTAAAGGGACTTAAGGTGAAAAATTCAGATTTTTCCATTCCAGAGATAGGAGGATAAGGGCAGCTCCAGAAGGGGTGAGAGAATTGATCAGCCCAAATCAGTCATGTTGTGATAGCACTTGGTATTAGAAAGCAAAAAACAAAAACAAAAACAAAAACAAAAACAAAAAACAAAAAAAAAAAAACAAAAGAAACAAAACAAAAAATCCATAGTAGCTAACTTTGGAAATGTTTGACACTGTTATTAACATGAAGGAGGTGTAAGCTGCTTTTCAGTATGCGACTGCCAAATCCTCTTGCTATAAATTACAGGTGCTGAGAGCAAATTGCTTTTGTTGTATTGGACTTATTTGTTATAAATTACTAGAATAAAATCTCCATATAGCAGAGATTTTTTTCCATCACCATTGACGGGTCGCTTATTTTAGGCAACATTTAGCCCCACCCCCTGGAAAAAAAATGGACAGTTCTTTGGAGTAGAGGTAGGTGACCTATAACACTTAAAGAGGACTTCACTCAATTAAAGTTAACTAAGGTCGTTGGCAGTCACTATGCGTTTGCATTCATCCTAAGAGTGATGCCTCCAGGGCAAAAATTTCGGCCACTAGCAAACCATCTTTAAACAAGGACTAGGACTTTAACTGAGCACAGCCAAATATCACACGTGCATAAAAACGCAAACAAGATCTCTTGCTTTCCTGTCCTCTCCCAGATCACCAAAAATGAACCCAAATACTCTAGAGTCATTGGAAGACAGCTGTTTGGGGTAACAAACTCAGACTTCTTTAGAATGACACAAAAATCTTCATGTTGGAATAGGTGAGAGTAACCAGTACAGGAAGAACTTGATAACTGTGTGTGATTTGAATAGCACTGTTGTTGAATTGTCAACTTGTTGCTTGAGGGAATGTTTAACAGTTGCATACTGCTTTGTAATCTGCAAAACACATTCACATTCATTATTTTGCTGGGGGACAGTAGGTCCTGGAACTGAAGCCTGCTGTTAAGAACTTTCCCATGGCCAAAGAGGTAAGTGACAGAGCTGAAAATCAAACCGGTACATCTGATCTCAAGTCCAGCACTCCACCCAGCCCATCACATCGCCCTCTCATCGGATGTTCAATCTGTCATTTTCCTATTGATGAAAGATTATTATATAGGCAAGGGTTGGGAAAAAATTACAAGTTTTCTTGAATTTAATAGTAGCAATGGGGGGGGGGAAGTAATTCATTCAGGGTGTTACAGCTGTGAACCATCTGCCAGAGCGTGGGTAATTTTCATCGCGTTAAACTGTTTGCCATGGCTCCCAGAATAAAAGAATTTGACCTGTACTGGAATTGAATGTTTTAAATCTGGTTTGGGGAGGAGTTTGCTAATCTTTACCTCCTCAACACAAATAGTGTGTGTAGCTATTTAGGTCCCAGGGAAACACTTGAAAGGAACGGAAAGTGAGATGGGGGTGCCTTCCCTAAACTGCCATTAATGGTCATTTCCTTAACTGAAGTCAGATAGCTTTGGTTTTCCTAATAATCCATTGGCATTTGCCAGTTATAGCCAAAAGTCTCTTAATTTCATGTTTCCATATGTATCAAATCTGATGTTCTAATCTAAACCATCACAGTGGGCACAACAGGATAAAGTGAGACAGGTGGAAGCCAAAGGGTGGTAGAAATAGACGCTCTTCACTTGTTTAAAAAGCAAACTGGCTTTTGGCAGTCAGGCAAATAGATTTTAGAAGCCTTGAAAATGAAATCCTTGGGACATAAAAATCCTTGTTTAAAATTAAATTCACTTTCTTTAGCACCTTTTTTTTAATGCTTTAAGACTATGTAAAAATAGCCCAGACGTTTTATTGGCACTATTGGAAAATAGCTTTTGTAAAATGCTTAATTAAAGCCTGCAGTATGTTTTGTCTAAGAGGTGCTGCCAGGCTCTTAGATGGTTAGGATCATTCACTGGAAAACATTGCTTGGTCCTGAGTGAGAAATGAGAGATTAAAAACGCATCCTTTTATAATAATGAAATGAATACATTGCAACACATTCAGTTTTTACCACGACTATCAGCTTGCTAATTTTAAAGCTATTGATAACATTGCCAAGATACTGTGCTTGCCATATGAACTTAAAATATAGGCTCTAGCGATTCTGCCTTGGTTATTGGTCATACAGCTACAGGTCCCACATTTCCATCTCCTTTTGGAAAAAAAGAATCTTCTTCTGGAAATGTGGGCTGAACGCTGGAAAAATAGACTTTTTCAAATGTAGACATCTATCCTATTACAGGTTCACATTCTTTTCGAGGGTACCTTATCATTTCTTTTTTTAAAAGATTTTATTTGAGAGAGAGAGCGCACGCGCAGGAGCAGGGGGAGGGGGAGGGACAGAGGGAAAAGCAGACTCCCTGCTGAGCAGGGAGCCCATCCCAGGACCCCGGGATCATGACCTGAGCCAAAGGCAGACGCAAAACCAACTGAGCCACCCGGGCGTCTCAAGAGGGTCCCTTCTAATTTTCTGGTTGATTCCTTTTAGAGTTAATGGAAAAATATGTACTTACATAATTATTTAGTGAAATGAGAAAGTTACTCTTCCTTACTAGCTTCATGACATCCCTTTCTTATGGGCTAGGGTTGCACCGGTTGTACTATGTGAGTCTTGCCCTCACGTGCCTTTTGCCAAATGTGTGTCCCTGATTTGGGGAAACCATATCCTGTCCTGGCCTCTCTTTGGCTGAAAGGGTGAGGACCGCTCTGGGAGTCATGTGGGGCCCATGGAGGACTCACCCCCCCTCCCCCACCAGATGTTGCTTCTTCTGACCCCACAGCCTGTTGGGACTTAGCTTGCAGGAACAACCTTCCTTGAAGGGGTCCTTGTTTTGCAGGTCCCGGGCGGCACTGCCTGCCCCACTCTCACTTGTTGACACAGAGGCAGCTGGGCCAGTGCTTAAAGCTATTTTCATGGTTGGATTGACCACAATATGCCTGATGCTAGCCAGACCTTCTGGATTTACTGAGTATCCAATTCCCTCCCGAAATGGTCATCACTTTAGCTAGTTTTCACAATTTATATAATTTGCCTTTCTATAATCACTAATTTTCTCCTTGTAGGCCTGAACCTCAGAGAGAATATCAATGAAGTCTATCTTGAAAGTCATCCGCATGTGTGCCCACGGGCGCCCTAGAAAGTCTGACCAATACACATGATGGTTAACTCCTGCCTTTGCCTAGTTGTGCCTCCAGACTGCAAGGCATACCAACACTGTCCTCCCCCTCAGAGCCCACCCACTCCCCACTTAATGCCAGCCACTGGGTTTAGGGGGACACTCTTCCTCTTGCCATGGGTCAAAAAGATACTTCCCCAGAGTCTTAAATTGAAGCAAACACATCCTCCCACAGACATGAGGTTGTAAGTGATGGTTGGGTATCGTCCAAGTAGCTCCTCTGTTCGCTCAAGAACTGCATAGGTTAATATAGGCATGTGTTAGATGAGCCTACGAACCTATCCACCATTTATTTGCAACATTGCTTCTGCGGGATAATTTATTCTGAGTTTCAACTAAACAATGAGCCTTGGTATATGCCTCTTTTGTAAATTGGAGACCGCCTATATGAGAATTCTAGTAACTTGCATTCTTTAAGTCCACAGTAACTAGGCAGCAGAGTGAAGTGGCCCAAGTGTGTGTTGGGAGGTAGTGGAGAAGCTGACCCGGGATAAAAATCCCCAAATAGTTTGTATCCAGATAATCAAGACTGGAATGAACATGCCTACGTGGTCCAGGGCCTGCTAGTGAAGGGCAGGTGTCCCACGATTGAAACTGTCCTTTGAGGAGATGGAGGTTTACAAGTGTCATCAATTTCCCTTAGAGATCCTTTTGACTATTCTGTAACAAACCCGTTACCCCCATGGGGAGAAGCATTTGCTCTTCTGGCCTAAGAAGGAGACAATAGTCTGGTATGATTGGTGTTGTAAAGATTAACAGCAGTTAGTGCCAGTTTTCACCTTTGGGGGACAGCACTTTGATTTTTTATCAGTTCCTAGAGAATCACCCTCCTGTATGTTCACAGGACACAGAAAGGTGTGATGATCTGTTCTTATTGGGAAAAAGAGAGAGAGAGACAGAGAGAACTATATATAAGCCAGAGGCAACGCCAAGCTAAATAATATAATTGTGTTATTGTACATTCATCTTTGGGGTCTCTGCTTCCATTTCTCTTCCTTTCCTTTCATTTGTTTGCCTTTGACACTTTGCTTGGTTGCCCCTGTTTGTGTGATCACCAGTTGATTGCAGGGAGAGCGTGTTGACGAATAAGTGGAATGAGGAATGTTGGGAAGAACTAGAGAAGTAGTTTTTTGAGTTCTGGGCAAATTGGAGTTGAAAAGATAACTAAGGCAGTGAGATGGGAGGAGAGTGGGAAGAGAAAGAATAACTGGATATATTGTTATAGTTTTGACTCTCTCTGGGCAAGGGAACCATTGCTGCTTTGGACTTCAAACTGTAATAGAGGCATGTTTATGATTCATATAAAGAGGTCTGGAATGCCCTGGAGGAACGGCTTTCTTGGCTTGCCCTACAAATTTCCAGGGATATTGAAGTCATGTGTGCTTTATTAGTGTATTAAAGATTAATGTTCAGGTTTATAGCATTATACAAATTGAAACAGAAAAGTTTACTTCATTTGTTTTTGAGAACAAAATAATACTTGCCAGGTTTTGGGGGGCAGGAGTCGGAAAATGTGTTGACCCATCGGAGTCCAATAAGTTTTTCTCCCTTATAGAGAAAAATTGCTTGAAGAATACACCTCCCATTAAAAGGGTGAAACTAACTCGTCCTTAAAAAGGTCTCTGATTAATCAGAAAGTAAGAGTATCCAATAAGGTCATCATTTGTAACCTGTCAGTATCTAGTGGCAATAACACAATGAAAACATGCCACAGTATTCAGAACATCACCGTTTACCTTTCTGGTGGTGAAATGACCTCAAAATGAACGAGACCCCCCCCCCCAAAAAAAATGTACAAGAGACGGAACTCAGATGTGATTATCAGCCTTTTGATACTCATTTCGCAGAGTGTTTCTGGTGGAGTTTTAATCCTGAAGTGCTTTCCTTTGCCTCCCGGCAAGCTTCCGAGTTCCTGCTTTCTGCTCTTCTTTGGAATGTGCTCAGGGAATGTAAACTCATTTTAATATTGGCCTAAGTAAAACGGGATTACAAAGGTAAATCTGTGGCTCCAGTTCCCATAGTGCATTTCAAAAGCAAATTAAATTATTTTGGGATTATCTTGTTTTGGATAGCATTATTCATTTCTACTAGTGTAGTTAATCAGGAGTTGACAAATATATTTTGTAATGTAAACTTGAAGTCACACCATTATTTTCTAGGTTTTAGTATGTTACCAAACATTCAGTTAGTGTTGGCTTAGGTGTTATCGGAAAGCAATTGAAATATGAATCAATTTTTTAGTAGAGTCTCATTTAAACAAGAGTAAAGAAGAAAGTGAAACAACTCAAGTGGTGACAAATGCCCCTAATTTCGGGCTCAGTATAATTGTTGATGTGGTCGTCATAAGAGGCTTAATTTGTATGTTTCTAGAAAAGATACAAAATGTGGTGTATTATATAGGTTAGTTAGAAGTCCCTTTTAAAGTACATGCAGTGTACTTTATATTAAAACATGTTTTTATATTAAAACAAAGTAGCACACGAAATCAGGCATGATGCCTTTCTAACCTTAAATTTCTGTCAAAAGTAGCTGAGAGTTTGTGCAAAAGTCAGTGATGCTCATTTTGCAGCAGATAATTGCATTGCTCCTATGCTCTCTCATGGTGAGCTCTCTCGGACACCTTTCATCCTGTGTAAACTTGATAGATCCACAGAACCTAAAATTTCCTAAACCCACTGCTGACAGGAAAACTTAGTATCTTTACTAATCTAGGGGGTTAAAAAAAAAAACACCTTTTAACGTGGAGGAACAGCCCTATATAATGAGTTATGACTAATAGCCGCAAGTAGGTGGAAGGGGATGATGGAGACATTTGATGCTTCATCCACCTGCAAGTTTGTTACATTGTTCAAACCTCCACGGAAAGAATAAACTGTTATAGTATACTGCTTTAATACAACGTCTTGTACTTGAAGCCTACTCAGGTGAGGCTTTCCATGGATTCTTTGAGATTGGTTGTAATGAAACGTGGTACTTTGGTGGGAAGATCTTAAAGGAACACTAGCATCCCATAATCCATTTACTAACCATTTATCCCCATCCATCCCCTCTCCAGCCCAGTGCCTTCTCCAGTGTACCAGACCCCCCTTCCTGTTGTCCCACTCCCCATTTACGCACCCTCTCAATAAGCAGAAGGCCAAGAGAGTAATGCCAGAGCTGCCTTTTATTAGACAGATGAGGATGTCAACCAAATCTCCTTTACAGGTATGACGTTGCTCTATTAGAAGAAATTCAGTGACCAAGCCTGGAGACTCTCGCCACGGCTGTGCTCAAATCCTTTGACTATGTGCCACATGATCTGGTGAGGGCATAGTCAAGCGTGTAGGAGAAGACAAAAATTCTCCTTGTCCACCCAATGCCTGGCTCACTTGCTGGCCGCACTCACTGGGAGGAAGTAGAACAGTGCACGCACAAACGAGGTTGCCAGTTGCCGGTTGCCGATCGCTGTCCACCAGAAGTGTCAGGGTGACAGCCTGGGAGCAAAAGGAGGAACTGCCCTTGAGTTTTTGCCCGGCTTGCTTGCACTAGCGTTTGTCACAGGTGGCTGACCCAGTTAGGCATGTCCACGCCGAGCCAGTCTCCTCAGTATGGCTCTCAAAAACTACTAGATTTCCTTTCATTTTAGAGCCGGGGGTGGGGGGGGGGGGGGGGGGTAGGTTGTTGGGCAGGGGTGGCGGGAGTGGGAAAGGACTTCACACTTTAATTCCGAAAGTAACTTTTTGTTTTGTCATCTTTTTTTTTTTTTCTAGAGTGATTACATTGTCACAAAAACACACTTTGGAAGAAAAGTGATGCTTATGGAGTTTCATCTTTGTCCACTCCAGATCTGCCTAAAAGAAAGAAAATTCAGAGGCTTCTGAATAGAAAACAGCCTGAATTTCTAAAAGCTGACAAACGGATGCTGGCAGGTGAATGATCCTAACATAGATCATTCCTCCTGCTGCCTTATGGATCAAGTAATTGTGCATTAAGAAATTCTCACTGTACTTTGCTTTTATTTTCTGGTCCCCCCCCCACCAGTCTCTTTGAAAGGAAACATATGCTATAATCAACACCCATTTCACCGATGTATAACACTTAGGTTTAGTTTGGAAGCTGAAAATCCTTTACACAAGAGCAGAAAAAGAAAAAAAAAAAGTTACGTTTATGAGAAGGTAGGTATGATCTGGAATCTTTTTCTTCTGAGTAGTACATACATAAAACATTTCTTGATCCAAGGAGTTAAATGTCAACTGAACTGATATCTTGATGGGACATATTCAGTATCTTAAAGACAGGACCAAAGGACAGATTACCGCAGTTTTTGCTCATGAACAAAACTGCAACCTTCTGTCCACATTAAATGTCAACTGAACTTATATCTTGAATGAGCATTTTCAACATTTTAAAGGCAGAACTGAGGAACAGATTATTTGTTCATATACAATTCTGCGGTGTTCTGCCTGCCAATCAATTGAGCATCTCCAAAACCATTTTTTTTTTAATTTTGAAACCTACATTTTCCCCCTTTAAAGAAGCAAAGTTATTCAAAGTCTCCTCACGAAGCCCCTCTCTGCCTCTCTGGGCCTCCCGCCCCCCCCCAACCCCCCATTCTTCCTCTCTCTCTGGCTCTCTGCTGGACACACACTCTCCCTCCCATGCCCAGGGCTCCTATAAAGAGATCAGTTTCCCATATTCAAGAAATTAGTGTATATGCATCAATGAGTATTCTGAAACTTAAGCCAAAAGGAACCTCTTATAAGGTCTTGTTTTCCTTATGGATAATGAGCCTATATAAGATGTATAAAAAAAAAAATCAGAGCAAGCTTCCTCCTCCTGTTTTTGCTTGCCTCTGATGGAAACTGAAGTAAGATTTTAGGAACCTGGACCTTTGAGAACATGACACTAACAGGTGGTGATCACAGAGGATCGGTACAAAGGTCTTGAAGCTTGCTTAGAGCTTTGTCCCGTGATGGCACACACACTGCGGCTCGTGCCATGGCTGGCAAACCTCATCATACACAGATGGGCGTGAGTGTCTGTAGAAGTGTGTGAGTGCTAGTGCGTGTGTGCGCGCGCATAATTGTGTGCGTGCGCGCCTCTGTGTACATGTGACTGTAGGTGTACCTGTGTGTGTAACTCTGTTAAAAAAAAACTGCTTCGCATTTAATGTGCAACTTTGAAGTCGTGTACTATTCACCTGAAGTTTCTTGCCGCTCGGTTTTGATGTCTTTGAACGTGTACTTCTATGTTCAAGCAGGCTTTATAGTACATGTTGCTAAACTAACTTTTCTGAAGAGCCGAGTTGACGTCTTTTTTTTTATTCCTTGCCTACCAACCAAAGGGATGGAGGGGGCTCTTTTTTTCCCTTGTGAATGGGGCCAGGGAGAGGATGTAACCGCGGTCCCAGTCACTCCTTCGGTGACTGGTGGCCGTGAGGGCAGTAGGTTTCGTCAGTTCCTTCAGACTCTTCTCTTTTCCCAACCTAATCAAATAGTGCAGTATGGCTTTTGTTCAATATGGTAACAGTGCACTCTATAGGCAGCCTTTCTTCAAGTCTTTTATTTTCAAGTAAGTTTTTATTTTTATTTTCAAGTAAGTTTTAAGTCACAATCGTTCAGAATTGTGGAAAGCAAAGATGATTTGGGGGAAAAATGCTCTATTGCTTTATTTGTATATTAGGTTCAGGGGCTGCCAGCGACAGGGTAGAGCACAGGTGTAACACTTGCTGAATAAATGGGTGGGAAACCTGCTCTACAACAGTACAAACACAGAGTCACAGGGACGGCCTGACAAATATGCGGTCTTTCTGACACTACTTCTTAGTTTACAGACACAACTAATTTATTCAGTATTGTGCTGGAAGAATCCTTTTAGCATATGTGTACCAACATATCACTTACCTTCCAGCTACCGGTTTATGCTGCTGATAAGAAAAACTAGTGATGGAACGATTATTATTATTATTTCTTTTCTTCTTTTCTTTTCTTTCTTTCTTTCTTTTTTTTTTTTTTTTTTTGGTGACCTCTACATTTAATTTGGTATCAGACATAGTCACTTGGTCAGTAAAAACAAAACGTTACGGTTCCAGTGGTTCATTACATTTGCTCTTTCTGCTTCACAGATCTGCTTTGAGTTGCTCTGGCTTTGTCTTCCTTTGTAAATACTCTTATACTCTCATTTCTTTGTAAACATCTCATTTGCAGTTTTGGGAGACAACCTTGCAACTTTGTATAGTGTTTATATATATATCTGACTTGCCTTTCCATAGAGCTACTCGCAATAAATGTGTTCACGGAAGTTACTATGTGTGGAGACTCTTTTCTTAATAGCATCATCCCCTACTCCATTATAAATATATATATTTTTTCCTGCTCTGTGGAGGCACTGACTGCCTTTTTCAGAAAAAGCCGCTAACTTAGGATTTGGGTGAAAGTCACTGTGCTTAGAAACACCAGGCTTCTCGGTGATGTTAATACATTAACTCCTGAGTCTCCAAATGTGGAGGTAGTACTTGCATAGAGCTTAGCTGAGTTTTCATGTCGACCGTGAGGTATGAATTATATATAGAATCGACCACTCAGTGAGGGTAAGGTAATCATTTACAGTTTTCTTTCCTCTCCTTCCCTTGCCACGTACTCTCGCCCTTTAACTGACTCCCTTTTCATTCACAGTTGACCCCTGAATAGCACAGGGCTTCAGGGGCCCCGACCCCCTGCACAGTCTAAAATTCACATCTAACTTTTGACTTCCCAAAAGCTAACGACTAAGAGCCTGCTGCTGACCGGAAGCCTTACTGAGAACAGAAACAGTCCATTAGCACATACTTTGTATGTTATATGTATTACATACTGTATTCTTTAAAAAGACATTATTACAACAATGACAATCATGAAGAAGAGAAAATACATTTATCGTCCTGTAGTGTATTTATTTTTTAAGAGAATCCATGTGTAAGTGGACCTGCACAGTTCAAATCTATGTAGTTCAAGGGTTGAATAGGCTTATTTTTAACCATCGGGAAGGCAAATATGAGTGCATAAAAAACTCACCGACGAACAGACAGAAAACGGTTTTGCATTGATGGAATATAGAAGGATGGATGGGTCAAATATCAAGAACTTATTAGTAAATTATATTGCCGGCCTTGTCAGAAACCAAAGATTGAAAGGAACACTAGAAAAATAATTGCCTCTCTCACTGGTTGCCTTACCAAATCGCCCTTGCCACACAGAAGGGCAGTGAAAGTAAAGATTTGGGGACCAATGCTCGACCAAGGTTCAATGGGTGATGGGGGAAGGACCTGTGGAATCAGATGGGGAACAGGGTAGGGAGTCGGTTCCCACATTATGTGCATAATCCACAAGCTACATTGTATATTTGCAGACAGTTGAGCTCATTGTGCAACTTGACCTTAGTTGTGGGTAAAGAATATCACAATGGGAGGGTGTAATTAGACTGCCTTTATCATTAGAAATTGTCCACAACAGAGACCATCTTTAAAAACAATTTATATATCGGGGGGCCTGAGTGGTTCAGTGGTTGAGCGTCGGACTCTTGGTTTCAACTCAGCTCATGATCTCATGGGTGTGAGATCGAGCCCCGCGACATCATCAGGCTCCGTGCTCAGCGGGGAGTCGGCTTGAAGATGCTCTTCCTCTGCCCCTCCCCCCACTCACGTGTGCATGTGTGTGTGTGTGTGTGTGTGTGCGCACATGTACGCTCTCTCAAATGAGATAAACCTAAAAACCAATTTATACAGACACATATATATATTCATTCACACATTTTAATGTCACAGATTATATATGAACTCTAGCCCTAGTCTTCACTTTAAGAGAGGCAATCTGTATTTGTCAGGACACAGTCCAAATGTATTTTCTTCGTCCCAAACAGCCCCTCAAAGACATGGGCACATCTGTGCTTACCAAGACTACACAATCTCTGTGTACTCATTTGGTGATTCACATCTTTTTTTTTTTATTGTGTTATGTTAATCACCATACCTTACATTATTAGTTTTTGATGTAGTGTTCCATGATTCATTGTTTGCGTATAACACCCAGTGCTCCATTCAGTACGTGCCCTCTTTAATACCCATCACCAGGCTAACCCATCCCCCCACCCCCTTCCCCTCTAGAACCCTGAGTTTGTTTCTCAGAGTCCATAGTCTCTCATGGTTCGTCTCCCCCTCCGATTTCCCCCCCTTCATTCTTCCTATCCTGCTATCTTCTTTTTCTTCTTTTTTTTTTTAACATATAATGTATTATTTGTTTCAGGGGTACAGGTCTGCGATTCAACAGTCTTGCGCAATTCACAGCGCTCACCAAAGCACATACCCTCCCCAATGTCCATCATCCAGCCACCCCATCCCTCCCACCCCCCCACCACTCCAGCAACCCTCTGTTTCCCAAGATTAAGGATTCCTCATAGGTGATTCACATCTTAATGGGACTTGAACTCCTGGAAGAGTAGTCATAGCCAGTGTGGCTGTTTCAACAGTCAGCGGAACTCATTAGCTGGAAAGATCTACAGAACTTCAGCGGCTCCACTCCCCTGGTCTCCTACATATTAACCACATGCTCACTATAGGATGTGAAGTGGTACTGTTTCTTTAAAGCATAAAATCTATTCAGAAAACTTATCAGGTAAAACATGCACTAGTACACACTAGTTAAGCACCTCCAGTGACTGTTTAGAAAAATATTACTAGGTGCTAATTGAACCCAAAAGGCATCTTGGAAATGCACCTAAATGCTTTTTTTAATGTTTTGAAAACAAAACTGCCCAAAGGCAGAACCTGGAAAATGTGAGTATGAGAATTTGTGTGGGTAAGCCAGATCAGGACCCCTAATTTATAAAATGTGCAAAAGAGAAATTATGCAAAATCAATGCACAGAACGAGGTTGAACTGTATTCTGTTTGAGAAAAACCAATTCATTTTCCCTCCAAGACATGCATGTTAATGGGTGCTGGTTTTCAGGCAGCTACCTTAAGTCCCAGTTTGCTGCTTAAGTGTACTTCAGAGATAAGAAATGCAACGGAGCTGTACAAAATGAGACAACTTTCCTCCTGTCTCTTGTGCATGATAAATGCTAAAGCAATTAGGAACCACTGTTGCATGTTACATTGGAATTTGTCAGTAACATCAGTGGTGTGCTATATAAATGGAGGAAACTTATTTAGAATAAAGTCCAGAGAACCTAAGAGGAGATCACTGGTTTAATTTAATATTAAACATTTGGGTCCATAGAACTGAACTAGAAGCAATCCCCTCCTTCATTTTTTCAATCTCAGAATATCTATTACAGTGTCTTCTGTATGGCAATCATCTGAATTAGCATTTCAATAACAAAAGGAGCAAAGAAATATTGAAATGGAAAGCGGATTCTTAAATGTCTACAGAAAAATGTGAGACTTAGAGTTCATTTTGTAACTCCAAGAAGCTTTTCAACATTTTTGCACTTTCTGCATCATTTTCAGGGAATTGAATACATGTAGGCCTGTATTCGTGCTCATATTTTTGTTACTGTTTCTTTTAACTTTCTTAGAAGCAGTTTAGGAACCATCTGTCTGACCTTGCTTTCTTATTCTATTTTTTTTCTTCTTTATGTTAGTTACGATTCTGCTGATTCTAGGAAGGTGGTGCTTAGACAGTGCTTAGAATTATAGTTAAATATATCACATTAATTACACAGTAGATATAACCCATGTAAGATGTCGATACTGCAAAAAATCTCTTTTGCAAGACTACTATGTCTTTTTGTGGGGGTGTGACAACGATACTTGGTCAACATTGGAGTTGTCAAGGGTTCTAATCTGGTTCCTTAGCACCTTAGAAAACTATAGTTGACTCTTGGTTGGTATAGAGTTGACATTCTGGAATTGGGTTTAGAACTACAAGGGATCTTAGACATGGTGTAGACCAAGCCCTACCACCCTTCCAACTATTTATCTATTCACCCACTTGTCTCCCTTGGAGAAATTATTTTAATTACCCTTCCCATCTATTAAAGTCCCGATAAGAAGTCTGGCAGGAAGATAGGATAAAATGATTGGAAATATTTCTTTCTAGTCTAGAGTTTATGACCCATGATACTCCATGGAAAATGAGAGTTTGCCACATCAGTTTTGAAAAGAGAATCTTCTCTTCTCCCTCCCTGTCCAGCTCCACCAAGAAATTCTCATTACACCAAAGGTGCTCATAATATTTCAATTTGTGGATTCAGAAACTTAAGCCAATTTTCTACTTTCCCCACTTATGATAAAGTAAAACTTTATCTTGCCAGAATTAGCGAGAAAAAATCTTATCTGAAACTCCAATTGCTAAATCACAACTGAGACAAAAGACCAGCCTATCCTAATACAAATAGTCATATTACAAAAGGCATACTAGATGACCCTACATTGAAAGCCCTATGTACCACATAGTAAACAAAATCCTCTAGACTGATTTTGATGTGTTACTGTAATGAATTTATACTCTGAGCTGGCACCAAATCATTGTAAGTAATGAGATAGAAGACTTCTACTTCTGGCCAAGACAGACCGGATTTATTCTCCCACCTGAAAAAACACAAAATAAAAATCCTTCAAAATATGAAACAAGGATTTTCAAGATATCAGACATCAACTAATAAAGGTCAGTGATCCCTCAGAGGTGAGAAACAAACTTGGTAAGCCCTACAATTGCCCTGTCTTACTACTTTGAGAGCAATTTCAGACCATGGTGCAGGGGTGGGAAATCTAAGCCAACCCCTTGAATTAAAGAGATGGACTTCTAAGCACAAGGAGGTCAAGATGGCTAGAATTCATGAGATACAATCCCATGGAGGAAAGATCTTCACAGAGAACTCCAGAGGTGTGTAGAGGGTCCTCCTTGAGTATTCAGCAGAATACTGATCACACCAGGGATGGGAGGAAATTATTTGAGGCCATAGGAAGAACCACCTGAAAGGATTAGCGGTAACAGTGCTTGGTACTCACACAGGCTTAGAAGTGGGACATGTTCCTATCAACCAGAATGGAAAACCTCAAGATTTATGGGATACTGGATAGAATACTCAGAAAGGTCTTGCCTCAGTATTGGGGAAAATTAGCCCTAAACTGAGTAATGCTCCAGACTTACCTAGGGAATCTTACAAATAAGATCTGAAAGGAACAGCTTTTGAATAATTTAACTGTGTTCCAGGAAAAAAAAACCTAGAGAATATTTATAAGATAACAAAATATCCAACATTCAACAAAATATGATCACAATGTCTGGCACCAAATAAAACAATTAGTGGGCATGCAAAAACACAAAACATAAATAGAACCCATAATGAAGAGTAAAATTAATGGGAACCTATCCAGAAATGACACAGATGATAGAATTAGTAGACATGGCCATTAAACAGTTTTTATAACATATATTAAAAAGTTAATTAGAGAAAGGGAAGATATATAAATGACACAAATGGAATTGCTAAAGATGAAAACTATAATTTTGGAGATGAAAAAATATACTAAATGGGATGAGTGGCAAATAAGATATTGTAGAAGAAAAGATTGTTCAACTTGAAGTCATAGCAATAAAGTCAATTCAACATAAAACAAAGAAAAAAGAGAAGTAACAAAAATGACCAGGGCATTAGTGAACTGTGGGACAATTTCAAATATGCTAGTATACGTGACTGAAGTCCATGCAGGAGGAGGGGGAGGTGGGAGACCAGAAAAATATTTTCAGTAATAAGGGACAAATTTTTTTTCCAAATTTGATGAAAACTATAAATTCACGGGTCTAAGATGCTTAATAAAAACAAAACACAAGAAACACGAAGAATTACACCAAAACACACCATGATCACATTATGTGCAGAGGAACAAAGATAAAGATGATAGCAGCTTTCTCATTAGAAATTATGCAAGTGAGAAGCCACCAGAGCAACATCTCTAAAGTTCTGATAGGATTTTTTAAAAAGTCTACCTAAAATTCTATACCCAGTGAAAAGAGCTTTCAAAATCCATGGTGAAATAAAGACTTTTTCAGATACATAACAGCTGAAAGAATGTGGCACCAGTGGACTACTCTTTAAAGAAAGGAAGTAAAAGGCGAAAGATTTATGCGATCTGAAGAGAAACAAGAGTTTCTAATGCTTGGAAAATTAAACAAGATGGAAATAGAGATCTACACAAAAGAATGAAGTGACTGAAAATGGAAACTCTATGGGTAAATTTATAAACTATTGTTCTTATTATGTAAACGTCTTTAAAGGATGCTTGAGAACATCAGTGGGAATATAAGGACCTCTGAAATTTCTTTCCCCAATAAAACCAAGGAGTAGACTGACAAAAATTGTCAGAATCAACTTTTTTAGAACTCTAAAAGTTAACCAAAGATTTGCAGCAATCCAGGAACTGTTTACTCAAAAAAACAAAACAAAACAAAACCCACAAAAACCAGTTGAATCTTGGTAAGAACACTGACCTTTGTGGTTTTTTCACTTGCCCTATTCCCATCTCCCTATGCTCAGCTATGTGGTAGCCTGGAATACTAATAGCCCTCAATCATTGTGAAATCCAGCCACTTGGCAGCCACTGGAGTGTGCAGAAAAGGGTAGGAGCTCCTTCAAAGCCTCATTCCCAAATGACTGCCATTACTGACCAGTTTGGTGGTTCCCAGGATGAATGCACTCACAAAGCTTGTCTATATTTGACCTAACACAGAGGTGTGCCAGTGCCAATGAACTTTTCCCTGGGGGCATTTGTGAAAATCAAACAGTATTAGTTGTTTAATATGGCAACTGCCTCAGACTGTAGATAACAGTTGAGATAAACAATAAGCTTACTAAAACATCTTAAAAGGAAAATCTAGAAGATGTGATGTCCATAGGAGGCTTTGAAAGGCTCTGAAATGTTTCTGTGAACCTAGAAGAAACAGAACAGGTAGTGATGGGAGCATGCCCAGGGCTGTGCACATGCTCATGAGAGACCTGAAAAGACAAAGGTCTCACCACTGCCTAACCTGTAGGATTCTATACCAGCAGGA
Source organism: Callorhinus ursinus (assembly GCF_003265705.2). Taxonomy (NCBI): domain Eukaryota; kingdom Metazoa; phylum Chordata; class Mammalia; order Carnivora; family Otariidae; genus Callorhinus; species Callorhinus ursinus. The sequence goes on from NW_027397127.1 coordinate 5,833,115, forward strand.
GGAGAAGGCTCAAAGAGGGTTGTGAACTGCCTGGCTGAGAGTTGAAGCTGTGCCCCAGGGAGCTCACAGAGCCACTTGGCAATGGCTGGGAGATTTACTGGTTCCAGGCATTTAAGGAAATTTCTGTAAAGTAATTATCTGGACACTAATCTAAGTGAAGCAGAGACTTTAGTGGCTACACATGACAAAAAAAATACAAATTTTGACAGAATTAGTACAGAAACATCATTAAACAAACAAACAAGCAACGACAAATAGCTACACCAACAAAACTTTTGGGGGGCATTTGATATGCAAAGTCCTCACATTATTATTTTAAATTTCCAATTTTCAAGAAAAAAATTTTGAGACATGTAAAAAAGCAAAAGAGTATAACCCATATACAGGAAAAGAAGTAGTCAACAGAAACAATTCCTAGAGGAAGCCTTGACTTCAGACTTAACTAGACAATCACTTTAAATCAGCAATTTCAGTTTTCCCAAAAGTAAAGGAAACGATGAGAATATGAGAATGATGCCTCACTAAATAGTGAATGTTAATACAGAGATAGAAATTATTTAAAAAGAACCAATAAGTGCATTCACCTTGGCAACACATATACCAAAATTGGAACGATACAGAGAAGATTAGCATGGCCCCGTGCAAGGATGACACGCAAATTCATTAAGCAGTCCATATTTTTACTGGAATTTAAATAAAAATTAGAAAAAAAAGAAGAAAAAAGTAAACAAGTACTTAAAAAATAAAAAGAAGAACCAATAAGAAATTCTGGAGTTGAAAAATACAAAAACTGAAATGAAAAATTCACTAGTGGGGCTCAACAATACATGTGAACTGGCAGAAGAAAGAAGCAGCACACTTGAAGATTGGTCAAATGAGATTATCCAGTCTGAGGAATAGAAAGAAAAAAGAGTAAAGAAAAAGGAACAGAACGATCTGAGAACTATGGAGCACCATCAAGTGAACCAATACCCATAATAACAGGAGTCCCAGAGGGAAAAGCGAGAGACAAAAGGGCAGAAAGAATATTTGAAGAAATGGTAACCAAAAGCTGCCAAATTTGATGAAATACATTAATCTGCACATCCAAAGAGTTCAATGCACTCCAAATAGAAAGAGCTCAAAGAAAATCTCACCAAGATTACATTAGAATCAAATTGTCAAAAGTCAGACAATGATAGCATCTTCAAAGCAGCAAGGCAGAAGCAATTCATCATGTACAAGGGATCCTTCATAATATTACTAGGCAATTTCTCATCAGAAACCAAGGAGGCTAGAATTATTGGGACAATATATTCAAAGTTCTAAGAGAAAAAAAAACTATCAACAAAGTATCCTATTGTCGTAGAGCTATCCTTCAAAAATGAATGAGAAAGTAAGACATCACCAGATCAACAATAACTGAGAAAATTCACCATATGGAAATAGAAGAAATATATATATAAAATATTTTATATTATATATATGTATATATTGGGGTGCCTGGGTGGCTCAGTAGATTAAGCGTCTGCCTTCAGCTCAGGTCATGATCCCAGGGTCCTGGGATCGAGCCCCACGTCGGGCTCCCTGCTCGGTGGAGAGCCTGCTTCTCCCTCTCTCTCTGCCTGCCGCTCTGCCTACTCGTGCTATCTCTGTTAAATAAATAAATAAAATCTAAAATATACATATATATTTATATTTATACATAAATATAAATAAGAAATACTAAAAGGTATATACTTTCAGCTGAAATGAAAGGGCACTAGACTGTAACTCAAATCCACATGAAAAAATAAATAATACTAGTACAGGTAACTGAATAGGTAAATACCAAAAAGAGGGGATGCTTAGGTGGCTCAGTCCATGTTAAGCGTCTGCTTTTTGCTCAAGTCATGATCCCAGGGTCCTGGGATCAAGTCCAGCATCAGGCTTCTTGTTCAGCAGAGAGCCTGCTTCTCCCTCTGCCTGCCGCTCCCCCTGCTGGTGCTTTCTTTCTCTCTCTGTCTCTCATTCTGATAAATAAATAAATTTAAAAATCTATAAAAAAAGAGTATATATGTATATTTTTTGTAACTCTTTTTTCTCCTAATTTAAAGGACAGTTGCATAAAGCAATAATTATAAATCTGTGTTGATGAGCATGCAAGGTATAAAGATGTAATTTGTATTATAATAAAAGCACAAAGAGGGACAGATAATGAAGTTTATATGGAAGCAAAACTTTTTGTATACTCTTGAAATTGAGTTGCCATTTATCTGAACTGGATTGTTATCATTTAAGATGTGAATTGTAATCCACACAGCAAACAAGAAGAAAATAATTCCAAATAAATGGAATTTAAAAAATGACAAGGGAATGAAAATGCTTTTTAACACAAAAGAAGGAAGTTACGGAGAAATGTAGGAACAAAAAAGACATAGGATATAAAAAACAAGGAGCAACATAGCAGTCACAAGTCCTACATTATCAGTAATTACATTAAATGTGAATGGAATTAAGGGGCACCTGGGTGGCTCAGTTGGTTAAGAATCCAACTCTCGATTTTGGTTCAGGTCATGATCTCAGGGCCATGAGATCCAGCCCCACATCAGGTTCCATGCTGGTCATGGAGCCTGCTTGGGATTCTCTTTCTCCTTCTCTCTCTGCCCCTTCCCCCACTCTCTCCCTCTCAAAAAAAATGTGAATAGATTAAACAATACAACCAAAAGGAAGAGATTGGCAGAATGGATATAAAAATCATGGTCTATCTTTGTGTTGTCCACAAGAGACACACTTTAAATTCAAAGACACAAATAGATTGAAAGTCAAGGGATAGAAAAAAATATACCATGTAATGAGTAACAAAAAGAGAGATGCACTGGCTATACTAATAACAAACAAAATAAACTTTTAAGACAAAAGTTGTTACTAGAGACAAAGACATTTTATAAGAATAGAAAGACATTGTATAAGAGTATATGGATATATATATGTATACATATATATATATATCACAACAGAGTCCCAAAATACATGAAGCAAAATCTGACAGAATTGATGAATAGACAATCTAACAATAATATTTGGATACCTGAATACCCTAATTTCAATAATGGATAGAACAACTGGGCATAAGAGCACCAAGAAAATAGAAGACTTGAACAACACTATAAATCAACTATATCTAATAAACTTCTATAGAATACTCCACCCAACACAGAATACACATTGCTCTAAAGAGCACATGGAACATTATCCAGGATAGACCATATGTTAACTCATAAAAAAGTCTTGATAAGTTTTAAAGGACTGAAGTCATACGAAGTCTGTTCTCTGACATCAGAATGAAATTAGCAGCAGGGAACTTGGGAAATTCACAAATACATAGAATTAAATACATCCTTAAATACCTAATGGTTAAGTGAGAACATAACAAAGTAAATTAGAAAATACTTGAAGATGAATGAAAACGAAACCAGAACACTCCAAAACCTATGGAGCATGACTAAAGTGGTGTTTAGAGAACAATTTATTGCTGTATATGCCTATATTTAAAAAAAAAAAAGATCAAAAATCAATACCTAACCTACTACCTTAAAAGGTTACACAAAGGGGTGCCTGGCTGGCTCAGTGGGCAGAGCATGTGACTCTTGGTCTCCCGGTCATGAGTTCTCGCCCCACGATGGGTGTAGAGATTACTTAAAAAAAATGTCTACACAAAGAACAAACTGAACCAAAAGCAAGCAGAAGGAAAGAAATAATAAAGATTAGAGTGGAAACCAATGAAGTTGAGAGTAGAAAAACAATAGAAAAAAATCAACAAAATCAAAAGTTCTTTGAAAAAAATTAACAAAATTGCAAACTTATAGCTAGACAGACCAAGACAAAAAAAAGAGAACGAAGTCTCAAATTATTAAGATCAGGTATAAGAGAAGGAACATTACTACTGACGTTGCAGAAATAAAAATAATTATAAAAGAATACTACAACTATATAAAGAATAAAAATAACCGACATTACAGACTAAAAATAACTATAAAATAATAAACAACTGTATGTAGACAAATTAGACACACTAGATGGAATAGACAGATCTCCAGAAGAACACAAACTACCAAAACTGACAAGAAGAAATGGAAAAACTGAAGAGATATAACAAATACAGAGATTAAATAGTTAAAATTTCCCCACAAATAACAGCCTAGGACCAGATAACGGATGAATTTTAGCAAGTGTTTAAAGAACTAACACCAATCATTCACAAAATTTTCCAAAAAATGGAAGAGGAGGCAAAACGTCCCAATTCACTCAATGAGGCCAATACTTCATGGATACCAAAATCTTGTTACCAAAACCAGAGAAAGGCATCACAAGAAAAGAAAACTGCTTATTAATATAGATGCAAAAATCTTTAAAAAAAACAACAAACCACTAGCAAATCCAATTAAGCAACATATAAAAAGCACAGGACCAGATATCTTCACTGGTGAATTCTACCAAACATTTAAAGAAGAATGAACACCAATCCTGCTCAAACTCTTCCAAACAATTGAAGAGGAAGGGACACTTTCCAAGTCATTCTATGAGGCCAGTGATATGCAGATAATAAAGCCGGACAAAGACACTACAAGAAAACTCCAGATCCGTATCTTTTATGAATACTGATGCAAAAAATCCTCACATTCAAAAACACACTAAAAGGATTATACACCACAATGAAGTGGGATTTATATCAGAATATGAGGTTCATTCAACATATTAAAGTCAATCAATGTAATACACCTAATTTATAGAATGAAGAAAAAATACCCACGAGATTGTCTTGATACATAAGAAGACTCTGACAATACCCAACAACCCTCCATGATAAAAACACTCAACAACTAGGGGTAGAAGGAAAATTCCTCAATCTAGTAAAGGGCATTTATGAAAAAAACCACAGCTAACATCATATTTATGGGTGAAAGCCTGAAACCTTCCCCCTTGGATTAGAAACAAGAAAAAGATGTCCACTCTCATCATTTCTATTAAATATTTAGCTAGGGTTTCTGTCCTGATCAACTGGGCAAATAAAGTAAATAAAAGGCATAAAGATTGGAAAGAAAGAAATAAAACTATTTCTTTTTGCAGATTACATGACTTTATGTATAGAAAATCCTAAAAAATCCACTAAAAATTATTAGAGCTAACAAATCCATTCAGTATAATTATAAGATATAAGATCAACATCCAAAAAATTATATTTGCATACATTAGCAATGAACAATTTGAAACGAGAATTAAGGTAACTATTCCATTTACAGTAGCATTAGAAAGAATAGAATACTTAGGAATAAATTAAACAAAAGAAGTACAGGACTTGTACACTGAAAACTATAATACATCATTGAAAAAAATTAAAGAGACCTATATAAATGGAAAGACATCCAGTGTTTATGGTTTGGAAGGCTTAATATTGTTAAAATACAATATTCCCCAAGTGATGCACAGATTCAATGCAATCTATCAAAGTCCCAGCTGACTTCTTTGGTTTTTTTTTTGTTGTTGTTTTTGAAATACGTGACAAGCTGATCCTAAAATTCATATGTAATCACAAGGGACCCTGAATAGCCAATCCTGAAAAAGATAAAGAACAAAGTTGGGGCACCTGGGTGGCTCAGTCGGTTAAGCGTCTGCCTTCGGCTTAGGTCACGATCCCAGAGTCCTGGGATGGAGTCCCGCATTGGGTTCCCTGCTCTGCGGGAAGCCCGCTTCTCCCTTTCCCACTCCCCTTACTTGTGTTCCCTCTCTCTCTCTGTCTCACTCTGTCAAACACAGAAATCTTAAAAAAAAAAAAAAAGAACAAAGCTGGGAGACTCACTCTTGATGATTTCAAAACTTACTAAAAAGTTGCAGTAAGCAAGACTGTGTGGTACTGTCATAAAGACAGACATATAGATCAGTGGAATGGAATTGAGAGTCCAGAAATAAGCCCATACATCTATGGTCAATTGAATTTTCAAAGGATGCCAAGATATCAATGGGGGAAAAGAATAGTCTTTGCAACAAATGGTTCTGGAGCAACTGGATAGCTACATGCAAAAGAACGAAGTTGGACCCTTACCTCACACCATGTATAAAAATTAATTTGAGTGAATTAAAAAATTAAATGTAAGAGCTACAACTATAAAGCTCTTAGAAGAAAACGGGGCAAATCTTCATGACCTCGGTGTAGGCAATGGTTTCTTAGATATGACAACAACAGCAAGAACAACGAAAGGATAAATAGATAAATGGAATTCCACCAAAATTAAAATCTTTTGTACGTAAAAGGGTACCATCAAGGAATTAAGACAACCTTCAAAATAGGAGAACATATTTGGAAATCATACATCTGATAAGGGACTAATATTCAGAATATATAAAGTACACTTACAGTTCAACAATAAAGCAGAAAATAACCCAATTTAAAAATTGGCAAAATATCTGAATAGACATGTCTCTAAAGAAGATATAAGAGTGGCCAGCAAGCACACAAGAAGATATTCAGCATCATTAATCATTAGGGAAATTAAAATCAAAACCACAATGAGACCACTTCACACACATTGGGTGGTTATAATTTAAAAATGGAAAAATAAGTTTCAGAAGGGATGTGGAAAAATTAGAACGTCTGTACATTGCTGGTGGGAATGTAAATGGTGCATCTGCTATTGGAAAATAGTCTGACAAATTCTTCAAGAAATTAAACATAGACTTACTCTATGACCAAGCAAATCTACGCCTTGGTATATACTCAAAAGAATTGAAAACGAGGATTCAAACAAATACTTGTACAGGAATGTTCATAACAGCATGATTCACAATCACCAAAAGATGGAAACAACCCAAATGTCAATGGATTAATAGATAAACAAAACATGGTATATCCATGAAATAAATTATTATTAAACATAAAAAAGACTGAAGTATTCATATGTGGTATATAATGTAGTTGAATCTTGAAAACACAATGCTATATGAAAGAAACCAGACAAAAAAGGCCATGCATATTCTATGATTCCATTTACATGAACATCCCGAATAAGTAAATCCACTGAGACAGAAAGTAGATTAGTGGCTGCCAGGGGCTTTGGGGAGTAGGAAGTAACTGCTCAATGGGTATGAGGCTTTCTTTTGGGGATGATGAAAATGTTTTGGAACCAGATAGATGCTGTGGTTGCATATATTGTGAATGTACTAGATGCCACTTGAATTGTTTGCTTTAAAATTACTAGTTTTATGTTACGTGAATTTCACCTCAACTAAAAAAAAATAAAGCAATGAAGTATTGACGCATGCTACAACATGAATGAGCCTTGAAAACATTAGGGTAAGTGAAAAAATAGGCCCAAATATGATTCCATTTATATGAAATGTCCAGAGTAGGTAAATCTATTGTATTTTATTTTCATTGAAGTGTAGTTGACATGCAACATTACATTAGTTTCAGGTGTACAACATAGTGATTCAACAAGTCTATATGTCATGCTATGCTCACCGCAAGTATGGCTACTGTCTATCACCACACAAAGCTATTATAATACCATTGACTATATTCCTATGTTGTACCTTTTATTCCCATGATTTATTCATTCCATAACTGGAAGACTGTACCTCCCACTCCTTTTCCCCCATTTTCCCTAAACCCCCCACCCCCTCCCCTCTGGCAACCATCAGTTTGTTCAGAGTACGCAAATCTCTAGAAGCCAAAAGGAGATTTGTGGTTGCCTTGGGGTAGAGAAGGAGGGAGAAATGGAGTAGAGAAGGGGGGAGAATAGGGAGTGACTGCTAATGGGTATGGAATGTTCTGGAATTAGTGATGATTGCCCAGCTTTGTCAATATACTAAAAACCATTTAGTTACATACTTTAAGATAGTGAATTTCATGGTATGTAAGTTATATCAAATAAAAAGGAGAATGAACTGTTTAAACAAAAATAATAAGGATGTAGTATGGGGTTTATAACATTAAAGCTACAGTGTATGAAAATAACAGCACAAAGCTCAGGAGGGGAGAATTGAAAGTATACTATTTTAACATTCTTAAAGCATAAGTGAGGTGGTATTATATAACTTCAATGTAGATTGTGATAAATTAAACCCTAAAGCAGTCACTAAATTAATCAAACAGAATGTTATAGTTAATATACCACAAAGAAGATAAAATGAAATCAGAAAAAACACTCCGTGAATCCAAAACAAGGCATTAAAAAGTGAACAAAATACAAATGAAACAAATAGAAGACAAATAGCAAGATGATAGATTTAAACCTAACCATTTCAATAACCACATTAAATCTGGTCTACTAAAGGACAGATTGGTCGATGTATAAAAAAGCAAGATCCAACTATCTGTTTGCTGCCTAAAAGAAATGTACTTCAAATATACAGAGAGAAAAAAGATGAAAAGTAAAGTGATCGGAAAAAAATATACCATGCTAACACAAAGAAACCTGGATGGCTATATTGCTATCAATGTAGATTTCAGAGCAAAGAGTATTAACATTTTCTTCACCATATTACCGTTATCATAACGATAAAGGGATCATTTCATCAACAGGACATAACAATCATAAATATTTATGCACCTAGTAACAGATCTTCGAAATAGATGAAGCAAAACTGATAGTTGCAAGGAAAAAAGCTGTATAGCACATTGTCTTGTGCCCATGGCTGCTTCTGCTAGGTCGGAGAGGTCAGAAAAAACATACTGGTTTCTCAGACCAGGAGAAGGATGTGTTTCTGAGAACGGCTTTAGGCTCTTATCTCTTTGCACTCCGTGGAGAGGGGGGCAGCTTTCTGTACTGCTGCTGGCCTTAAGATGGGCAACAGTTGCACATCTGAAAGTACACAGTCAACTTTAAGAACATATTCAAACCTAGTAATCTCAAAGTCTGGCTTGCTGCTATACTGATTACTATAAACTAAGTAGGGCCCTATTTTAGCCTAGATGTTTTCCAACTTGTCTTTAACCTTTCCTGCCTCTCTAATCTGATAAATAACCACATACTGCTTGGCCCACTTGGCTTGATGTTTGTTCATCTGATTCGCAGTCTAAATTTCCGCTGAAGGGAGTCAAATAAGGAAAGCTCCTGCATGTGAAACATGACCAATGGAGGTTATAGTTAGTGAACTCAAGTTGCTTCTCTGTGTGTTTAGTGTATATTAAAGTAATGAAAAATGACAAACTTTCCTGTTGGAACTAAAGAAATTTTCCTCTCCGAGGAGTACGTTCTGCATTGTCTATAACAGAGGATAGATGGTATCTGCATAGTCTTAGGTTTACATAACAATCAAGACACACTGGTTCCTACTTGAATAGTAGTAGCGCTGGAGAGTTTGCTGACTAGGGCATTCAAATTCCAGGAGCTTGTCTGGATTCAAGAGTCCTGAAGAAGCTCAAGTGAGGTGGGCACCAGGCCAGACTCACAAGGTTTTCTTTAGCTGCAGAGGCTTAGACCAGACAGACAAGAGTATCGTGAAGTACAGTGAATTCACTGTAAGTCCCTTGTGCCCAAGGGCTAATTTTAAGGGACCTCAGTTGCTGTGAAAAACACTCATCCATAACTGGGAACTGAGGTTCCCAAAACATGCAGCTTATAAGTTCTCATGCGACAGAAACCTCTGTAGTGCCAAGAGTCTCCACCACACAGATTTCTGATTTTTTTGACACAGGTATTTTCATGACTAGAAGGTGATGATTAGGTTTTGAGTGAAAAAGAACTTAGTAACCTGTTCGGTGACCTCAGGATAGTCACGTAACCTTTGTAAGGCTTGGCTTCTGCATCTGTAAATGGAAACTACTCCTTGCACTGTTTGAATACATCAGGGTTGCTGAGGCTCAGATGAAATGATGTGTGATGAATGACATTTTAATGAGAACTATATAAATGTGAGGTGTTACTTTTGCTGCTACTGAGGCATCAGGAGGAGTCTTCCTTAGAGCCTAAGCAAGGGTCAAATTATTGTGTCAGAGAATGACAAAGATCTGACATCTGGTTTACTGTTGTGGCTTGTGATAAACTGGCAATAGCAAGCACTTTACTGGCCCTGAGGAAATCAACCAGAAAACACTTTTACTTCAAAAGAAAGTATCGCCTTTAAAAAGTCACCTCTTGGTAGGCTCCATCTGGCCCTGGTTGAAAGTAGCGAGGCATCTCAGACTGCCTTTGGCTTTAGAGCTGGTCCCATCTTCTGTAATCTCCAGTCTAAGCATTCACTCTCGCACCCTTGATGAACAGAAGGGAAGCAGATCTGAAGTACTTCTGTAGGCTCACCTTTCACAGAGGCTCTTGAGGCTAGGAAACCACTTATTTTAGGTGGTTTAAATTGTTTATTTCTTGGCCTAGTAACACTTTGGAGCATTTTTATTGACTGCAGGCATGTACAACTGGCTTGGCAAATTTCTCTGGTGGAAGTAACACTACCAGGAATTTTCTTTCTGGGGCTTTCAAAGATCAGTTAACAATGCTTAGGATCTCGTCTGCCAATGGGGCAACTGAGATTCTTCATTTGGAGTAGGATGGAGCAAGGCGAATGACCACCTAGGGGGAAGTCAAAATGTATGTTTTTTAGAGATTCAGTGGGGCAATATTTGGGAAAAAAACCTAAATAATTTAGGGCCATAATGAACATATTTTGCCTCATTTCACCCTAACAACCTTGGAATGCAGCCTTCAATAAAGCTTGGTAAGCTCGGTCTTAGGTTAAGTAATGTTAATTCACATTTCTGCTGGTCTATCCCTCAGTTCAAAGTGGAGGATGCTACTCATGCTTGCCATTTTATCAATCCACCCTCATTTTCCCACATATAGAATGCAGCACCTCCAGCAGGTTTTGGAAACTAGAAGCTGTTGTAGGCTGCTGCCAACTTGTCATCATAAATCTAGACCCAAAGAGATGAGAAGATACTGGTTCCCGGAACCAGAATGGGAAATAATTTAAAAGAACAGATCATCTTGAGAGGAGCAGGGACATTCAGTTGAGGAGCACAAGCTAACCTGAGGTCACTACATGTGCCCCACGAAAATAAAATACCCTGACATCAGTCTCGTCCTTTGCTCTTCTCTCCTGCTGGGGGCATTCCATTGGTCGAACTCAACCAGAAGCCAGAGGGCACAGGAACCCTCTGGGGGCAGAAAGTAGGGCAAAGAAGGCCATGCGCATCTGGAAGAGGAAAACAAAAGAGAAAATGCTCTAATGTCAACAATTTGTCATCCTGTTAGGTCATGTGTTGGGCATGCTATCCACTCATAGAGAACCCGAGAGTCAAGGTTACATATATGTGATCTTAGCCTGTCCACGTGTTACGGAACAGCTTGGTGAGCCAGCTTCCTCTGGATAGCTACTGCTGACAAAAAGCCTCCTGATCTCTTCTAGTCTGACCTAGAATTAGTAAGACTTGGTAGTCAAGATGGAAAAGCATACCTCTTCTTAGGAGTGTGTATTATAATGACTATATATCTTTCAGGTTGAATTGATTGTGGATTCTTATCTGTCATGGTACTCTACAGCTAATAAATATCTAGTGAACATTTGTTGTTGAACTTGGAAGACAGGCCTATCTGGATTTATTCCTTCAGTGTCCCAACTTATGAGTACCTCCACCATAGAAACCTTCCAAACAACCTAACTATACTCTAGAAACCACTGCTTTAAAATAAATGATGTATGATTTATAAATATTATTCAGTTGATTTTGGAGCTGCCTAGGGATGAGGGTGTTTGTATAGTGCAGCATGAGAACAGAGCTTCTCTGCTAAAGAAGCCAACTGAAGTGTTGGCCAAACAAAAGTGATTGCACTTTGCTTCTGTGTTGAGAGGCATGGGAAGTACTACAAGAGCCAGTTCCTAATCAGGCTCTTAAGAAAATCTTTCATAGCAAAGCTGTCCCTTCTTTTGGATGCAGACATTGGGAAACTGGGACACCTCTTAAAACACTTGCTGTTGATCTTTATGAGGAAGAAAGAATACATGAAGCTTAAAACAAGAATCCGGAGGCAGAGCTTCAGACAACTTCACCACCACCATCAACAATGAGCTCAACAAATCATTACACATGCTTATTTATTTTTATAGGCAATAGTGCCCTCTTGTGATTAACATATGAATAAACCTTCTGATGGCTTGGTATAACCAGTGAGTTTTCAATTAACCATGCCAATTGAGGCAAAGAACTTCACGGACACCACAACAAAAAAAGGGTTCTTCGAATTTGGACAAGTGAGAAAATACATGGTACAATCACAGACTGTCCAACAGAACCTCTTTGGAAGCTTGGAAGTGATGATTGTAACACCAAAAATATGTGTATCACTTGGTTTGTAGATGTACAAGAATTCAGGACTTGTATCTGGTTAAGGAAGATACAACTACTTGTATCTGGTTAAGGAAGAACAGCTCATCCATTGCCTGCTTACATGGGAAAACCATTAGGCATGTATGACTACAAAACTCGCTACAGGTAACTACTAGAGCAGTTACATCAGAATAATCGTTGACTAGTCAGTGGCAAGGGAGGGTCAGCAACATTAAGGTCCTGGAATGGATTGAATTCATGTACTTTAAACAACAAAGCAGGACTGGGGATAGCTGGGGGGTTAAGAAACACATAGACTACCTACACATTCAACTATTAAAATGTTAGGTTCTTGGAACACTACATCAAAAACTAATGATGTAATATATGGTGATTAACATAACGATAAAAAAATTAAAAAAAATGTTAGGTTCTTTCTGAGGCAAGGTTTTCAACCAGGTAAAAATGAGAGGGAGAACAACAAATAGCAAATTCTCTGAAATTAGTGCTTGTAACTGTAACCTCAGGAACAACCTTTAAGGGTATTCCTCATGCAGAAAAATCTATGTGATGCAATATGGTGTTTTCATTTACAATTACCCATTAGTGTTTTCAGTCACATGGCTATATGGAAAAGTAAAGTTAGAATTTGCACATGCCTAGCCTTGAAATCAACAGTATTATTAAGTACTTATCATTGTTTAGAATCTAACTTCTATAACTACAGACTCTAAGCTTTAGCTTTCACATGGGTTTGTCTTAGGGTCTAAAATTCTCAAAATTATTTTGGTTGTTTCATATTTTAACTGAAATACAAATTTTATTGTGGAGTCTTTTAATGCCTCTTACTTTTAGCAAGTTCTCAACTAGAGAGCTACATGTGTTCATTCTTAATCATCAGGAATATTAACTCACTAATCTGCTTTTAAACATTATTAATGAATTCTTCCCTAAATAGAAAGTAGTTCTGCTTCCTTTCTCAGCCACCAATACAATATTGTTAATACATTTATTATTGCAAAAGTACTTTCCAATGGGTTGTTCTGTATATTAGAAAACGTTTACACTACTCTATGTCTTCTATCAGCTATGAGTGATCAGTCTGCAGAAACCTCTTTGGAACTGCTCTAAATGATTCTCTGAGAAGGGACTATTTGCTGATGTGCAGATGTGTAGTCTATCTGTAAATGAGCAGATTTTACACATAGTCTGAAGAGATACACAACAATCCATTCTTACAACATAGGATATCTTTAATTAAATTGATAATGGTGAGTTAAAAAACATGAAGTGAAAAGAGGACAACTAGGGAAATAAGGTATTCTAGGACTATTTATAATAAAATGTTTAAAATAAAAAAAGAGGATGAAACATCAATTGGCTTTGTAACTGAAGAGAGAAGACTAACCAAGTATTGTCTTCCCAGTTCTTGTACAAGCAGAGACCACAGGAGAATAATTCTTACAGAAGAAGCACAGGGAACAAATTATCTTTTTTTTTTGCGTATTTTTGTTTCTCAAAATTATATGGGAGGACTTTGCCTAGTTAGGGATGAGCAAAAACAAGATGTAAGAAACATTAAAAAGGGGGCATCTGGTATTGAGGATCTTGAAGAATATAGCAAAAGAGAAATTGTTCTATTAGATATTATAATTTGGTATGTAACATGACCATTTAAAATTCTGATTAAAGTGACTAAGATGACCTATTTTTTTAAAAAAGTCAAATAAGAACTTAGGGGACAGAACTCAAAATAAATTTACTCTCAGTAATAACTTGATGCAAGAATATAAATTCTTTCACTTTGATAAACATGGATACAAAATTTTGTTGTCTGTATTCTAGGTTTGCCTAGGTTGTCTTTAAAGAGTGATACATGTCAGGTCACATCTAAATGAGTCAACACTTTGAACTAAAAGGCTGTTTACACAATATACACATTCTTTACTTACAGAGCAAAATAAGCTTAACACTTTTATATTAAAAACCTGGGATACAGTAGGATTAGTAGCACCATGAAAAATAATTCTTCCCCCAAACTGCAGTCTTTTATTTTACTCAGTGTGATTCTTCTCTTAACTGAATTTTTAACGTGCTGTTTTAAGTTACTGGGCAAAATATATAATCTTCATCTTATAATCCTTGGGGAAAGTCATTCTGGACCCAAAAAGTAAATTCATTTCCTTATTTCGTTCATAGAAAACTAATAGAGAACTCGCTCTGGCATATTGTTGAGGTACATCTGAATCTCCATGGTTACTAGTCGGCATGTCCTCTTGGCCATATATAGTAGCACCATTGGTGGCAGTAGTGGTAAAGTTGGGAGGAGTGAGACGTTGCATCCTGGGAATTTTATATATATATATATATGTATATATATCACATTTAAAAACACACAAGGAATTCTTCAAAATGTTATGTTCTCTTCATGCACACTTGACATCGGCTAATACGTGTCCTCAAGTCTCCTGCTTTCAGCGTTTCTGACTGAGGTTTGCTGGGAAATAAGAAACAGGATGATCAAATTAGCCTTTTCTAGTTTTTCAATTCTATTATTGGTTCAAATTCACACCCAAACATCCTATTTGTGCTTAAGTAGCTCTCCTATGACTTAATGATTAACTTTTGAGCAATGTGATCTAGCGCAGTAACTGGTATGGCCAAAGAGCCATTAGTGGTCATAGTTAATTTTGTGACTCTTCTCTCTATTAATATTACCTTTATTTGTCTCTTCCTCTTTTATCTCTTACACATTTCTCTAACAGTCCTAGAATGAGGGAGATCTGGCCAACTGATGATGAATAAATGATAAAACATATGCATATGAAATGCAAAAAGATAATTGTAAGAAAAATATCAAGTAATAACTCAAAAGAAGCAATATATAAAAATTAATTTAAACCAAAAAAAAAATCCAATAGATTGAACTATCCTGAAGTACATATACTATATGTGGTCTTACTCGTTCAGACATTTGGATAAGAGCATTGAAAACATCCTGGGAAAGGGGCACCTTCATGACTCAGTTGGTTAAGTGTCCAACTCTTGATTTCGGCTCAGGTCATGATCTCAGGGTTGTGAGATGGGGCCCGCATTGGGTTCTGTGCTGGGCATGGAGCCTGCCTAAGAGTCACTTTCTCCCTCTCCTGCTTCTCCCCCTCCCCTTCCATGTCATGCTTTCTCTCTCTCAAAATAAAAGAGAAAGAAAGAAAGAAAGAAAGAAAGAAAGAAAGAAAGAAAGAAAGAAAGAAAAAGAAAGAAAGAAAAAGAAAGAAAGAAAAAGAAAGAAAGAAAGAAAGAAAGAAAGAAAGAAAGAAAGAAAGAAAGAAAGAAAGAAAGAAAGAAAGAAAAGAAAAAGAAAGAAAGAAAAGAAAAGAAAAAAGAAAGAAGAAAACATCCTGGGAAAAGAGATCACTGGACTGAGGCAGGGATCATAGATCACAGCTTCAATCTTTAATTCCTGGAGTGGCCTCAGTCTAGTTGAGCAGCTCACTTATTGTTGAGCAGGTCACATAACCTTTCCTTGCTTTGTGTGTTTGCTACCGAAGGATTACTACTACCAAGCCATCTGAAAGTACACATACCTAACGTTAGCCAAGTCTGTTTTTCTGTCCTGAGTCAAGTATATGAAAAGAACAAGCACAAATAAAAAACACAGTCCACTAAATCGTTAACATTTGTCGGGTATAAACCATCCATGAATTGCTTCTCTCTTCCCTAGCACTTCTGAAGGAAGCTTAGGACTGAACTAAAGCCATAAGTACCTTACCTGAACATGTCTGACACATCTACAGTTGCTAGCCAAAAGCTGTAGGAGTTGGCATAGTAGTTGCAGGTACCCCGCCCATGACATTCAATGAAGGGAGCTGAACGAAACTCTTCCAAGCAGGAACCAGGGGAGGCCAAGGCTTGACCTGAGCCCTCTGCTCCTGCGCTTGTGTGCTAGAAAACATAAGGGAAAAAGTACCACTGATACCTTAGTGAATACCCAAAGATACATGCTAAATACGACCAAAAATTCAAATCCAGTGAAGGATCTAGGGCAAGAGATAAGAGAACAGTATCAACACCAAGGGTACTCAACAGAAGTGACAGGCAGATTATGAAAATATATTCCAGAAAATATGTGAAGGGGGACACAATCTTTGGACAGAAGCTATTTGAGGTTCATGCACATGACAGGGATTCCTTGCATTGGGAAGATACACAGATATCATGGACAGCCAGCTACCATGACAAAGACAAGGAAGAGTATTTCATACCATCATGAAGGAATAGCCGATCCAAAGAGAATCCCATCCCTGAGGACAATGGGGAATCTGGATGGTCTGACTGTGAACTGCAATCACCACGGCTGGAGCTTCACATACTGCACATCTGGTAAGGGGAAAGGAGGGGGACACAATCTACACAGTGAGTACGTGGGAACTAGCAGTCCCTCTTCTTTCAAAGCCTTCCTGGTATAGAAGCCCATTAAGGTGTCTTCTATGCTCACAAAAGCTGGAGAAAAATGCACTTCAAGAACTGCTTTTTCATAAGCCCTGTCTCCCAATAGACTTAATAAAGTTATAAACAACAACTGTAGGCCTTTTTTTAAAGAAACTACACAACCAATGCCATAGCATTTTCATTTTCCATTCTGCCTTAAATTTGTATTCATACTTGCTATAGTCAATGCCATAATTGCTGTAAGAGCTCGGCTTCATGTATTGCACATACTACTTGCTGTCAAAGTGCCCAACTGGATGGTAGACATTTATTTAGTAATGCTGAAACTGTGGTGACAACAATGTCTGGTGAACTGGAAAAGACAAGAAACAGATACTTTCTCAATCCCCACCCATTATTTTTGGTCCAAACGATATTTATTAACCATTTGGCCATATCTAGAGAAATATAGCATTTGCAGAATGCTGGGCAGCTACCCAGGCATGTGGAGATGTGGCTTAAATCTATAAAATCAAGTAAAGCTGCAACACAGTAAATACAGCTGAGTCTACCAAATCTTTAATAAATATCATGAAGGGACCTTCTGACATATGACTGAACCAATTTGGTGAAGTTTATCTACAAAACAAGAAATACCTTTAAAGGATCTTTTACTCCCAAGAGTTGGGACGGACAAGAATCACAAAAAATAAATTCCCCCCAAATCTGGGCAAATGTACTAAAAAGGGCACCATGAACTTGCTACTAAGAGAAGCTGAACTAGGTTTAACCTTTATATTCAATGTCAAAGAAACTAGAATTTCCAATGACTCATCCTTTATGGTTAGTGGACTCCTAAATCAATTGGGTCATGATCAGAATGAAAATGGCAGTATCTCATATGCCTAGGAGATTGAGTTAAACTAGAGTTCTAATGTGGCAAAACTCTAGGAAGTCTCTCCTAATGGTACCTCTCTCCTGTTAGTTACTCATGCTCCAAACCTCAGCTATCATTTCCTCTGTCTCATAACTAATCAACTGCCAAATCCTGTCTATTGTATTAAAATGATACATGTCCCCCACTGACAGTTCCAATCCATTCCTACCGGGACTACAGCAATACCTTCAATCTAACCGATCTCTCTATTTTAGGACTATCTCCTCTGTAATCTATGTTACATGTCGAAGGCTCTGTAATTTTTCCCTGAAGTGTAGCTCAAACACTTTTGGAGGCTCCCCATTATATACCAGATTAATTCCAAAATAAAACCTGATGCTGAAAACCTTCTACAATCTGGGTCCAAGTTAACTTTCCAATCTCTTCTCTCTATGCAACCTTTACAAGCTATATTCTAGACACATCAACTACTACCTATTCCCATGTTCTCTGTCTAGTATTCCCTCTCCCCTTATAACTACC
Organism: Callorhinus ursinus; assembly: GCF_003265705.2. Classification (NCBI taxonomy): domain Eukaryota; kingdom Metazoa; phylum Chordata; class Mammalia; order Carnivora; family Otariidae; genus Callorhinus; species Callorhinus ursinus. Next base: position 5,851,240 of record NW_027397127.1, read on the forward strand.
TGTATCTCAAGTCCTTCCCATCCTTTAAGGACTAATCATGTCAAAATACATTTCTTCCATATAGTCATCCCAAATTTATCCAATTAAAATTAAACATTCTTTTCCTTATGCTTTCATAACATTTTATTAGATCTATTGTAACACTTAGCCAAGACTGATATATATTATTAATTTACATATATTTGCCTAATGATTAGTCTGATTTCTTTGTATATTACACTATTTCTATTATAGGGTCTGGTCAAAAGCAAATCCCCACTTAATACAGCTTAAACTAAATACCTAACTGAATATTATGAAGGCACCTCTGTCCTACCCAACCTGGGAAGAATATGATCAAATTATTAGCTTTAGACTCATTTCTGACTAGCTAAACTAACTGGGGATTGGTAAAAGTCAAAGCTACACCAATGTCTCACCGACTAATAAATGGCTGGATGCTCCGGCCCTTCAGGGGCTCCATGTTCATTGGCATGGGCTCTGGGGTGGACAGCCAGTAAGAATAGTCATTTCTTGAAGCAAAGTTGCAAACATTATTGATGTTGCAGAACATGAAAGGCATGGTACTGAAGCGACGAAGGCAGCTGCCAGCCGTCCCTAGGAAGAATTGGGGAGAAAAGGATGAAGGACTATACTATGATGATACTTTAGTTTCTTTTGAAACCCTAACAAACAACCTTTCAAGGAGAAATATGCCCACATTTCTTAGATAATAAATATACTTTGTTTTAGATCTTCAATTATAAGATGCACATTTACTTACATTTTTAACATTTCTAAAATCAGGATATATCTTATAATTTATGTAGACATTTATTGTTGCAGTTCATTATATATTCTCCAACAGTGTTTTTATACTGGTGATGTACTTACAAACATAATAAAATATTATGGAGAATATTGAGCAATTTATTGTGAACAAGTGAAGGACACACACAGTTTCTATAATATCTAGTTAGTACTTCCTCTCCAGGCTACCATCTCTTCTTCCAAGACATCCTCAGTATGTATCTTGTTTGTTTTTGCAATCTCTTTGAGCCTAGGGACAACAGTAGTGCTGACCAATATGCACAGCAACCATGAACAGGTTTGGAGGTGAATAATAAAAAGGAAAAAAAATAAGAGAGAAAGGAAGGATGCAATGGGAAAAAAATTCAGGACTGGTAAGGGCAATAGAGGATATCTATCTATCTATCTATCTATCTATCTATCTATCTATCTATCTATCATCTATCTATCTATCTATCTATCATCTATCTATATCTCTATATATAACTCTAAAAGTTCTCTTTTATTCTTATTTATTTACCAAAGAATGATGAAAAATGGTGTACCCCCCCATTTTTAAGTTTAGATATAAAACTTTTCATCAGAATTTTAAACTGATACTATGCCAGTTATTAAGGTATTGGTTATTGTCTCTTGGCTCCAAAGCTACCTTTCTATACTCCACTTTGTGATACTGGAGCCTGGGACTTTTGCAAACCACATTTCAAATGTTACCAGCTGTCATGTCTAGTGTTTTGTGAATACTTATATTTAAAAACAAACCTTTTCTCTCTTTTGAATATATCCAACATAATGATTTGAAACTTAACAATAAACATTTTTTTAAAGTAAACTCATCTTTAACAAGTGGAAGTCATTCAATGCTCCTTTTGCATTCAGAAATTATATGTCCATTTCACTTTTCTCACACAGTTTTATCCTAATGTGTTTTTTATTTTTAGTTTTTTATTGATTATCCTATCATATTTCTCTGAAACAAAAATGTATAATAACTTTAAGAAACTTTCTATGATCGTAAGGTTTACATGTTAAATATTTTTTGAATTGTCATCATTATATTGAGAATTTATAAAAATACAGATACTATAAATTTTGATAATTTCTAAACACAAAAAGTAAACTTTTGTTGGAAATGCATTTCCTAATGAGATGGATTGAATTATAGAGCCTCAATTAATGGAGACTTTAACAAAACCATTAGTTTGAGTTGTCTCTTTGAATTTGTCCCCCAGAGGTTTTCACACTTCAGGGCAATATGCAATACTATGATTCTTTCATAGAGTGGGAGATGGGTGATAGTGAAAGGGGATGTGGGAAACAGGATTATCCAAAGCATATACACAGGCAGTTCAAATTCAGGAGAAAGTACATATGAAAGTTGAGGATTTGAAACTTGATTCCTTTAAAATTATGCCTGTGTAGCTCTTGGAAATTCCTCATGTATCCAAAGGAATATGCTTATCTCAGACTGAAGATGATTTTTTTTTAAGATTTATTTATTTATTGAGAGAGCGATAATGAGAGAGAGAGAGTGCATGAGAGGGGGGACAGTCAAAGGGAGAAGCAGGCTCCCTGCTGAGCAGGAAGCCCGATGCGGGACTCGATCCCGGGACTCCAGGATCATGACCTGAGCTGAAGGCAGTCGCTTAACCAACTGAGCCACCCAGGCGCCCCTCAGACTGAAGATGATTGATAAAAGACCAATACTTCTTAAACCTAGTGGATCGTCATAATCATTGGGAATTTTTACATAAGAGGTTTGGGATGGGTCTAGGAATCTTTTCAAAAGCTCCCCAGGTTGAAAATCATTGATTTAGCTTAAACAATTCTTTTTTCAGAGGAAAAAAACTGGCTCAGAGAAAGGTGACTAACTCAAGGTCACGTGAAAGTGAATGACAAATTGGCATAATTGAAAATGGATGGATTTAGCACTGGTAGGTGTTGGGATTCAATTCTTATCTCTACTGAGTGCAGAGGTTTGAATTAGTCACTTAACCTCTTAGCCACTTTTTTTGTGTATAAAATATAAGAAAATAATACTTGTCCTATATCTTTCTTGATCACAGTTGTGAAAATCAAATTGGAGAATGGAAATCAAAGTTCTTTTTATTTATAAAGTAATTTAAAAATAAAATATTACTGCCTAATTGGGGACAGGGTTGGAAATATCCCTGGTCTCAGAAAGAAAAGGAAAAGGTACATAAAAGGAAGGCCCATAATGATGAGAACAGGGGTGTTTGGTTGCATCTATGCTTTAGGCTGCACACAATGATGCAGAATTCTGTATTGTCTCCAAATTTTCGGAGAAAATTTCGAAGAAAAATCTCATGAATTCTCAATGCCTCCCATTTTCTAAAACTATAAGGCTTTAATAGACTAATTATTCTTAGTATTTTTTTCTGCTCCTATACAGAACAGTTTTAGCATTCCATCTGTTACCTCCACCCTCTTTTTTTACACACCATAATCCTTTCACTAATCCACCATAGACTGTATTTATTTGATCAGGTGATTGTTTCTTATAGCTGTCTCTATTCTTTGCTTAGCCATCAAGCTCTCTCCAGTTTGATCCCTGTGTGAGCCATAGAAGAAACTCTGCAATCTGGGATCACTCTTGGGATCTTGGGGCCTATATCATGGCCTTCCCATGTCTGAAGCCTATACCGTACCTGAGTCAGGGCCAGTTTGTAGCCTCCATGTCTGAATGCATAGTATGACAGCCCTTGTTTGACCAAGTACGTGCATTTTTAAAAGTTAGTGACATACTGGATTGCAGATTCCATTTTTTATTTGAATTACATTTTTTAATTTCACAGTGCTCAAAAACTTCTAAAGGTTCCCTGACTATCAAGTCAGGGATTTGAAGTATATAAGCTCGATTATAGGTATAAGTTAAGACTCTGATAGTGAAAAAAGAATGGCCTAAAAGGAGAAGAATTTTATGGGAGGAAGACTAGAGAGATTTATGTAAAAGATAAGAATATTTTCACCATGAAGATTTGTCAATTATAAAATCAGAAAAAGAAGATGCTACCTAAAGAAAGTAAATGTGGGAAGGAAAAATAGCAGAGGAAAGATGAAAAGGAGACAAAGAAAAGTAAAAGTGGGAGAAGAAAGTTGGTGGGCAAACTCCTCCTATATTTGACTTCATTAAATGACCTGTGACTCTTGGCTTCCGTGTCAGTGGAGATGCCGACTCCGGTGGGCCAGCACTATCTGGCAGGTGTGGCCATATGCCCTGGGAATAGAGTGAGTACGGAAGACCTCTGGAGGTCTCTGTTGCTGCAGAACTGTTTTCACAAAATAGCCTAGCTAAAGAGACCTCAGGAGGCCTCTTACTATAGACACCCCAGAAACTGGGAGCCCAGACTATCTTCTTAAATGTCTTTATGGAGACAAAGAAGGGGATAATGATCCCTAAAATTGGCAGCCGCAGGTCACACAATGGGGCTTTGAAATCCAAAGTCAAAATTCCACAAAAAGAAATGTTGAGGATTGGAAGATGTCTTGAGAATCATCCGGTCCAGTCTCATCCCATCAACCAATCTGCCCACCACAGTATAGAGAAGATGCACGGGAAACACATTAAATGAAGTGTATTTTATATAGAAATATGGTGCTTTGCATAGTTTTAATCTACTCTGATAATACTTTACAAAGCTAAGACACTTATTTTAGGAACTATAAACTAGCATAATTAAGAAATGACCTTAATTTCTTTGATTAGAAATCAAGATTCTCTTCAGAACTTACCTTTCAACTTGATGAAGACCAGTGCCAGAGAAGAAAAAACTATCTCCTATGAATCAACACTGCCCACTCAAGCGACTGCTATACCGTAGAGAGCCCAGGGAATCTGTTGTCTTAAGAGCTAACAAAGAGTACATGTGGCCTTTCCCAAAATGTGCTGCTTTAGGCCAAGAATTGTCCCTCACACTAGCTAGCTAAAGCTTTTAGAGTAACGTGTTATTTATTTAAAACTTACAGTGAATATATTTAGCTGCCCTTGAGATGGTCTTCAATTTGGAAGCCCCCCACCCCAAATAAGAGAGATATACTTTGTCCAAGGTTACTCCAGAACCCAACAAGATTTTCAAAACAAAACACATAGTAAAAACTAAGATGCCAGATATCTCACCCAAGTCTTGACCATGAGCTCTTTTATTTCCTTGAACATACAGGAGAGAAAAGCCTTCATAAATCTGGGCAGTTCCATGTGGGCATTGTGGTGCATCTGTTGTCTGGCTGTGACGTGTGATGAGGAATCCATGAGCGATAGAGGAAGTTCCTGGAGGACCTGGGGGACCTTGCATTCCATCTGGTCCAGGGGGGCCATCCAAACCACGAGTACCTATTTTCATGGAATCGTCAGTATACAAAATTTAAGTGAGCTCTGATCCTACTATTATGGCTATTGACAAAACATTATGATCTCATTTGATTCGTTAATTTAGTCAATATTTATAGAGTGCCTATTAAGGTATTGTCAGATATCACGGATTTGGAGATAAAATATGGTCCCTGCCCTTAAAGAGATTTAAACATATATTTTTTCTAATGGAATTGGTTGACATTGGGCATTAAATGAGTACTGGGCAATGGAACATTAGATAGGAAGAAGTGATGCTTATTTGGGAAGTCTGTGTGTTATCTAGTCTCTTGCTCTACTAAAGGAGTCCAAACCCCATGACGAAATTTCAGTCTGCTGTTTTGTTCATCAACAAGAAAGGAAGGGTGTGTTTGCCATCAGTCTGCCAGTTTCAGTGCTGAAAAACATTTTCCTTTGAATCTGTCTGGGGAATTATTCTCAGACATACCTTTTTGTTTAGATAATAGGCAGGGCACTACTAAAGCAGCCTTTTCAAAATGTCTATTTTCAATTTACCAACGGTTCCCTTTCTCTGTTTAGTCTCTTGATTTGAGCCTATTTTAAAATTCTCTTTATATACAGGCCTTCTGCCACTGTGTATATGCATTTTCATTTTGGGGAAACTTCACAGCAATGTCCATATATGGTGAAGATGACACTAACTTGTTTCTTCCCTGATATATGGTTAATGAAATGGCAGGGTATTGGTTCCAGGAAGGCTATAGGTATTACCAGTCTGCCTTGCTGCCACTGATATTTATTTGCCAATAAATATTCTTTATGTTTATATTATTTAGAGTTGTATTTATATTGTCTAGAGTTGCTAATACATATTAAAAATCTACTGAGTTTATGATCTTTTATTTCTATTTTAGCAATCTTACTTCAGTGTGTTTTTGAATTTTAATATTTTTTATTGAAGTATATAGTTAATAAACAGTATCATATTCATTTCAGGTGTACAATATAGTGATTCAACAATCCTATACATTACTCAGTGCTCATCATGATAAGTGAGCACTCTTAATCCCCTTTATCTATTTCACTCACCCCTGACACACCTCCCCCCTCTGGCACCCACCAGTTTGTTCTCTGTATTTAAGAGTCTGGTTTTTTGTTTGTCTCTTTTTTCCTTTGTTTGTTCCTTTGTTTCTTAAATTCTACATATGAGTGAACTCATATGGTATTTATCTCTCTCTGACTTATTTCACTTAGCATTATACCTTCTAGGTGCATCCATGTTGTTGTAAATGACAAGATCTCATTCTTTTTTATGGCTAACTAATAGCTATATATATATATATATATATCCCTCTTCTTTACCCACTCATCTATTGATGAACACTTGGACTGCTTCCATATCTTGGTTATTGTAAATGATGCTACAATAAACAAAGGGGTGGGTATATCTTTTCGAATTAGTGTTTTGTTTCCTTTGGGCAAATACCCAGTAGTGAAATTACTGGATCATGTGGTAATTCTGTATTTTTAATTTTTTGAGGAGCCTCTATACTGTTTTCCACAGTGGATTTACCAGTTTGCATTCTCATCAATAGTGCATGAGGGTTCCTTTTTCTCCATGTCCTTGCCAACACTTGTTATTTCTTGTCTTTTTGATTCTAGCCATTCTGATGTGTATAAGGGAATATCCCATTGTTGTTTTGATCTGTATTTCCCTGATGATTAGTGATGCTGGGCATCTTTTCATGTGTCTGTTGCCATCTGTATGTCTTCTTTGGAAAATGTCTATTAAGCTCCTCTGTATTTTTTATTGCAAGGTGACTCAAATTCTATTTGGAAGTAGCTTGAGAACATACTGGAAATCTAGTAGATACCAGATTCAATATTATCAGGAGCACCTGTTAATGAATGAACTAAAAACCTGAAAATCAATTTGTCATCTCAGTATAAGATGCTGCTCTGACTCTCAAAGCTCTATGGGGAGCGCTTTAAACTTTACAAACCTTACAACTGTATTACTGAATTTTATGGGGGAAATTACACTCTGTTGTCCTATTTTCAAATGTAGAAAGATTCACAATAGTTTCAAGATGGTCATGGGATTTAAATTAACATATTGGAAATTATCAGAACAGGTAAGTACAGTGAATACCTGGAAAAACCTCATCTTGAGGAAAAACTGTTTTCCAGTACTCTAAACACATAAATAAAAACAAGCTTTCTATGCTTTTCTGTATACTGGCAAACCTCCTTGTATTTTCCCCCAGCAACAGATCTACCAGCTAGCTATACTCTCCTAAGAAAAAAAACTCTCACAGCTCCAATTGGACGTCTAGAGGTCTCTCAGACTTGAGACTACTATCAACAGCAGTGTTTTACTTGTCTCACCTGGCTGGCCTGGCAGACCTGGGTCTCCTTTGCGCCCTCCTGCACCATCAAAGCCAGGGAGTCCATTGCGTCCCGGATCTCCCGGAGGGCCAATTGGACCTACAGGGCAAAAAATAGGGTCTTCAAATATGGGTATAATAATTCCATAACCAGACAGATTTAGGAAACTTAAGGTTTTTGAGTGTCACTAAATTCATAGTCTGGTCTTGTCTTTAATCCAGATACACAAAGGAATAGCTCAAGCCCGGGACAAAGAAGCAGACAAGGATTTAGCTTTAGTTTTAAACAATAGATTTGTGTCTGTGAAGATTCCCATAATATGGCACTTGTGTTCTCTTTGCCTCAGAACAAAATAGGAGTGCAAGGCCCAACTTTTGTTATCTGTCCCACCATAGGTAAGGTTGTTACTGCTTGGTACACTTAGTTTATGGAAAGATTAACAACCAATCACTTAATAAGCGACAAAAACTGAACTTAGTTTCTAGCTTTCTTGTATAATCAAAATTGCCTGCAAGCATAGAGTCAAATGGCCAACTAGACAAGAGTTAGTTTAAAAGTCACGAGGCCTCACAGTGGGGAGCTGATGGCTGATCAAATTAGCTTTCTATCCTTCTGGTGGTTGGGATAGAGAAAGCATCAGATCTGAAATGCATATTAATTTCATTACAAAGTTTTTAATAACATTAGCCTAATCATTCAAATTAAAATAGCCAGAGGAACTGGCTAGAAGAGATTAGACTGGGCCTACAGGAAATTAGGGCATGAGAAATTAACATTTTTAAGAAAAAAGGAAATGGGATCTGTGGTGGTCTGGTATTCTACTAGTTGTTGAGACTCCTCTTCTCAGAGACAAGCTATGACAAGTAAAATGAGAACTAGGGAAATGCTCTCAAATAGATAAGGCTTAGAATGATGATCTGCAAAGGCACCTGGTAAGCCTTGAGGTCCTGGTAGTCCTGGCAGACCTTTTAATCCAGGCTGGCCTGGGATCCCTGGTGGACCAACATCTCCTTTGATTATAATACTCTGTCCTGAAGGACCAGGTAATCCAGGGGGACCTAAAAGGCAAAACACACAAATTGGAAGGTAGGAAAGAGAAAGGCCAGAAGGAATGGATGCCAAAGTGTCCTAAGGTCAGAATAAAAATTGGTGCGAAAGAAACAAGTTACATGTGTTGAAATGTTGACATGTCCAACAGAAATCTGTTTGGGAAAGCCATCATCTCACCCAGAAGACCGAAAAAATGAATAATTTATTTAGGGTCAATGGAAAAATTAGGCCTATTGTCCCTATTTTCGAGCCTTGAAGCATGATTTGGTTACTAGAAAGTCTAATGCATTACAAATCTGTGAACACTGGTGTCAGGGGAAGACAATTCTATTTCCTGACAAGTCCATTCTGATTCTAACATCATTTGCAGTTCTTGTTTGTTGTGCTTGTCAAATGTCCCACTGAACTTGTAAGGGAATTTAGCAGATGTCCTATTTCAGTTTACAGGAAACTTCTCTAAGTCTCCAGCAAAAAGAACTATTTTTATATTAAAAATATTTTCAATTAAAAATGACTTGCTCTTATAATCTGTTCAACTGAATATGGGAAAGTTAGTATAAAATCTAATAAAAATCTTAATGAAGCATTCTTGTTAGTCCTGCATCCATCTTAAACTCAAAAGATCTGGTCTTGGGGTGCCCGGGTGGCTCAGATGGTTAAGTGTCTGCCTTCGGCTCGGGTCATGATCCGGGTCCTGGGATCGAGCCCTGCGTCGGGCTCCCTGCTCAGTGGGGAGCCTGCTTCTCCCTCTTCCTCTGCCATTCCCCCTGCTTGTGCTCTCTGGCTCTATCTCTCTGTCACATAAATAAGTAAAATCTTAAAAAAAAAAGAGAGAGAAAGATCTGGTCTCAATATTTCCTTAATAAAATAGACAGGTTGAGAGATCAGTAAATAGAGGGAGAGTTTTGCTTACTTGCTCTCAGTTGTTGGGGATTGAGACTCTAAAAGTTTAGTTCAAAAACAGAATGCAAACTTTCAAATTCTTCAATGTGTTTAAGAACCTGATATAACTCGCTCCTGGAGTAATTCTTACCTGGGGGGCCAACAAGTCCTGGATCCCCCTCAGGGCCAGTTGAACCAGGTATTCCACTGGGTCCCTTCATGCCTGCAAAGAAGGTACATAAAATGGCACCGCAAAGTAACAGGGCCATAGCGTTTGCCAGTCAAATCAGAAAATGGGTATCTTATCCCAAAGGAGTTCAATATAAAAACAACCCTTCAAATACCTGGAAATCCTGGAACACCAGGGAGACCAGGATCTCCTTTCATTCCATTGAGACCTGGTCGGCCAGGATTACCCTAAGTAAATAAAATCATTAATTTTAGAAAAGAACTGAAGGGGAACGGAATGAAATTATACAGTATTCATATTCACTGATAGCACTTGCTCTAGAGTCAAACTTCTAGGATTCAAATCCCAATTTTGCCCCTTACTAGCTTGTGTAACCTTGAGTTGATTTTTTAACCTCTTTGATTCGTAGTTTTCTCACCTCTAACAAAGAGAAAATAATAGTATCTACTTCATGGGTTTTTTTTTTTGTGAGGATTAAAGGAGATAGCTCATATTAAGTACTTAGAAAACTGATTGGCATGTAGTGTGTACTTAATAAATGGCAGCTATTATTTTATCATCATGAACAAAGGCACTTTTTTTTTAAAGTATAGCACTGAGGTGATAAATGCTTGGGTTAGAATCACATGTACAGAACTGCTAAAGTCTGCAAGACTTAGCAACAAATATAGCAGGGCCTGTTAATTAATTGGGTTTGAGGGCCAGGAAAACTATGGGAAAAAAAAGAGTTGAGAATAAGTCTAGAATGTACCTAAAGGAAGAATAAATGTGGGACAATGAAACTTTTATCAGTAGGACTGAAAAAGGGGCAAACCTGGAACATATTTCAACATGTAAGAAATGGCTAAAAAGGAGGGCATGTTAGAAAGACAGGATCCAGCTTGAAGAAGTTTCCAAATCAATGATAATTTGAGCATCGGAATAGACAACAGTTTAAAAAAATTATAAATCATTAAAAAAAGAATTTATGAGTCCATACTAATAATAAATAGATAATACATGGAAAAGAAGGGAGGTTTTGCTTACCAAAGGGCCAACTGGTATATGTGGAGGTAGCACTAGAGTTAGAAAATCATCATTTGCCACTATTCACTATATTCAACCACCATATTGGTTGGTTGAGGCAAAAATCATAAACAGATATTAAATGGGGAAATTTTGATGAGGAGCAGTATATTTGCATGATCTTAATGTACCTTTCCATAGTTTTGCTTATTAGTTACAGGGAAAGAATAGTGACCATGCAGTGGAGAAACCAGATAACAACTTCTTGGAATGATCAAAATTAAGATCATCAATGAGGGGCAGACGGACATTGTGGGCCTAAATATCTGATGGAGGACACAACATCACTCATGTAGTATTCCAGCTGCGGATGCATAACTAGAATGAATAAATAGCAGAAAAAAAGAAGGAACATTCTGTTTTAAAAAATAGTGGAGGGGGCACCTGGGTGGCTCAGTCTGTTAAGTGCCCAATTCTTGATTTTGGCTCAGGTCATGATGTCAGAGTTGTGAGATGAGCCCTGTGTTGGGCTCCACGCTCAGCACAGAGTCTGCTTGGGATTCTCTCTCTCTCCCTCTCCCTCTACCCTTCCCCCATCAAATAAATATATAAATCTTTAAAAAATTAAAATAAAATAAAAACGAGAAGGGGCTACATTTCTTCAACAATGTCAAGATCGTGAAATTAAAAAAAACATTGTTTAGTGTGGCGCCTGGGTGGCTCAGCTGTTAAGGGTCTGCCTTCAGCTCAGGTCATGATCTCGGGGTCCTGGGATTGAGGCCCGCATCAGGCTCCCTGCTCGGCAGGGAAGCCTGCTTCTCCCACTCCCACTCCCTCTGCTTGTGTTCCCTCTCTCGCTGTGTCTCTCTCTGTCAAATAAACAAATAAAATCTTTAAAAAAAATAAAAAATAAAAAACATTGTTTAGCAACTGTTTCAGATTGAGGGAGCATAGAGTGCTATGACAGTTAAATACAATGCATAATTTGGTCTATACTGGAGGAAAACAATGCTATCAAGGACAATTACTAGGTCAACCAACACAATTAGAATATGTAAAGTAGAAATAAAAGTTTATATTAATGTTTAGTTTCCTGAAGTTGATAACTGTTCTGTTATTACATAAAAGAATATCTTTAACTTTAGGAAATCTCATGCAGTGAAGTATTTAATGCTAAAAAGACATGATAGTTACAACTTATTCTCAAATGCTTCAAATATATATATATATAATTATATATACACACATAACATATGGGGTAAAACATTAACAACTAGTCCATCTGGGTAAATGATACATGAAAGGTTTTTTTTTTTTTTTTACCATTCTTGGAATTTTTCTATGTTTAATGTTATTTCCATTAAAAAATTAGAAAAGGTGCAAATGTAAGAACTAACTTGCACAAAAGAAAATGAATAAAACTTGATAATACTAGATTTATAAAATGTTGCTATCAGGCAGTAGTCTTGAATCAGGCATAGAGACATATGAACTAGAAGCACCTGGGAAATGGATGAGGAGGGACTAAGTAGAGAATGAATAAAGAGAGGACTCAAAAATTAAGAATATGTGTCTAGAATAGTGATGACATGAGGAAAAAAGGTTAGTTGTTGGAAAGCTTTAAGGACTACCGTTTTAGATGTTTTTTTATTTCTTTTTTCTGCTATAAAGCAGTCATCAGAGTTAAAAGATTGAGCCCAGGTTGTGTTGGTTGTGAGATCTAACAACAATCTTCCTGAATGAATGCAAGAAGTGTTAATGATCCATAAAGAAGCATGTGACTTTCTGGGTCACTCAAACCAATGTGGAAAGTACATGAATACAAATGTGGGGATATGTTATGCCCTTTTTACAGGTGAAGACAGAAACTTAAAGTGTCTGTCTGTGTTCCTCATAGACGCAAAGCAGAAGTGTGCAGTGGAGCTGAAATTTGACCCTAACTCTATCTAATTTCCAAAGCCTAAAATATCCCCACTCAACTATAATTACTTCCTTATGAATGGTCTCATCCACATGTAATGCTCTGATATATGCATCTTCTTTTATGAATTTGCTTTTACTGAAATGAAGGTTTTTCAAACCTAAATAACATACATATCAATGACTCCAGGTAAAATGTCTTCTGAGGAACCCTTTAACTATAAAGTAGCTAAGTCCCTTTAGTTGGAAGAAGATAGAAAACTTGCCTTTTTCTTCTTTTGTAATTCACCAGTAAGGCATGCATAGAGCCTTGACCAGTAAATACTAATAAAAATAATGCAGCTTAGAATTCTCATTTTGAATGCAAACACCCACACCACTTTGTCATCAAATTTCTACTCTCATTTCATACCTGGAGTCCTGGTGGTCCTTGATCTCCTTTCAAACCAGGCAAACCAGGTTGCCCAGGTTGGCCTGGGTTTCCTCTCTCTCCTTTAATACCTCCATTTCCAGGGAGACCCCGGGGACCTTCTGGACCTGGTAGACCTTGACAATGCACAACAAATGGCCATATTTCAGTATAGCATAAGAGTAGTATAAAAGCCTGGCTTCTAAAATACCAGTCTTCTAAATCCTATTAGTTTGCAGGATAAAATCCAGACTATGTCAAAACATACAGACGTATGCTAACTCTCTTTCTAATATAAATTGGGCTGGGTTCTTTTTGTTATCAACACTGGTCTGCAGTCCTTTTTAGTTTGCATTTTATTAAACATTAAATCTCATAAGCTCATATTTGAAGACAGGACTCAAGACATAAAAATAAAGACTGCTTCTGTAATCCCTAAGTGTTTCACTTAAGTGAAAAGAAACAAACACCATACATAGGGCACTGTTCTCAAACTGAAGCATACATCAGAATCCCCTGGAGAGTTTGTTAAAACAGATTCCTGGGCTCACCCCCAGAGTTTTGGATTCAGAAAGGCGGGGGGGGGGGGGCCACAAATGTGCATTCGAATAAGTGCCCTCTAACTAAAGCTGCTGGTTCCAGACCACACTTTAAGCATCACTACTGTAGGGCAATCAGGGATTCAAGCCATTTGTCTCATTGTAATTAACAGTAGATTGCTTTATTTTTTAAAAATATTTTATTTATTTATTTGACAGAGAGAGACACAGCGAGAGAGGGAACACAAGCAGGGGGAGTGGGAAAGGGAGAAGCAGGCTTCCCACGGAGCAGGGAGCCCGATGTGGGGCTCAATCCCAAGACCCTGGGATCATGACCTGAGCCGAAGGCAGATACTTAACGACTGAGCCACTCAGGTGCCCCAGATTGCTTTACTTATAAGTAGTTATTTTGTAAGTAGTATTTGTAAGTAGTTTTATTCAGCTTCTATTACTATGCAATTAAGATAGTTACTTAAACTGTTTAATTTCATTTTAGTGACATGCTTACTAATAAATGGTAATATTTTAGTGTCAGAAATTTATTAATTCAATATAGTACTTTTGAATTTATTTTAAACATGTTTTCATATTCTTTGCATTTTAAATATTTCTGAAGAAAAATTCTGCATATGTCTGGTGAATAAATAAAATTATTTAAAATAGGATTTTGCTAAGTTCTTTTCCTTATACTATGTTTTTAACTTTTCATTCTAAATAAAGATATCAGGTCCATTAAACAACCAACAAGATCTTATCAGTGGCCACACCTTTGGTCGCTAGATGGGAAATAGCTGTTACTTGCTTGCTAAGCAGTGGCTGAAGCTAAGACCAACTAGTTCTGCCTTAAGAAACTAATTATGAAGCACTAAATGATGAACAAGCAACAGTTAGCACTTACACATTTTCTTCTTTGGTAACCTTCGTTTTTCATTGGTTTCAACAAAAAAGGAAGGTATGTAGTGATTACTTTTGAAGGAAATATTATAGGCAAATGAATTTAGAATACTTGAGTTCATGCTTACCTATGGACAAAGGGTCATCTTTCTGATCTGAGATAAAATTCAGACTTTAGTTCCCTTCCAATACTCTACCCAGAATCAATGACTACATGCTAACAAGGCAGCATGGCATATGGATTAAGAATGCTAACAAGGCAGCATGGCATATGGATTAAGAATGCTGGACTCTGGAGCTGGAATGCTGGGTTGGAATCCCAGCTCCAATAATTATTAGCTGTTAGACCTTAGGAAATTTATTAATCTCTTTGGCCTCAATCTCCTCCTCTTTAAAATGGAAACAAGAATAGTACATACTTCACCAGGTTGATCCAAGGATTAAATAAGATAATATGTATAAATTACTTAACACAGTACCTGGTACATAGTAAGAACTTTGTAAGAGGTTTTTAAAAATTGTTACTACTACTATTACCTTCATTATTAGTAAAACTGGAAGTAAGAACATACCTTTAAAATATGAGTCCATTTTAAATCTTTCAGCTATTTCTATGTGATTTCATAATATAACACTATTCTATCTGGCACATGAGAAAGAGGAAGCATGTCCACAACCATATAACAATTGTTTTATCTTTAAACAGTTTAAATTATATAGTCACCCAAGGCCAGCAACCAGACAGACACACTTAGAAATTCTCTTCCCAATCATAAAGAAAGGGTTGGAGTATTTTGCACTAAAATAAACAAACAAGAACAACTGCTGAGCTCACACCCCTAGATAGGGTTTTCTAAGCACAATTATTAGTTTCATCTATAATGTATAATTTGGACTAGAAATCAGGTAGTAAATCATCTTATTGGGGGAAAAAAATAAACTGTTAATCAGCCTAACAATGAGGAAGTAAGATTAAGATGGGGAAAAAAAGGAATCTTTTATGATCCTCTTCCCCGGTCTGAAAAGTTATCA
This sequence comes from Callorhinus ursinus, assembly GCF_003265705.2. Lineage (NCBI taxonomy): Eukaryota > Metazoa > Chordata > Mammalia > Carnivora > Otariidae > Callorhinus > Callorhinus ursinus. The sequence continues at coordinate 5,866,668 of NW_027397127.1, forward strand.
GAATATTTGAAAAAAAATTAGGCATGTTATAGGCATTGTTATTTCTGCAATTAAAAGAAAATATTGGGAAATTTACATGTTATTAATTCAGACCTTCCATTCTGGAGTCCCTCAAATTTAAATTAATGACTTGCTAATGACATAAGGGACATATACATTTTATTTTTAATAGTACTCAATATTAACCCTCTTCCATTTTTTAAAATAGCCACATAAACACATATCAGAGCAATGTTATGCAACAAAAATCAATATGCAGAGGTTACAAATAGGCCAGATGCCTACCTAAAAATCTTAATGCAGTCTTAAAAATAACAACAAGTGTATATGCATTTAAAAATCAACATGTCTTCACATATGGATTACCTATTATGAAGCTACAAAGACCTAATGTCATTTCAAACTTGATTATAAACAAGTCACATTACCTTTACCAATATGTTAAATACCAGAGCAGGTAGTATTTGAGGATAACAGCCCTCTTCAATGACTTCTGAGTTACAGCAAAAAAAAAAAAGTGCATTTCTCTTATCATACATACAAAACATTTAAAAAAAAAAAAAAGAAAAGAATTGACCAGTGAAGAGTCTAACCTTGAAAACCTGGGAAGATCAGAGTTCACCAAAGCCCAAAGATCGATGTTAGCAGTATCAGACATCACACAGTACAAAATAAGATTATGAGTTAGAAGTGGTTCACATTATAGCACAAGTTAAACAATAATCCTCTTTGCCAGCATTTCTCATATCTACAGCGTAATCAGTATGCAAACAGAACCATACAGAAGTGTAGACAGCCAAACATTTTCAAATAGAGCTTATTATAGGAAATAAGCTGCTCGCTTTCATTAATCCAAAAAATGGAAAACTCTACTAAAGATATCATGTTAACACTGCTACTGTGGCTTTCTGAAAGTTAGCATCTCAAACATTAAAGTTGGTAAGACAGTACCATTTCACTGATTGCCTTCCATTCCCTTCACAAGGGGATAATTTTAGAGAAATGCTTACATGTATCTTGGCCTCTGCCTTCCTTTAGTAAAAACTCAAGGTGCAAATTTCTTGATATGTTCAGACCACCTCAAAGAGGTACAGTTAACTTTAAAGGCCTCATTAGACAAAAATACAAAGATCACAGGTGACTAGAGAAATTAAAATATAAGTACACAATGGCTATTACCAACTGTACTTCTATTTGCCTTCTTTGAAAATCATTCTATGAAGCCACATTCTGATTTTTTTCATAATTCATCAAGAAGCTTTCTTCTGTGAATTATTACTTATAACAAGTTATTTAAAGAGAAAGAGCCCATATGTATTTGTTCACCACTGAATGTTAAAATAAAGAGCCAAATTTTCCAAAAATGTGAAGACCATCAGTGAAGGGGTACATTAAAAATATTTTGACATGCAATATCCTACCCCAAAACACAGAAAATATCACATTTACTTTATTATTTTTCAATGCACATATTAAATCAGGCTATTAACTATTAAAAAAAGGATCATTAAATAAAAAGATAAAAAGCCTATAAATAGGACAACTCTTGGTTAATGTTAATCAACTATAAACACAATTTCCTTTCCTTAGAAGTCTTGCTATGATTTATAAACATTGAGCTTAGCAGAGAGAATAAATTGTGCTAGAGCACTGAATCCTAGGAATTAGAAGACCTAGGGTCTGTTGTTGGTTCTACTATTTACATCTATGGGACTGTGGACAATTCAGTCTCTGAGCTTGTTTTCTCACCCACATTATAGGAACAGTGTTATCTGCCCTAACCTCCCTCGCAGAGTTGTTTTAAAGGTCAAATTCCATTTAAAAAATATAGACCTGATATCTGCCATGTGCAAGGTGCTACAGGGTACACAAAGATTAGCTATACCAAAACTCTGCCTTCAAGGAGCTCTTAATAAAAGTACATTATATGATGTAAATGGTGGCATGTCACATAAATATAAAACATTATTATTACTTCCAGGTAATAAACTTTTAAAGCATTTGATAATTTGAAATTCAAAAGGCTAAAAATCAGCTTCTGTTTGTTTAAATGGTTTCTAAACCACATACAACAAACTGACTCAAGATGACAGTTTGAGTCTGGCCACACAATTAGTTAAATAAAATAGAATTCCTACCTAAGATAATTCTGAATTTGAGTAAAGACATTTTATATATGTATTTGCTATATAGAAGGACCAATAACAAGAATGCTTAGAAAAATGTCACTGAAATATGTATTTCAGTCTGAGTAACTAACAAAGAAAACTTCAGATCATATCATAGCAAAACTTCTAAGATCTTCATTTCTAAGAGATAAAATTTTAATGAATTATATGCCAAGTCAATTTTGTACATGAAGTGCTCGATCCATTATTTCTCAAATGACCTAACAAAGTTTAACTGAAAAAAATAAAATAAAAATACCTAAAGTCTTGTACATAAGTGGTAATAACTAAAGATAAGCTGATGAATTGATTGGCAAATTTTATTTTATTTAAATTTAATTAGCCAACATATAGTACATCATTAGTTTCCAATGTAGTGTTCAATGATTCATCAGTTGCATATAACATCAATTTTAAATCCAGTTTCCACTTAAAGTTGTAGTCTTCAACTGTTGCAAAGAAGAGAACACTGTAGATACCAGGTTCCAAAAACTATGTAATTTAGAGTACATCTGGTAAATAAGATGTCAAGTTGGTTTTAAAGTGATGTGGCTACTTCCCCGTTTCTTTGAATATAATCTAGTGCCAGGGAAGAAAGCAATCTTCTAGCCAACACCGAAATCGGGAAGTGATCAAGGCACCAGACTTCTATGCAAGTCAGAAAGGGGAGTACTCAAAATTACTTCAAAGTATACCCTAAGTTTTCTCTTTATCATGGTGATAGTTAAATAGTATGCACTTGTCTTAATCTTTTTGATGACATCCATTTAGGAAAAACACAAGAAGCAGTTAATAAGGATTGGTGGAACTTATGAGGTAACAGAAAACAAGAGAGTGGAGGCAAGGTCCAGTCTGCTGTAACTAAGAGTCTCCTAAGATGGCAGAAGCAGCTTTACTTCATCACTTATTATATATTTTTTAAAGATTTTATTTATTTATTTGACATAGGAAGAGAGAGAGAACAAGCAGGCACAGAGGCAGGCAGAGGGAGAGGAAGAAGCAGGCTCCCCGCCAAGCAGGGAGCCCGATGCGGGACTCGATCCCAGGACCCTGGGATCATGACCTCAGCCAAAGGCAGACGCCCAACCGACTGAGCCACCCAGGCGCCCCTTTCACTTATTATATTTATAACTAGAATAAGAAGCCAGATCATAAGCATTGAGCCATACAACTGCCTTTGTCAGAGGATGATATATGTTATTAGTAAAACAGACAACAGAGCACTGGGAAGCCCTAAGTCAGATTCCCAACTATGCCAGTGACTAACAGTATGAACTTGAGCAAGCTTAACATCTTTGGACCTCAGTTTTCTCATAAGTGATGAAGATTCTCCCCTTGACTAAACTTTAGATAGGCTCCCCTGACCCTTCTTCTCAACTAGGCCTCATTCTTCGGCCCTGTTCTTGGTATGCTGAAGTCTAGTTTCAGCAAGAATCCTTGAGCAAGTCAGTTTACGGAGAGTCCCCCCACTGTTGATATCTGATCAAGTGCCTTATCCCCCAACCTTGATGTCTAAGTCTTTGGCCTGACTTTAGCAAGAATTCTATTAGGCCAGTTTAGCAAGAATCTACCTACCCTTGATGTTTCATGTTAGTAACTTTTCATCTACTGACTCCCTCACTCTGCTGGTTGACTATAAATCCCCATTTATCCTTGTATTCAGCTGAGCTGTTTCTTTCCCGTATTGCAACTGTCTCTCCCCTACTGCAATAGTCTTAAATAAAAAGTGTCTTGCCATCTTTAACAAGTGTCTGGTGAGTAATATCTCTGAAAAGTGTAAAACTTAGGTCACTTCTAGATCAGATACTCTATAGCTCTATGAAATTATGGGTTTGTGGAAGGAGTGATGTAGTAAGTAGGAATAGGTAACTAGGGAATCTGTTCAGATAGATGGCTTCCTAAAAAGAATCTTGAGAAATTACAAATTTTTAATTCATAAAATTTCCTGCCATTCCCAATAGTCAGAACTCAGGAATATACTTTTTCCCCATTTTAGCTCCTCCTTAGAAATTTAAAAAGGTCTATTTATCTTGAAATAATAAACACAATCAGATATTTGTGGTTCCTTTTACTCCTAATTAGGTTAACATCTCTCACTGTGAAGCAGCAATTTTCCATTGGACAGCTCCCAATAACTATTCTTCAGTGTGTAATGTTTTTATGTGTATGATTCAAGTAAGAGTAAGAGGCTTCTAATCTGTGTTGGTTGTATGGAATTTTTTTACTCTATACCTACTAGTTCATTTTCATAGCAGGAGAATTTAAAACTTTGTGACAACCCAAAATGTGAAAATGGGATGGTCTGAAAAATTACAAGAGTTGTGGCAAGTCAAGAATTGCATATTTGCAGGATCTGATAATACATATTATTGTTTTAAAAAGAATGCCTTCTCAAGGATTTGGAGAAAGGGGAACCCTCCTGCACTGTTGGTGGGAATGCAAACTGGTGCAGCCACTGTGGAAAACGGTATGGAGATTCCTCAAAAGTTAAAACCAGAACTACCCTATGATTCAGCAATTGCACTACTAGGTATTTACCCAAAGAATACAAAAATACTAATTCGAAGGGATACACGCACCCTGATGTTTATAGTATTTTATCTACATTATCTATAGTAGCCAGATTATGAAAAGAGCCCAAATGTCCATAGAATGATGAGTGGATAAAGAAAATGTTATATATATATAATGGAATATTACTGAGCCATAAAAAAGAATGAAATCTTGCCATTGGCAACAACATGGATGGAACTAGAGGGTATTATGCTAAGGGAAATAAGTCAGTGAGAGAAAGACAAATACCATATGACTTCTCTCATATGTGGAATTTAAGAAATAAAACAAATGAGCCTAGGGAAAAAAAGACAGAAAGAGACAAACCAAGAAAGAGACTCTTAATTATAGAGAACAAACTGATGGTTCGTGAAACAGGTGATGGGGATTAAGGAGTACATTTCTTGTGATGAGCACTGGATATTGTTTGCAAGTGTTGAATCACTAAATTGTAATTGAAACTAATTTACACTGTATGTTAACTAACTGGAATTTAAATAAAAAGTTAAAAAAAGAATGCCTTTTTGAAGGACAGTTTGATTTCATTTACATTAATAGATATAAAATAAAAATAAGAAATTACTCTGAAGGTAAAGGTAAAATATTATACAACACACTTTTGGGTACTATAAATTTTTGACTAAAAATTACAAAAAATATATTAATTTTAAAATGTTAGTTTTCCTAACTAGGTAATTTTGGGTTATTCCAATAGATAGAAACATTGGACTCTACAATTCTTTCAGTTTTCAGAGACAGACCAACATGTAAGAACTGAATTGGCATATATGCTCTTAAAATACATTCAAGCACTTGAAAATATTAGGTAGAGGTATATATATATATATATATACATATATATATATACACACACATATATATATGGAGAGAGAGGAATTATATATAGAATTATATACTTATACACACATATACATATATGTATACATATACATGTATATATATATAACTATATATACACACATACACATAAATATATATAAAAATTTAAGAAAAGTTTTAAAGTTCATGCAGTTACTACTTTGGAGTTAAGGAGCTAACCTGGAGGACCTGGATAGGGATCAAAGTTCACCAAGGCCCAATGTCATCATTAACAAAAAGGAAAAATATCAAAATTGTTAGCAATATCAAGAAACTAAAGCATTACACTAACTTCTTTCAAGTTAAACTTTAATTCAATAAAAGAATACTCTGGAAGTTCATATTCATGCACCTGTAGATAAACCAAATTATTACCACTTAGCATCAGCACTAAAATAAAGACAGCACATGTGACATATTTTGAAGGGCAAAAAAACCATTTTTATAATAATCGTTACCATGAGCTCAAAAACAACTAATTCTAAGATCAATTGGGTTTAAAACTCCATTTTAATTTGCAGTTTATGAACAAACTGAAATGTCACAAACTACTCATGAGGAAGGTGTTCTTCGTACTATTTAGAAACAGTAATTTTTTAAAAGCACCTTTGTGACTAATGTCTTTACGTTGACACATTTCACAAAAATGTTCCACAGTGAGCTCCATTACCAGTAAAAAACAAATAATCAGAGTGCTGATTAAAACATAACAAATGATAATAGTTTGGTTTACTTTGTAATTATTGCATGCATAACCAAGCAAGACATTGGTGTCAATTCTTCACATGCAAGAGTTAATATGGCTGAGGTGATTTTCACTGGTTTTCTTCAATAGTAAAACAAGGTAAAACTCTGAACACCCTCTATAAACAGTCAAGTCAGATCAGATAAAATCTGGTTTTGAAATGATCCTCTGAACAAAGTATGTGACCCCATTTGATTCATGTCTTCAGAGCATATCTTATTAAAGTTAACTCCAATCACTTCAGGGTTTATGGTAATCTAAATGGAGATTTTTATTTTTAAATACATTTAAAAAATGAGTCAGAGACTTTCAAAGGCTAAAAGGACAACTGTTTTGTTTCTTTAACCTTAGATTTCTCTTATTATTTTAAATCAATGAAGGCCAAGTTTTTACTTTCTCAAAATATAAAACATGAATATCAAGTCCCAAAAATCTGTTAATAATCTGTCACCAGTGGTTGGGCTCAGCAACATTAATCCCAGATGAAAACAAGCATTTACAAACAGCAAAATGAAGTGACACAGCACATACACAAAATGAAAAGCGAACATTGGATGCAAACTTGAGACTACAAGAGCAGTTAACACAAGCCAAATGAGGTACAGACATGAAGCTGGTATGAAGAGATTGCTATTCAATTTAATCATGCTGTGATGCTGAAGATAAATTTGATTGCCTAGTTCCTAGAGAAGATAAAAATTTTTTTATTGTGCTTGGTGACATTTGCTGATCATATGAGAGAACCATAGCAACACTTTGGTATGGACCACAAGCATCTATGGGGTGATCACTAAAATGATTTCTGTGATGACATGCTGAGAAGCTCACATTAAAAATGCAGATGGCATTTTGCTGCCAGGTTATCAGTATAGTTTTATGTTTTTATTAAAGACTAATAAATCCACTATTTCCTTTTTTCCTCCAAGTTGGTTTGTTTTAGTTCAACTTTAAGTAAATGATGAAAGGCGTTACTGAAAAGAATTATTAGATGCCACAGAAATGGATGGAGCTAGGTATAAACCAGGCTATTTACTTGTAAGAAGTTCTCATAGAGTCTTAAGTCCTAAAAACTGAATAACCTGCCAGCAAAATGAAATGAATTAATGAATAAACAGACCATTCCCCTACCACTCATGTACATACCTGGTCTCCCAGGAGGACCCTGGGGCCCAGGGTTGCCTTTAGGGCCTTCCAGAGCTGGACCCGGAGAACCAGGAGGGCCTGGGGGACCCTGCACACCAGGGAAACCCTGAAAGCCTGGTTCTCCCTTTGGACCAGGAAGGCCAGGGTTTCCTGGAATGCCAGGTAATCCTCCATCACCCTTTTGACCTATGAAAGCAAAGTGACATTAGGAAACAAATTAGATACTGCCTGTATTAGGCTTGCCTATAAGGCTAAATCTATTCATTCTTATTATAAAAAGTGATGGGATTTGCTAGGATCATTTTTGTCTCCCACCAAATTCCTCACCCGTCCAAAAAACCCATTCGTTTTATGAAATATATTCAACTGCTTACAGAAATATTTATTAGAGTATGTACAGAAATATAAAAACAATAATAGCTTGGATCCTGAAAGATACCCTTTGTATTAGGACACGGAGCAAATATCACATGATCAGTAGCTGCGAGAAAATAAAAATCGAAAAAAAATAGAAAGGTTTAAAGTATTGGCATGAACAGGTTAGAGATGGCTGGGGGAAATTCCTTAAAGAAATATTTTGAGGCTAATTTTGAGACTAATGAAGATATTGATCTTCAGTGGTTGCTGTACGTCCCTGAAGACAATTCTATTCAAGATTTAGAATCCCAACCCAGACAAACTATTCTCAACATTTTTTTCTATACCACCAACATACCTGAAAGCGATGTAATAGTGGCACATTAAAGTAGTAATTTTGACATTGGGATCATGGGAAGGATATAGGAATTTCTAGGAGGTATGTCTGTAGTTTGAAAAAAACTTCCATAGAATAGCTAATGGTCACTTCAGAACATAAACAGGCACATCCGTACACACAATCAGTCATTCAATTAACGCTTTGGTGCTTACAATGAAAAGTAAGAACAAGTGAGGGCATGTAGATGTATATGAGCACATACCCACCCAAAATGCAAGATGTATATTAATATGAAGTTTTCCATTTTTGTTATTGGTACATATTTCTAAAGAGTTTCCTTACATTACCTTGGTTTTGTTTCCATGGGGAGAAAAGAGTATTTTTTTTTCCAGCTGAAAGACTTAAAAAATTTAGTGAAATCTACCTCTTTCTACAATTTTGCTTTCTTTATCATTTCCTCAGCAGTTACTTATGAAATTAACAAAGGGATATTTATATGTAAATTTCCTTAAGAATGCATTTTTATATAGCACAACTCTTTCTACTAAATTGTTAATTAAGAACTGCTTTAAGATACAACTTTAGCTTTGAGTTTTCTGGGGTTGTATGTGCATTTTATAACAGTAAGTGGTGAAGATGGAAAAATAAATGTACTGGAGCACATTCTCTTTATATGGACTGATCTAGTATGTTTTATGAAAGTTTACCAGAAAGTCCTGGGAGTCCAGGGGGTCCTGGGATTCCAAAGCCCGGCTGACCTGTCAGAGCATAAATCCAAACTCTCAAATAGATAATAATAAATGAAACAAGGACAAATTATTTTGGCTCATTCAGTTTTTTACTGAAACATGCAGAAGATTTGTTTCCAACATGGAACCACAATTCAAACATGAGAAAACTATAAAAACATATTCTACTTGTGATAAGTGTTAAATATATCTTTATATACATACAGATCTATAAATGGAATATAGATTGCATAGTGAAACGAGGTCATCCAGAAAGGATAAAAACAGCTGGGTAACTTCTTCACAAGAAAAACTGGGCAAGAAAGGATATGGAGTTTTTTATAAGAACGAGGCAACCTGATTGATAAACGTGAAGTAATATTCTCAGTAGAGTGCAAGAAGGTACTTAGGAAGGGGAAAGTGTATAGCAGCTTAGAGGTTAAGAAAGAAGATATAATTTCATTGTGGGTGAAAAAGGGCAAAAGTTAAAGAAGACAAGGAAGAAATTAGAAAATTAGGAACAATGAAAAAATATAGCACCTGGTTCACCCTTCTGTCCAGCTGGTCCAGGAATACCATCTTGACCTGGGTTGCCTTTTTCACCTGGAGGCCCTGGTGGCCCAGGACGACCTCCACCACCTAAAGCACAGGGTACAGCAGGTTATACCTATCCTCCCAATTCCCTTTCCTTCCATATTCCCCATTCTCTCCATACTAGTTTCAAATAGTTCTATCCAAATGACACAAAGTACCCCTGAGACACTCCTTTAAATGACGAAATGTTGTGAAAAAGAAGCACAGAAGGAATAAAGGCTAATAAGGAAAAACTTTATCATTCACTCAGTATCCAAAAACTTCCAGTTTCTCATTTTAATCTAGCTTTAGAATATCAAGGAGAGTAAGGTGTGGGGGTGGAATGGGGTGCTATTATAGGCCTCATATGTGGGGCCAGAGAAGTGACTTGCTTTAGAACTCAGTAAACAACAGTGCTACACTTTGCCATTCTGAAAAACACCAGAGCTTCCACTAATTGTAGGATATCTGAAATAACTCTCCCTGGAAAGAGCCCCCCCAAATAAGGTTCCAAAGTAATAATTTTAAGTAACTTTTATTAAGAGTTGTTCACTTAAAAAAAAAAAAGAGTTGCTTACTTTGTACCTAACAAGTAGAAGTGAATGATCACCATGTTTCCTTGTCTTAAAACTGTTCACAGCTCCCAGAAATGATTTGACTTTCCCAAAATGAATATGAGCCTTAGTTTTACAACTAATCCTTAGGTTTCATGCTTACCTACAGGACCAGGTTCTCCTGGAAGGCCAGGGTTCCCAGGAGGACCATTAATACCTTTTGCTCCAGGAAGTCCTGGGGTTCCTAGAATAAAGAGTTCAATTTAGTAATAGAAGAAAAACTGCATTGCTTTAAGAGTTACAACTCAAACCTACAATTTATAGCGTTAGCATAGAAACAGTGAAGAATAGGGGGAAAAACAAGGAAGATGCTAGTATTTGCTCAATATTTTTAAGAATAATTTTAAGTTTTAAAGTGATTTATCCAGAGGCTGGCATTATTATATATTCATAATAAAAATAATCACCACAATATTACATTGGTAGAACTGGTAGGATTCCACTGTATGGATATACCATTTTTTTAATCCATTCATCTATTGTCGGACATTTGGGTCATTGTCAGGTTTTAGGTATTATGAATATCTATTCTATTTACGGAGATCTGTTCTACTTCCAGTTTTTAGCTATTATGAGTAACACTGCTATGAATATTTCTGCACCAGTATTTTTGTGGATATATGTCTTAATTTATCTTGGATAAATACCTAGATAGGAATGGAACTGCTGAGTCAGAGTAGGCATTTGGTGCATCTTATTAAAAAGAAAAAACCTGCCAAACCAACTGACACTTGCAACAATGTTTCAGAATTCCAGTTGCTTCAGATCCTTGTACAACATATGGTGATATCAGTTGTTTTAATAATAACCATTCTGGTAGGAATGTAGTGCTACTTCATTGTGGTTTTAATTTGCATTTCTTTGATGGCTAATAATACTGATCACCTTTTCATGTACTTATTGGCCATCCATATACCTTCTTTTGTGAAACGTCTGTTCATAGTTTTCCCAATTTAAAAAAAGTGGATTGTACATCTTATTATTGAATTGTATAAGTTCTTTATATATCCCAGATATCAGTCATTTGTCAGATACATGTTTTGCAAGTCTGTGGCTTCCCTGTTCATTTCCATAATGATGTCTTTTGATGAGCAGAACAGAAGATCCCAGGTTCTTTAAAAGGAAAAAAAAAAACCAGTGTGGAGCAATTGAATATCTGTTTGAAAAGAAAATGAACCTTGACCCCTACTTCACACCATAAAAATATTTTTATTCGAACAAATCATAAACCTAAATATAAAAGCTTAAACATTAAACGTTACAGACAAAATAGAAGAATATTTCCATAAACTTGAGTAGTCAAATATTTTATAATAGGACACAAAAAACACATACTATGAAAGAAAATTAATAAACTGGACTTTATTAAAATTAACTTTTGAAAAAAAATTATCAACTTTTGTTCATCACACAACAGTATTAAGAAAATGGCATCACACAACAGCATTAGGAATGAAAGGCAAATTTGAGACAGAAAGGACATATTTGTCATACATGTATCTGACAAGGACTCATGTCCAGAATATATAAAAAACTGCCCTGAATCAATAAGAAAAAAGGGTAAACAATCCAACAAATGTGAGCAAAGAAACATGGAGCAGGCATTTCAAAAAGATGCTATCCAAATGGCCAATAAGAATATGGAAAGGTGTTTAATATTGTTATTCATTTAAAAATGTAAATTAACACTTCAATGAGACACTTCTATGTACCCACCAGAACAGCTAAAATTAAAAAGGCTGACAATACCAAATGAGGCAAGGACATGGGCAATTGGACATTTAACAATACAAAGTACTAACCACAATATCATCACGACAAGCCATCAGGAACATTTCACAGATTGCATGTGAGACTGTAATTTATAAAACCACTTTGGAAAACTGGCACCATCTACTAAAGTTAAACGTATACCTACTCTATGATTCAGTAATTCTACTATCAAGTTATTGTTTAAGAGAAATGAGTATGTATGTCCACCAAAAGACATGTCAAAGAATGTTAATAGCATCTTTTTTAAATAGTCTCAAACTGGAAACAACCCAGAAGTCCATCAACAGGTGAATGGGTTATTGATTATTATGTATTTCTTCAATGGACTACTACAGAGTAATTATAAAAAAAAACAAACTACTGACACATGCAACAAGACAAATGAATCTTACAGGCATGAGTGAAAGAAGCCAGACAGAAGGATATATACTGTATGATTCCATTTATATGAATTTCAGAAACAGGTGAAATTACTTGATGGTAATAGTAGTGTTACCTTGGGGGGGTGTGGTTTCACTGTGAAGGGGCATGGGTAAAACTTTATGGGGCAAGGGAACTATTTTATATCTTGATATGTGTGGTGGGTACATGTATATATATATATACGGGTAAAAACTCATCTATAGTCTTGTAGATTTTACTCTACATTATACTTCAATAAAACGTTAAGGAAAAGATAACCAAAGGCCCACTCTATCCATGCCACTGTGCGATCCAAAAGACAAACAAACGGGCAAAGTAAATACTAGCATAAACAGAGCAGATAGTATAACAGTGTAGTTCAGGCTACCTACTTGACTATAATGCTAAGTCCCTTTGCTTGCACGACTCAGTCCTTGTCATATAAAAGAAATGAACAGTTGTCCTACCAAAAGCTACCACCCAACTGTGTGCGGGAGCACAACTTTTCTAAGAGAAGCAGCGGCAGGCTAAGATCTGGTAGTGTATATTATCACCTACAAAAATAGTAAGGCCTCTTAATTGACTTGTGGTTAGCAGTCAAAGAATGAAAAATGCTCTACCAGTTTTTGCCCAGAGGATATTGTCCCGCTGAGCTGGTAATACTCATTCCCATTTTATACAGAAAGAAATTTGGGCAAAGCAAAGTTAAAGAGCTGGTTCAACATTACGTTGCTCATCAGTATCTCATTGGGAAACAGAATAGCAGTCTGCCAAATAAGTTGCTCTGTGGTTTGGGTTAGAGTAGATAGGAAGGAGAGAAGGAAGCATTTAAGAAAAGGAATATTACCAGGGAATCCAGGAAGGCCTGGCTGTCCTTTTGCTCCAGGGGTCCCCGGTAATCCAGGCAAACCAGTATCTCCCCTAGAACCTTTGATTCCAGGGTTTCCTGGGTATCCGGGCAGACCAGGTTCACCCTAAAACCACGAATAAGAAGATAAAACGGAGTCTCTACATGACTTAGATTGTATAACAACATACCATTATTTATAGAGCTTTTATTATATGTCAGGCACTCTGCTGAGTGCTTTACATAATATGCTTTGTTTAATCACTTGTAGAAATTTAACTTGAAAAGGCTTTGTTTAATCATCACAACAGCTCTTTGAGTTAGGCTTGATCATCTCTGTTTATAAATGGAGAAAACTGAATCTTGACGAACTCAAGTGCTTAATGGCTCTAGCAAGCAGCAGAATTAGAATTTGAACTAAGTCTGTCAGACTCCAGAGTTCATGCTATTTCTAAAATATGTAAATGTATTATCTCATTAATCCTTAACAATTTGGTTAAGAAATACACTATCCCGTTTTACAGTGTTGCAACTAATAAGTTGTGGGGTCTGCATTTGGATCCAAACAGTCTGATTTGAACCTGTGATTGTTATCCCTAGTATGCTACAAATGAAATTCACTGCTTACAATAATTATGTCAAACAATAGTTACAGTAGGTTCTACTGCAAAAAGTAAATTTAATCTTAACATGAATAAGTCTAGCAATTCTTCAGTGAACATCTCAAATCCCATATCCTCCATGAAGCCTCCTAGGACAAAGAAAGCTTATGCTAAGAATGTAGGGAAGGTTCTTATTCTGTCAAATCAATAACGGTTTCACATATGCATGTCTTGACTCTTCAACTACACTGAACATTCCTTTGGAGTCAGAGACAATTCATATGTAACCACTTTCGCTCAGTGAACTTTTGCATTATGTTTCCTTCTAATAGAGCCTTAGAATTCATACCCACTTTCACAAGTTAAAACAAGTTTTCCCCAATAACAATGAGAACATGCTGTAACTCTAAATCTATCAGTGTCCACTGCTTTGCTCATGAGGATCATGACCTCTCCAACAAAGTGTCAGTGTTCAACATCATCTACTGAATACCTCCTTCTCCATTTAGTGCTTGTGCTTGTCTAGGTGAATAAGATCATCTATTTGTGACTCAAATGATTCTGCATTATGGCAAAAGCCTTTTCAACTAATTCCTTTTCTCCTTACATCCCACTGGGCTGGGAATATATGTATTTTGGTCCGAACCCTTATAAATCAAACATCTAGCACATTTTTAAAAAATTTTATTATGTTATGTTAATCACCATACATTACATCATTAGTTTTTGATGTAGTGTTCCATGATTCATTGTTTGTGTATAACATCTAGCACATTTTTACACACATAATAGGTATACAATTAAATTCTGGATTGAACTGGTTCCATCTTAGATATTAACACAGAAAAGCTTTGAATAAACTATCATAATTCTTCTTGTTATTCATGAACCAATGACATTTATATATCAAAATGAAAAACAAGAAGAAAATTCCAATAGTCTGCTAATGGTAAACTTGAAAGGCAATAAACAAGCTCCTGGTGATTTATGATAAAGTATGTTAAGTTCTACAAACAACCCTAATCTCTTAATTTCAACTAGCACTTGGTTCCCCACTACAGTTCTTACCACTCTATGGCCCTATTCTATATTGTATAAAGAAAGTAAATATTTCACCAGGGCTTCTGAAAAGGACTACAATTTGCTAGTTTAAGTTTTATCTAAGTTTTTATCATTCATACACTTTCAGAGAAAACAACAAGCTTCCAAAAAGGTAAGCAAGAAGAAATAAAAAATAAGAAGAGTGTACTCAGAACATCAACAAACTGGCCAGAAATCTTGTAAATCATTCTGAGAAAGGAAAATTCTATTTACAAAGCAAAAGCTTGATAGGACTTGAATAGACTTAAGCCACAAATATCTACATTTGTTCAAATGTCAACCTTTGATAAATTCTTTTTTTATTAAGATAAAATTGACATATAACATTAGTTTCAGGTATACAACACAATTTGATATTTATATATATTATAAAATGATCACTACAATAAATCTATTTAACATCCATCACCATACATAGTTATAAAATTTTTGGTTCTTGTGATAAAAACTTTTTTTTTTTACTCTCTTAGCAACTTTCAATATACAATACGGTATTAACTATAGTCACTATGCTGTACATTACATCTGATGACTTATTTAGTTTATAGCTAAGTCTGTACTTTTTAACCCTCTTCACCCATTTCACCCACCCTCCAATATTCCACCCCCATATCTGGCAACCACAACTTTGTTCTCTGTATCTATTAGCTCATTCTTTACAATTTTTTGTCTATTTATTTATTTTTAGATTCCACATATAAATCAGATCATATGGTATTGGTCTTTTTCTAACTTATTTCACTTAGCATAATGCCCTCAAGGTCCATCCATGTTGTCACAAATGGCAAGATTTCATTCTTTTATATGGCTCAGTAAAACCCCCTTGTATATATATCCCACATTTTCTTTATCCATTCATATTACCAATGGACACTTAGGTTGCTTCCACATCTTGACTACTGTAAATATAGTACAATATATATGGGGATGTGTATATCTTTTCAAGTTAGTGTTCTCATTTTCTTTAGATAAATATCCAGAAGTTGAATTGATGGATCATATGATAGTTCTTTTTTAATTTTTTTAGGATCCTCCATGCTATTTTTCATAGTGGCTGTACTAATTTACATTCTCACCAACAGTACACAAGGGTTCCCATTTCTCACCATCTTTGCCAACACTTGCTAAAACTTGTCTTTTTGATAATAGCCATTTTAGCAAGTGTGAAGTGATATCTCATTGTGGTTTTGATTTGCATTTCCCTGATGATTAGTCATATCAAATACCTGTTGGCCCTTAGTATGCATTCTTTGGAAAAATGTCTATTCAGTTTCTCTACCCATTTTTAATTGGATTCTTTGTTTCATTTTTAATGACTGTATGAGTTCTTTGCATATTTTGGATATTAACTCCTTATCGACATATGATTTGCAAATATTTTCTCCCATTCAGTAGGTTGTCTTTTCACTTGGCAACTTCCCTGGCTGTGCAGATTAGTTTGATGTAGCCAAACTTGTTTATTATGCTTTTATTGCCTTTGTATCTGGAGACACATCCAGAAAAACACTGCCAAGACCAATGTCAAGGAGCTTACTGCCTGTTTTCTTCTAGGAGTTTTAGGGTTTCAGGTCTTACATTTAAATCTTTAATCTATTTTGAGTTCATTTTTGTGTATAGTATAAGATAGTAGTCTAGTTTCATTCTTTTGCCTGTGGCTGTAACTTTTCCCAACACCATTTATTAAAGCAACTGTGCTTTCCCCATTGTATATTCTTGCTTCCTTTGTCATAAACTGATTATATTTGTGTGGGTTTATTTCTGGGCTCTCTATTCTATTGCATTGATCTGTGTGTTTGTTTTAATGCCAATACCATATTATTTTGATTACTATAGATAGTTGTATAATATTGTTTGAAATTAGGGAGTATGATACCTCCAGTGTTGTCATTCTTTCTCAAGATTGCTTTGGCTAGGGGTGCCCGGGTGGCTCAGTCATTAAGCGTCTGCCTTCAGCTCAGGTCATGATCCCCGGGTCCTGGGATCGAGCCCTGCATCCAGCTCCCTTTTCCGTGGGAAGCCTGCCTCTCCTCTCCCACTCCCCCTGCTTGTGTTCCCTCTCTCACTGTGTCTCTCTCTCTCTGACAAATAAATAAATAAAATCTTAAAAAAAAAAGATTGCTTTGGCTATTCAGAATCTTTTGTGGTTCCATACAAATTTTAGGATTGTTTCTTCTATTTCTTTGAAAAATAGCATTGGGATTTTGATGAGGATTGCAGTGAATCAGTATATTGCTTTGGGTAATATGGACATTTTAACAATATTAATTCTTCCAATCCATGAGCATAGAATAATTTCACATTTATTTGTATCTTCAATCTCTTTCATCAATGACATACTTTTCAGAGTATAGGTCTTCCATACCCTCAGTTAAATTTATTCCTAAGTATTTTATTCATTTTGATGCAATTATAAATGGGAGTGTTTCCTTAAATTCTCTTTCTGATAGTTGGTTGTTAGTATATAGTTATGCAACAGATTTCTGAATGTTGACTATGTACCCAGTGACTTTCCTGAATTTATTAGCTCTAACAGATTTTGGTGGAGTCTTTAGAGTTTTTTTTTATAAATATAAAGTATAAATATACATACACACATATACATTTATTTGTCTGCAAACAGTGAGTTTTTACTACTTCCTTTGCAATTCGGATGCCTTTCATTTCTTTTTCTGGTCTAATTGCTCTGGCTAGGATTTCCAATGCTATGTTGAATAAAAGTGGCAAAAGTGGGCATCCTTGTTTTGTTTCTAATCTTAAAGGAAGAACTTCCAGCTTTTCACAACTGAGCATGATGTTAGCTGTGGGCTTCTCATGTATGACCTTTATTATGTTGCAATACATTCCCTCTATATACCCACTTTGTTAAGAGTTTTTATCATAAATGGATGTTGAATTATGTCAAATACCTTTTCTGCATCTATTGAAATGATCATATGATTTTTATCCTTTATTTTATTAATGTGATGTATCATATTGATTGATTTGTAGATGTAAACCTCATCTGTGCATCTCTGGAATAAATTTCACTTGATTGTGGTATATGATCCTTTTAATTGTTGTATTGTTTAATTTGGTTTGCTAATATTTTGTTGAGGATTTCGGCATCTATGTTGATCAGGGATACTGGCCTGTAATTTTCTTTCTTTTTTTTTTTTTTTGTGGTGTCCTTGACTGGTTTTGGTATCAGTGTAATGCTGGCCTCATAAAATGAGTTCAAAAGTGTTCTCTCTTCTTCAATATTTGGAAAAGTTTGAGAAGGATACATATTAAATCTTTAAATGCTTGGTAGAATTCACCAGCGAAGTTGTGTAGTTCTGGACTTTTGTTTCTTGGGAGGTTTTCTGGATTAGTGATTCAATCTGTTTATTAGTAATCAGTCTATTCAGATTTTCTATTCCTTCATGATTCAATCTTGGAAGATTGTATGTTTCTAGGAATCTATTCATTGCTTCTAGGCTCTCCAATTTGTTGGCATATAATTATTTATAATAGTCTTATGATCTTTTGTGTATCTGTGGTGTCAGTTGTAAATCCTTCTCTTTCATTTCTGATTTAATTTAATTTTTTATTTGAGCCCTCTCTTAGTGAGTCTAGCTAAAGGTTTGTCAATTTTGCTTATCCTTTCAAAGAACCAGCTCTTAGTTTCACTGATCTTTTCTATGTTTTTTTTTAGTCTCTATTTTATTTATTTCTACTCTGACCTTTTTTTATTTCCTTCCTTCTACTAACTTTGGGCTTCATTTGTTTTTCTTCTTCTTGTTCTTTTAGATGTAAATTTAGTTTGAGATTTTTCTTGTTCCTTGAGGTAGGCCTGTATCACTATGAACTTCCCTTTTAGAACAGCTTTTGCTTCACACCATAGATTTTTGAAAGTTGTATTTCCATTTTCATTCTTCTCAAGGTATTCTTTCTATTTTTCCTTCAATTTCTTCTTTGGCTCACTGGTTGTTCAGTAGCATGTTGTTTAATCTTTATCCATTGATGTAAGTGAGATATTAAAGTCCCCTACTATTAACTGTATTGCTGTCAGTTTTTCCCTTTAGGTTTGTTAATATTTATTTATTTAGGTGCTTCTATGTTGGGTGCATTGGTATGTACAAATGTTATATCCTCTTATTAGATTGATCCCTTTATCATATGTAACACCCCTGTCTTTTAATACTGTCTTTGTTTAAAAGTCTATTTTGTGTGATATAAATATAGCTACTCCAGCTTTTTTGGGGGGGTTTCCATTTGTGTGGAATATCTTTTTCCAGCCCTTCACTTTCAGTTTGGGTGTGTCCTTATACTTAAAGTGAGTTTCTTGTAGGTAGCCTATTAACTGGGTCTTTCTAAAAACCCAGTCAGTCATGCAATGTCTTTTGACTGAAGAATTTAGGCCGTTCACACTTAAAGTAATTATTGATAGGTATGTACCTACTGTCCGCTTGTTAATTGTTTTCGGGCTGTTCTGTAGTTCCTCTCTGTTGTTTCTTCTTCTTTTGCTCTCTTATGTTGTGGTTTGATGACTTTCTTTAATGCTATTATATTTTCTTATTATCTTTTGTGCATCTATTATAGGTTTTTGCTTTGTGGTTACCAAGAGGCTCACAGATAACAGCCTAGATTAAAATCTTTCTTAAGTCGATAGTAACTTGAGTCTGAACACATTTGAAAACTACACTTTTACTCCCCCCTCATTTTATGTTTTTGGTGTCACATTTTACATCTTCTCATTTTGTGCATCCCTTAAATTTTACTGTACTTAGAGTTACTTTTACTTTTGTCTTTTAGCTTTCATACTAGATTTGTAAGTGATTAATCCACTACTTTTACTATAGATTTACTTTTACCTTTGAAATTTATACATTCATATGTTTTCTTGCCACTAATTAATGCACTTTCTTTTCAGCTTAAAGAAGTCCCTTTTTAATATTTCCTGTAAGGCCAGTTTAGTGGTGATGAGCTCTTTTAGCTTTTGACTGTCTGGAAAAGTCTTTATCTCTCTGTCAACTCTGAATGATAACCTTGCTGGGGAGGGTATTCTTGTTTGGAAGCTTCTTCCTTTCAGTATTTTGAATATATTGTCCCATTCCCTTCTGGCCTACAAAATTTCTGCTGAAAAATCTGCTTATAGTCTTATTGGGGTTCCCTTGTACATAACAAGGGGTTTTCCTCTTGCTGCTTTTAAGATTCTCTTTAACTTCTGACAGCTTACTTATAATGTGTCTTAGTGTTGATCTTTTTGGGTTCCTCTTATTCGGGTCTCTATGGTCTTTCTTGATCTGAATGTTTTCTTCCTCAGATTAGAGAGGTTTTCAGCCATTATTTCTCTAAATAAGTTTCCTTCTCCTTTATCTCTTCTCTTTCTGGGACCCCCTATAATGCAAATGTTATTGAGATTTATGTTGTCTCATAGGTCCCTTAAGCTATCTTTACTTTTTAAGGTTTTTTTTTCTTTTTGATGTTCTGTTTGGGTGAGTTTCACAGTTGTCTTCTAGATCACTTTCTTCTGCTTCATGTAGTCTCCTTTTCAACCCTTCCTGTGTACTTTTCAATTCAGTTACTGTATTCTTAAGCAAAACAGCTACTCCCCCCAGTCTTGAAGAAGTAGCCTTGTGTAAAAGATGAAATTTATCCATCAACCTTAGACCTAAGTTCCTTGTTGTCTCTCAAACCTTTGTAATTGTCTAAGCAGCCTAATTTATTCTTGATATGTCCCAGTTGTTGAGGGTGTGCCAAGACCTGTCAGTGTTCTAAAGGGAGGAATCTCCATCAGTACCTAGTTTCAGGCTGATTGGAAGCCAGATCCTTAGGTAGCAGTCTAACAGTATGCAAATATATATAGTCCTGTGGTGCCAAAATAGTAAACCTTGCGGGCCTGCAGACTAGGTGGATCTGGAGGTGTTGAAAAACTCAGGGCTTCAGACAAATGTATCAAATCCTTTCTGGGAGGTACCAGCAAGCTGTAGCAAGGCTGAGGAAGAATGCAAAGATGGCATACTCCAGCCTACATTCCCTGAGAGCACCCCTGTAGCCTCTAGATGTATGCCAAACTTTAAGTCTGCCCCTCAGGCGGAAGCTCCAAGACAAGTAAATAGGCCTTTTTCACAGACAGACTGGGGATTTGTTTCAGTATGCTATCTGTGTAGTGCTCTGGGGAGGGGGTGGTAGCATGCCAAGAACTGTCTCTCTGATTGTTACAGTCTTGTGGGATGTAGGAATGCAAGCCCCCTGGCCACCAGAGCCTGATGATTAAGGAGTGACTCCAGTATGGACTGCATGCACCTGCTGGCTTTTGTGGGGGCCACTGGAGAGCACAGAACTGGTATGTGGCTCTTTTGCAGGGCAACAGGAGAATCTAGGGCTGGTGCTTGCCTGCCATCTTTAGTGGGGCAATGGGAGAGTGCAGGGCTGGTCACACTTGCCAGTATTATCAAGATAAAGGGAGAGTACAAAAATGGTGCTTGCTAGCACTTCCAACTCCAAAGAGAGTTCCAACATACTCCTGCCCCTCTAGCAGATGCTTTAATATTAGCAAATGAATCTCCTTCACAAATAGGACAGGCACTTTCAAACTGCTGCTTTTGCACTGGTTCCTGAGGTGGGTGAGTCTGCATGCAAGCCCTTTAAGAAATGCATCTCAGTTCCCCACAGCCCTTTGGATGTAAGCCCCTTTGGTTTTCAAATCAGATATTTTGGAGGATTGTCTCTCTGTTACAGGTCCCAGGGATTAGGGTGCTTGATGTGGGGCATGAACCCCTAACTCCTCAGGGAGGACGTCCAGATTTGTAAGATCCCTTCTGATTGTGGGTAGTGCAGGTGGGGTTTTGGATGAGACCATATTTCTGCTTCTGCTACCCATTGATGTTGCCCTTTTATTATTTGTTGTGAAGGAAGCTGTTCAGTTAGTTTTCAGGTCTTTTTTCAGAGTGAATTAATTGTTCCCTATGTAGCTACAGATTTGCTGTGTCCATGGGAAGAGGTATGTTCAGTATCTTCTTATGCCACCCTCTTGGACTGCCCCACCACTATCCTTCTTTTTAACAACTCACTAATTATAGAATTTTTTCTTATGCTTGACATCCTCCAATCATACTATTATGTCTTCTGAAACTTTAATTCTACTCTTTCTATAATATAAGCAGTCTCACTTTGCACAATAGTATGGAACTATAAAAATGAAGATGCAAGCTAAAACCATGTAAAAGAGATCTTAATAATGAGAAAAATATGATTGTTCCATGACCTTTAAAAGTTTTCCCCACAACTTTAAAATCTCTCTTCATATAAGTTATACATGTATAGAGAAAAGTCATATATTGCTAAGTTTGCTTTCACTAACTTCCTTGTCTGTACCTCTAAAGTCTCTCAATAGTGGCAGTGTCAACATTCCTATGGTTGGCTATTTTGTCTGTAACCCTATTTATATTAGCTTTAAATGTCACTTCCGGTATTATCACTTCCGATGTTTTTTGCACTTTCATCTTTATTGGTTAATTTTCTCTTTTGAGTATCCATATTTTTAAAATTTCACATTGGTTTATCAATGAGACAAATAGGCAACATAACTACATGCTTTGTTATAAGGGCATTAAGGGAATAACATTTTCACGGTGACTAATCACTGACAGAATTTGAAAGAAGCGAAATAATCATTCACTGATCATGATACACATGTATATAGTGATTTATGGATTTATGGTGATTATGATTTATGAAAAGCTAATATACCATGGTAACTTAAGTTTGAACTATGTTGTTGTGGACTGATGTTATTTAACTAAATTGTGGTAACAAATTTGTGTATATCAGAACAGTGCAAAGTAAGAACTGAGCTATAAAATCTTATTTTTTTCAATGTGTCACCATTATATGATAAAACAATACCATCTGAAAGAAACAACAGACTACTTCAAATACATGATTTCTCTGTTTTTATCAACTTTGCAAGTATCTAAGTTTAGTGTAGAATTTGCTTCCTGAAATATACTTGAAGGCTGCATAGAGAAAGAAACTAAGTTAGCCTCTTGGTTGAAGAGTTGAATATACTGTGGCTATTTGCCAATTGAAATATGTTTTTTTTGGCTGACATTCATTATAAATTCAGATATGAGTTATGGTAATTTAGTTCCATTATATAAAGGTTAACATTTGCTCAGTCCTTGGGGCGCCTGGGTGGCTCAGTCGTTAAGCGTCTGCCTTCAGCTCAGGTCATGATCCCAGGGTCCTGGGATCGAGCCCCACATCGGGCTCCCTGCTCCGCGGAAAGCCTGCTTCTCCCTCTCCCACTCCCCCTGCTTGTGTTCCTTCTCTAGCTGTGTCTCTCTCTGTAAAATAAATAAAATCTTTAAAAAAAATAAAAAAAGAACACATTTGCTCAGTCCAGAAAAAAACATATATGAAAAAATTTAGAAAAAAATTTTAAATGGAATTTCAAATCAATGAGTAAAGAATGGAATCTTTAACATATGGGGTTGGGTTATCTGGATATTTATTTTGAAAACATGATATTACTTCCTCACCTCACACAACATAGAGAAAAAGCCCATGGATTAAAGATGCAAATACAAAGAACAAAATCGTGAAAGTACTGGAAGAAAAGACATAGGTCTCTTTTTATAATATTAGGATATAGAAGTTTTTATAACAATCAGAAAATTATGCTCCTGATCTTTCCCACCAAATCTGCTTCCCCAAATCTCTCCTATCTCAGTATGTAGCAACTCCATTCTCACACTTGCTCAGGATAAAAACTTTAGAGTCATCCATGGTATCTTTCCTCTCATAGTCCATGATATCTCTCCTCTACTATTCCATAAAGCAAATCTTTCTGGCTTGACCTGGAAAATATATTCAGATTCTGAATATTTCTTATCACTTCCACTGCTACCATCTTGATCCAAGCCATCAAGATCTCTGATCTGTATTATTTAAATAGTGTCATAAGTGGTCCCACTGTTTTCATCCTTATTCCTCTATGATCTAGTTCCAAAATAGAAGCTATGATATATTTTTAAATTTAAGTACAATCATGTTACTCCTTCAAGTCACTCCCCATTTCACACAGGGATAAAATCCCTTACTATAATCTACAAGGCTCTAGATAATCTATCTCCCATTACCAACCTGATCTCATCTCTTACTTAGTTTCACTTCACTCACTCTGCTTAACCCACACTAGCCACCTGTACGTTCTTCAGAAGTGTCAGGTATGCTCCCATCTCAGAGTGCTTGAATGACTCCCTCACTGCATGTCACTAGATCAACTGTATTCAAAGCAGCTTTCTCTTACTACTCTATTTCAAAATATAACAATTCTCAGCAATTCCTATCCCCAAGCCTCACTTAACTTTCACCATATCTTCTAGAACACTATAAACATATTTATTTTATTGACTAGATGCAAACTCTGCACAGGCAGTGAGTTTGTTTCATTTGTTTTCTATCTCCAGCACCTAAAACAGTACCTGGCACCTCATACATTCATTAGGTATATTTTGAATGAATGAATACTAACATTTGCCAATGTAAAAATTTTATACTCTACATGATAAATGCACAGTAAACAGGGTTATAAGACAAACAAATGACTGGGAGAAAATATTTGCAACATATATAATAGATAATGGATGCATCTTTATGAAGTACTTCCATAAATCAATAGGAAATACATAACCAAATCCCCTCCTAAAAATGAGGCAAGAGTATGAACAGACAATTTGTAGAGGAGACATAAGCATAAGAAATCTCATTCATAATTAGGAAAATTCAAATTTAAACAATGATACTCTATTTTTCACCCATTAGACTGACAAAATTAGAATGATTAATAATACCCAATATTTGTAAAATGAGGAGAAAATAGAAAATTTCTGATACGGATCAAGATAGTATGAAGCAGCAGAGATATTTAAGAGAAAAATTAGTAATTATCAATATTAAAAAGGCATATATATGATGGGTTCCAGCAACTCTACTCAGAATTTATTCTATGGCAATATTTACCAAATAATCTTAAGATACATATGTAAGATATGGGTAAGAATCTTCAGAGCAACATATGTTTATAATCATGAAAATATAGAAACAACTCAGTGTTTGTAAGAGGTTAAACTATTTATGGTTAAGCCATACATAAAATACTATATAATTATGAAAACGAACGAGGCATTTATTTATGGGCTGACAAAGAAAGTTTGCTAAGACTTACTAAGTTATGATAGCTAGGTCCAGACCAAATATATAGTATGATTTTATGTGTGTAAATAAAAATACAAGATACCTACATTTGGAAGATGCAGCATCATTTCATGAATTAGTAACTGAAGAAAAATGCTTCCAATTATAGTTGTAAGATGCTTTCCATTGTAAGATGCACCTCAATATCAGAGATTTTGAATGTAAAAAAATTGAGTCTTAAAATTGATGAAATATCTATCATATATTCAAGTTTATATACACATAAAATATCTTTTGTGGACAACTACTAAAAGTGGTTACCTTGGGGAAGAACTATGAATTTAAGGTATGTAAATGTGTGGAAAAAAGGCTTCTCATTTTACATTGTTTCATACTGGTTGATTTTTTTTTACATTTTTTAAAATTTTATTATGTTATGTTAATCACAATACATTACATCATTAGCTTTTGATGTAGTGTTCCATGATTCATTGTTTGCGTATAACACCCAGTGCTCCATTCAGTCCATGCCCTCTTTAATACTCAACACCAGGCTAACCCATCCCCCCACCCCCCTCCCCTCTAGAACCCTCAGTTTGTTTCTCAGAGTTCATAGTCTCTCATGGTTCATCTCCCCCTCCGAATCCCCCCCTTCATTTTTCCCTTCCTATGATCTTTTTTTTTAACATCCAATGTATTATTTGTTTCAGAGGTACAGGTCTGTGATTCAACAGTCTACACAATTCACAGCACTCACCATAGCACATACCCTCCCCAATGTCTATCACCAAGTCACCCCATCCCTCCCACCCCCCACCACTCCAGCAACCCTCAGTTTGTTTCCTGAGATTAAGAATTTTTCATATCAGTCATACTGGTTGATTTTTAAAATCAAGTTTACTGGTCACTATTGATATAAAAACTTTAAAACACAGAAACCTAAATGTACTTATCTTTTGACCCAGACATTTCACTTTTAGGAATCTATACAGCATAAATAATTATACATGTGTCCACAGATATGTCTAAGAATATTCATTATGATATTATTTACAACAATAGAATATCATGCAACTATTAAAAATAATGTACAGTGTTGTGATGAGTACTGGGTGTTACATGCAACAAATGAATCATTGAACACTACATCAAAAACTAATAATGTACTATATGCTGGCTAACTGAACATAATAAAAAAAATATACAGTGACAAAGAAAATTGTCTAAGATATAATAAAATAGAAAGATTAAAAGATGTAAGTAATAAAGCAAATACAGAATAGTGTCTATTCTATGACTCTACACATATACAATACATGTAGGAAACCCAAAATTTTGTACATATACATAAAAACATGTATGGCAAGGGATTCAAATTTATACACTATTATCAGTAGATCTCTCTAGTGATGGGAATGGAATAAAGAAGATGTTATAAAGGAGATTTTCACTTTTACCTTTGATATGTCTGTATTATCATTTTTTTTAATGTAGTCATGTATTACTGGTAAAATTTAAATAGAACAGAAAATATTCAGCATCATTTCAATAGACTTTACACTGTTAATTTGCAGTTAATATGCAGAAATTTCTCTTGATTATCTCTTACAATAAGTTGATTGACTATGCAAACTAAAATCTTTTTGTATACTATTAAAAAGAAATTAACTTTAAAACATTATTCAAATTTCACGAGTTAAATCATTGAACAAAAAAAAAAGAGACAAAGCAAGAAACAGACTCAACTATAGAGAACACACCGATGGTTACCAGGGGGAATGTGGGTGGAGGGATGGGTGAAAGAGGTGATGGGGATCAAGGAGTGCACTTGCTGTGATGAGCACTGGGTATTGTATGGAAGTGTTGAATCACTATTTTGTACACCCGAAACTAATGTAACATTGTATGTTAATTATACTGGAATTAACATTAATAATAAAATATTTTTTAATTAAAAAAATAAAAATGACAGCTTAAAAGAAAAAAACCCCACATTATTTAGTACATTCTTAGTGGGAATTTTCATTAATTCCATGGAAGGTTAGTAACACCATTCTTTTCCTAATACTTCCTAGCTTTGTGGTCTGACTGAATGATTAAACAATATTATAAGACAAATGATTAATTAGGAGAAAATATTTGCAACATATATAATAGACAATGGATGTATCTCTGCTAGTTAAAAAGTACTTCCACAAATCAGTAGGACTTACTACCTTTTTACATGGAATTAAGCAGCTACTAAATATTTGTTGAGTCTAATGATTCTAAGATACATTCTAAATTTGATTGATTGAGAAACACTACCAAAGTTTTCACACTGACTAGGGGCATGGAGGGACATGTAAAACGGTTTTAAGAGAACTACCTCAGATATGCAGTTAGGAATACTACTGCATCTTCATTAATTGTATAAATTACTTTGTTTATAAGTCTCTTTATATTAGTTAATAATAATATTAGGATAAAGATCAACATTCCACCACCAAGACGGAAAAAGAAAACCAAAGCCAGGCAGGAATTTACCTTTGGTTTTACTGAAATATACTCAGAGATAAAGATAGAGGGAAAATAAAGAAATCAGAATGTTTCCCCCAGACACACGTTTTTGGATTGGCTACAAACCCTAAAACATAACCCCTTACAATATAAGAGAAAACAGGAGGAATGAATTTCCAGAATATACCATGTCATTGTATAGTTCGTTTAATGAAGAATTAGGAATGAGCACAGTATTTTAAAAAAATCACATCTGCTCAGGTATATGCCTAGAGTAGAGGGTTACCTTTGGGCCGGGAAGACCTGGAAGACCAATGCCTGAAACACCAGGATCACCTTTTTCTCCTTTCTGTCCAGGTAATCCTGGGGAGCCAGGTTGTCCAGGAACTCCAGGAGGTCCAGGAGACCCTTTCACACCCTGAGGGCCTGTTGAAAACACGTAACATGCATTTTTTTTTACAAAATTTCTTTATTCATGGCATGTCTATGATGCTTATGACTGAGGGAAACGGTTTAAAAAAAGAACTCTGCAAATTCTGAATTATATAATGATCTTTTACAACTATTTTTCAAGGAAGTTTAAGAGAAAGGGGTACAGTGAGAGAAAAGATACATGTTTGTGCATCCTTACGCTTAAGGTTTCTAAAACTCTGTCCCTTAATCCCCACTTCAAATATTTGTGTGATGACAGAGCTCTGTCCACTGATTACCTAAGTTATTGTCTGTTTGATTCTATCAACACCAGTCTCTATTTTGATAACAAAGAGAATGAACCATCTGCCATTAATGGTATTAAATATATGGGAGATTTCCATCACTGACCTGGAAAACCCATATCACCTATGCTTCCTTTAAGTCCAGGAGGTCCTGTAAGTCCTGGCTTCCCAGGGAGACCAGGGTTACCTTTGGGACCTAGAAAAGTTAAATTGGTTAAATTAAGACAAGTCAGCAATATTGAGGTTGCCTGATTTCTTGGAGTGCATTGTAATTATAATGTAAGCATGGGATTAGATGGATGAAATCTTAATACATGATTAAGTTCCACAGATCTAACTCAGCATAAAACAGGAAAAAGGTACCTATGAAATCTCCTTACGGACATATTACAATATAAACATAGTAACAGAGGTCTCCTAATACAAATCAGTTTTTAGAATGCAAAATTTTTACCAGGACACCTTGTTTCTTGCCCTAAAACAATCCTGTTATGATATACTCCCAGGACATTAGGCCGGGGATAGATAAAGGTTGAGGGAGAGGTACTATACTGTCACCCCCAACAGTCACGGCTGCTGTGCTTATACATTCTTCCTAGAGCTCAGGTGCATGAGCTGTGGTGTTACCTAGGGATTTTCTAAGGACCACAATGTTGCCTTAAACTTTTTTTCTTTTATTTTTTTCTTTCACACTGACTTCCAACTTGGAGAAGAGAATGCAGAAGATGTGAAGGATAGAAAGGAACTATATATCAAGGCAATGTAGTACAGAGTCTAGAGCAGAATAACTGACCTGAAGGACTCCTATGAGGATGGAGACCAGCTGCTCTTTATTCCTTTGGGGCCTAACTAAAAGAAAATGGCTTAAGAAGCAGCAAGAGTTTTATTAGAAATAAGAAAAAAAATCCATGTTGACTCTAAGGGTGATTAATGCTGAAACAGACTACCAAGGTAGGTTGTGAAATTTTCATCCCTAAAAACTTTGTAAAAAATAGACTCAGCAGCCATCTTTACATGGTTTAATGACTGACCTGTCTGAACGCAATAACTAAAAAAAGGTAAATTTTTCGGCACCTACCAGATAACTGTCTCATTTATATGTGTTGCAGTGTATGTAAATAAAACACACCACCTTATTTGGATGTACTTCTTATTCTGTTTACATCCTGACTGCCAGAAAAAAGAAGAAACTGAGCAAAGCAAAATATCCTACAAACTTAAGTCAGTTGACGCTTGGGCCAAATGGCAACATTTTTGCTAAAAAAGAGCACCACATCTCAGTAGCTACTCAAGCATATTGTCATGATCAGATCCAAAACATCATCACACATGATAAATACATAATCACTTTTCTAGGATCTACGATCAGCCATTCAATTGCTACAGGTGGTCTGTCATACTTACCTGATGGTCCTGGTAATCCAGGTTGTCCACTCAGTCCAGGTTGCCCTGGGTCTCCAGGCAAACCCTGGTAACCTTTTGGCCCTGAAACTCCAGGAATACCTTCCAAGGATGAGTATAAGGAAGACAAGTTAGGTTGATATCAGTAATCCATTAAAAATAATTTGGGAAAGCAAGCAACCCAAATTCTGAACTACGAATGAAATGTAGGAACTCATGATATTCTGATAGAGTATGAACCAATAGCACTGGACACACATTAAACTCCTCCACTTTTTATTTAGCTACCATTAAGAAATTCAAAGCACTCAATAACTAAGTCATTTTCCTCTTTGGGCCTCAGTTTTTTACACTGTAAAGTGAAAGAATTGGGGCAGATTATCTTTAGGCTATCTTTTAGATTCTACAACCATCTTTAATAATCCTATTATAATATAGATTACTGCCTCTATTTTACAGAAGGCACAATTGAAAGAGAAGACTTGTAAGGAGTAATTCAAGAAAGATATCTCATTTTAACAAATAATAAAAAATTAGGTATCCCTACCTCTTTTGTGATGACATACAAAACTACAGTAATGTCTTAAACTCTTTTTTGAGGAAAAAAATCCCACCAAGTCCTGCTCATAGGGAAACATAGTATCTGTGTACACACATATACCCACACACACTCACAGGCACACATGGGCTGACAATATTAATGGTTACAACACAAAAAGAGTCACAAACTTTACTATAAGCTGCAAATAAAGATAGCTAATTTTAAAGTTCCATGTTGTTTGAAAGGCTATACTATATAGATTGGATTGTAAGCACTTATTAATTTGTGCTTACCTACATTTTTGATGTTTTGTTATGTTATACTTTTTTTTTTTAAAGATTTATTTGAGGGCACCTGGGTGGCTCAGTTGGTTAAGCGACTGCCTTCAGCTCAGGTCATGATCCTGGCGTCCCGGGATCGAGTCCCACATCGGGCTCCCTGTTCAGCAGGGAGTCTGCTTCTCCCTCTGACCCTCTTCCCTCTCGTGCTCTCTATTTCTCATTCTCTCTCTCTCAAATAAATAAATAAAATCTTTAAAAAAAAAGATTTATTTGAGAGAGCGAGAATGAGAGAGAGAGTACATAAGAGGAAGGACGGTTAGAGGGAGAAGCAGGCTCCTTGCTGAGCAGGGAGCCCGATGCGGGACTCGATCCAGGGACTCCAGGATCATGACCTGAGCCAAAGGCAGTCGCTTAACCAACTGAGCCACCCAGGCGCCCCTGTTATGTTATACTTTTATAAAAAGAAAAAAAGATTTTTTAATTTAAAAAGTCAGTGTAATACTTCATATCTTATTTGTTTCTAATAAAATAACTATAGTAACACAGTTGTTCCCTAAACCTACTTTCAGCAACTTTCCCAACAGCTGAGCTCGCCCGGCTGTTCATAGTCCAATACTTGTTTATTCTGCCAAGGCAGAATAGTAATGAACTGCATTTAAAAGCCAAGTATGATATGTATATCAAAACATTGCAGGGCAATAATGTACTACTCATCCCCATCCAGTCTCAAGGGAAAAAATTTAAGGGACCAGCAAATTTCCCTAACACTGAAATCTGTTTTCCAAGTGATTCTGGCTATATATCCATTCTCTCAACCACATCCTATATTGCTTTCTGGAAAGCTTGAAGGTGACTGCCTTAAGTCTATTTTAAGAGTTCATAGTTTGCAACAGATTAAACTACAAAGAAAATACTTAAATAAAACTTGATCACTGAAACAATACAACTCAGGTGAAAATTTTCATTACGAAAAATTTGAAATGCCTTTTGTTGTTGACTCTTACACTACAAATCACTTTTCATGCTATTTAAAATGAAACTCGAGATAAATCAGTAAATACATTCACAAATAAATGCATTACTCACCTGGTAAGCCAGGGTCCCCTTTCTCTCCTTTTGAGCCCAGCAGATCTGGATCCACTGGTCCAGGAGGGCCTGGAAGGCCAGGCTCTCCTTTACCACCTTTTTCTCCTTCAGGGCCAGGAGGTCCTGGCTGACCCTGCAAGCCATCATCACCTGAAACCAACATGTGTGGGGAGGACACAACAGATCAGATTCGTCCTTCCAGGATTAACGCATATAAAGATTATTCATATGTTCCATAATTTAGTAGGCCACTGACCACCCAAAACACTTACGCACTACTGTTATTGTCTATGAGTAACTTGAACTCACACACATTTTTACACTCAAATAACACTCCATTTTCTGGGGTTCTTTGACAATTATTGAAACTCTATTTTGTTATTTTGAGCTGAGCATTTACCACATTTCATGGTATCCAAACTGTGTATGTGCCAAATCGAAAATAGAATGTACTTAAATGCCATGTCACATAAGTGATGAATCACTGAATTCTCCTGAAACCAATATTACACTCTATGTTAACTAACTAGAATTTAAATAAAAACTTTGGAAAAAATGCCATGTCACCTAGAAACAAAATATAAGTAAGCTTTGCTCATTTTAAAGCACTCAAATAAAAATATTCTATATTGACCTAAAACAATGTTTAATTTTCTCTCTTATATGCATCTACCAGCCAACTCTGAATATTACCTTTGAGACCAGGAACACCACTCCTGCCAGGAATTCCCAAAGGTCCTGGTGGGCCTGGAGGTCCCATCATACCCATTTCACCTTTGGCACCTTTGAACAATAGCAATAATTAATTTTTACTTTTCATTGACCTTGGAAAAATAAAAGATAACTTTTTTTAAAGATTTTATTTATTTATCTGTCAGAGAGAGAGAGAGCACAAGCAGGGGGAATGGCAGGCACAGGGAGAAGCAGGCTCCCCGGTGAGCAGGGAGCCTGATGCGGGACTCGATCCCAGGACCCTGGGATCATGACCTGAGCCGAAGGCAGACGTTTAACTGACTGAGCCACCCAGGTGTCCCAAAAGATAACTTTTTTAAAAAAGATTTTATTTATCTGAGAAAGAGCTAGAGTGACAGCAACAGCGAGTGAGCGAGCGAGAGAGAGAGAGAGAGCACGTGGGAGCAAGGGGAAGGGTAGAGGGAGAAGCGGGCTCCCCGCTGAGCAGGGACCCTGGGATCATGACCCGAGCAGAAGGCAGGCGCTTAATGACTGAGCCACCCAGGCTCAGTCTAAAACATAACTTTTAAGATGTCAACTGGAAGACTATTGAGTGTTGGAAAGAAGGCACTAAGTTTTACCCCTTTTTAACTGTTGTAAACTTAGCGACCACTACTGTTGATATGCATGAATAAAAAGGTTCTGGGGCGCCTGGGTGGCTCAGTCAGTCAATTAAGCATCTGACTCTTGATTCTGGTTCAGGTCATGATCTCAGGATCGTGGGATTGAGCCCCACATTGGGATCAGCACTGGGCGTGGAGCCTGCTTAAGATTCTCTTTCTCTCCTTCCCCCTTTGCCCCTCCCCACCCCTGGGCTCACTCTCTCTCTCTCTCTCAAAAAATAAAAATAAAAAGACTCACTGTGGTAGCTAATCTCCAAAGATGGCTTCACCACACTTCCCAGTATACACACCCTTGTGCAGCCTTCTCTCCTTGAATTTGGGCTGACTCTGTGCCTTGCCCCTGACTAAATGACACTGAATGACTCTCAAGGCTAGATCATAAGAAGTCTTGCAGCTTTCACCCGGGGCTTTTAGAACACTTGCTTTTAGTTTGGGGGATCCTCTCTTTTGGAAGCCAGCTGCCTCTAGAAGAAGAGCAACTGCCCTGACTTTACCATAATGTAAGGATTCCAAGCCATGTTGAAGGGGCATGGATAATGAGAGACCATATGAAGAGGCCATAGAAGACACAGGTGTCAGAGAAGTGCCATCCTGGAAGTAGATCCTTCATCCCAACCACTCCAGTTGGTGCCATGTGGATCAGAGATAAATGACCCCATCAAATCATGCCTTAATTCCTGACCCACAAAATCTTGAACAAAATAAAAAGGTTGAATTAAACCATTAAATTGTGGGATCATTTTTTATATAGCAGTATGTGACCAGAAATCTCAGAGAAAAAATGTAATGAAAATAGCAAAGTGAGTTTCATGCAAAGACATTTAACACTTTTCCTTAAGGGACAGTGTCAATCCAGGAAAGTACAACAAGAAAATAATATACCAGAATTATATTAGTTTTAATTTCCTGAATCCAAAACCAGAGAAAACTTTAAATGAATTACCTGGAAATCCAGAGGCACCTGCTTTTCCTGGAAGCCCTGGTGTTCCTGGGGGTCCCATAGGACCAGGTGCTCCAGGAATCCCTGGACTGCCTCTCTCTCCAGGGAGTCCTGGAACATCAAACCCAGGAGGCCCCGGATCTCCCTTCTCTCCTGGTATTCCATGCAGGCCTAGTTAATACAACACCAATATTAACAAGTTTTGAAGTAGTTTTAAAAGATGTATCTGATTATTTTTCTAGCAAACAAGTGATAGACTCCTGTGTATAACAAACCTAACAGTGAGTCAGAGATACTTTTGGTATCATGCATATAAAATGACCCAACAGGGCGCCTGGGTGGCTCAGTTGGTTAAGCGACTGCCTTCGGCTCAGGTCATGATCCTGGAGTCCCAGGATCGAGTCCCAGGATCGAGTCCCACATCGGGCTCCCTGCTCAGCAGGGAGTCTGCTTCTCCCTCTGACCCTCTTCCCTCTCGTGCTCTCTATCTCTCATTCTCTGTCTCTCAAATAAATAAATAAAATCCTTAAAAAAAAAATGACCTAACGATCAAACTTTAGGATTTTCAAGCATATTTCTCTATGAAAGTGCTTCTCAAATTATTTCCAGTGAAAGACCAATATTTTCTTAATTCCTGGTTCACCATGGACTAATATTTTCATAAAACACAATAAAAATTACTAAAAAAACTAAAATAAAAAACCAAAGACATACATTACTACCTTTTGGTTATTATATTCAACAAATACAATTACACTGTCAAATTATCATATAAGTTTCTAAATGCTTACTCTCAATTTCTTCTAATTCTAATACAGACTGGTAACAAGCAGCTTGTGATTTGACACTGGTCCGTTGACGGCATTTGGATTTGCACTGCTCTAAGGTACTATGGATTATTGGGATATATTTCTATAATCCATAAAAATGATCAATTACTGAATAAGCCCATTACGTGGATCTTTTTGACTTTATTTTAGCTTCATTTTACATGTTATTTTATTTTATTTTTTAAGGAATTTATTTTATTTTATATTTTTATTTTTTTAAGATTTTATTTATTTGACAGAGAGAGACACAGTGAGAGAGGGAACACAAGCAGGGGGAGTGGGAGAGGGAGAAGCAGTCTTCCCGCAGAGCAGGGAGCCAGATGTGGGACTCCATCCCAGGACCCTGGGACCATGACCCGAGCCGAAGGCAGACACTTAACGACTGAGCCACCCAGGTGCCCCTACATGTTACTTTAATAATACATTACACCATCAGTTCTTGTTGTTAAATTTTGCTTCTCAGTATACCAACCAGGACTTTACAGAAAAAAATGACGCTGAAAAAATATTTAACCTTAATAAGTTTTGTAAGACTGAACTACTCTGAGACAAAATGGTTAAAAAAGAATATATTTTAGGGAAAAGAACTGCTCTACAAACATAAGGCAAGTTCCCACTCCAATTCCTATCAGGTATGTGACTTAGTGAGTCACTTAATATTGTTGATCTACATCTGTTGAATGGGGATACAACTGACTGGAAGCTGGAGGCTGAGCCAGGTGACGCCAGGTGACCATTCCAAAGTGTCCCTTCAACAATAAGACCTAATTTTATTGTTGAAGATTCACAGGCAATTATTTTTATAATAGAGCAAGATGCTGGGATTTTAAGATTTGTTTGATGTCATATACCAGCATGTCCTTAAACTGATAAAATTTACTTTGAAGATTTGAGAAATTCCATTTAGTTGGCACAGTGGTAATGGTTCCAATGCTGTCATTTCATTGAAAATACTATAGAAAGGGGAGAGATATTTTACATTATTATATTTGTGACGTACGATGAGATACCTAATAATGAGCACTATTATAGCTCTATCTAGATCACTGCTTACTATTATAGCCCAACTAGTTTTTGATAGCTGAGTTTTCAAGATAATTAATTTGTCCTTTGAAATATGCTCTACAAAATAATGGGAAAAAAAAACAAAGACTTAAACCTGGACAAATCTTGTTTGTTTTTCATGTTTAAAGCTTTACTTTAAGATCCAGCTTTCGAGAAATAACTACTGTACCTGGTAGACCTGAAGTTCAAGAAGCAGGAGTTACAGTTCAGTAGCAAGATGAACCACCCAAGCAGAAGCAAGTTGCAAAAAGACTGATTAGGTTAGGAAACAAAACTAAGCATGTCAAGATGAGAACAAAAAAGTCTACAAATAGAAGTTATTAGATACTGATTCAAGACTATCATATATTAGTAGTAATGAGTAAAGAACTTATTTTAGGAATTCATTCAGATGTTCATATAGCAATATTCTATAACTGAAATGTATTCCCCAATAGAAGCACAATAAAGTATTTACATTTACAAAAAGTAATGCTTTTTGATGAAGATCAGCTTTACACTCTTGTCTCTGATCCTTATATTGCTTTGAATAATCCTTTTGGAACTTGACCTCCTAAAGATAAGTTAGAACTTAAAACTAAATTTGATTTTATACTATAATGGCTTAGGTACAGAGAACTCAATAATTATTAGCAGATGAGTATGATTAAACAACCTGCATGTACTAGCAAAGATTTTTTAATTGTTATTTGTAGTAGTAACAGATATTATGCTGTACTTTTCACAGCATAGATTTTTTCCATGAATACTGTCAGAAATAGGCATCCTGGTAAGATCAAGAATGAAAACAGTCAACATAAATTCAAAAGCTCTGCTGAATCTCCTTATATAATAGGAATTATATGGCTATATCTATAGAGGGTAAGTACATTAGGGGTGTGTAGATGCTCTAAATTTATTGGCAGCCAAATGGGACTAGTGAAAAAAGTGGAAAATTCCAAAAACACGTATTATCGTGAGAACTTTTACACACACACACACACACACACACACACCCCAAGGGTTTGATAGCTGGAAAAAAGTTAGAAAACTTCATAGATGAAAATGGGTTAGGAAACTTCATCTATGAAATGACATGACTAAGTCCTTGTTTCTTTGTTTCACATTAGTGGGGATGAGGTTGAACTGATTGCACTTTTTCCTGAGACTGTGCAAGCATTACAGTACATTTGGCTCAGGTTAGGGTATGATCTGTGGACACGGAATTGAGTATATTTAACTGACCTCTTAAAGATTCACTAAAGCAGCAATCTTCTAGCTAATAGCCAGATCAAATAGCAAGAATCAACAATTTCCATTTCTGCCTGGATTAGTAGGGCATGGAATGAAAAGCATTTTGCTTCTTATCCTTTGGCATTTTTTTTTCTTTTATTTCCCTGCTGTCAAATGAGGACTTGATATTCAACAGTTCCTTAATTTATAAACATGCGTTAAACTGTGTATCCTGCCTTGGAAAAGAGAATGAAAAATAGTAAAGCTTAATTAAATTACAGCAGAAAACTGGAGTCAAAAAAGCTTGAAAAGCATCATGCAAACATTTATACTGGAGAGATGACCATATAGAATACTTTGCATTAAGTTTTCTATTGCAAAATGAAACACAAGTATATTAAATAAGCTTATTAAAAAAACATTGGTAGTTAGAATTTCAGCCATGCAGTGCAAGTCAGGTATATCAAGGTATTAGTAACAGTCTTGCTGATCACCCTTTCATTGAGATGGATGAACAGAAATTACAATTTTTTTGAAATAGGCTAAGATAATCTGATTTGGTGATATAAATAAATTTATATAAAAAGTGAGTATATGGGCTAGTATTAAATATAAAATGTGATCTATCCTGTAGTAAAAAAAATTGTGATTTGATAACATATTTATATTAATAAGCATTCATTCAATACATTTTCATGCCAATTGCTGTTAACTTCATTTGTTGAACCATATTAGTTAAGATCTTGAATTTTATGGCAAAGTATATATTTACAGAGAAAGAAATGAGATTAAATTCAACACCATTACTTTTCCCCTGTCCATCCTATCTAGACTTTATAAATTAATATACCTATATATCCATCCGTTAAAAAGACAGAGAACATTAGATGAATGAAACATTTAGAGTACTAGCTAAATTTGAAAAAGCATAAAGTACAAATAAATGTACGCTTATTTTGTTCAGATTGGTATTAACAGTAGTTTCTTTTCATTCTTGCTTAGCTGTGATTTAAGAATTCAAAATGCTTCCAAAACCTCATGTAATTTTGGGAAATAAAAGAAATGACAAAACATAACAGGAATGATAAATTCATTTTAGCCATCTTTGTAGAACAGCAGGCCAAGACTATAATGACCAAACCTAAAAATTGTTTTTTCTCAAGATCCCTTTGCTATGCTAGTTGAACAGAGTGGTTTTTTTCTTGAGTGTTGACGCAGCTACTTTTTAACAACCTGGGTAACAACCTGGTTCAAAGCAACACTGTAAGTTTTCTCATTTTTAAATCAGTAGTGACATGTTAGGGGATGTTTAAAAAAAAAGGTACAATGGGCCATAACACAAAATTTTAAAAAAAGAACACAAGCAAAAACAACCTTTACTTTCCAGGCTTTTTATATTGTTAACTGGTGTTTCCAGATTTTTAGCATAATAACTAACAAAGTATTTATTGCTATTTAAGGTCAGAAAATATATTTCTACTGTTTCAAAATCAATGTATGTACATCTGAACTGTGAGTT
The DNA here is from genome assembly GCF_003265705.2 of Callorhinus ursinus. Classification (NCBI taxonomy): domain Eukaryota; kingdom Metazoa; phylum Chordata; class Mammalia; order Carnivora; family Otariidae; genus Callorhinus; species Callorhinus ursinus. Next base: position 5,905,099 of record NW_027397127.1, read on the forward strand.
TAAGTCATCTGACATATTCATGTAAATTAAGGAATGATTAAGTTTTCCATATTTGTTCTAACTTTTGAATTATTACATTGCCTTGTAATAACATACTAGCCCGAGAGTGGCCCTTAGTGAGCCTCACCAGATGGCTCAGAATCCACAAAACTGAAGTAAGTTCTCAGACAAATGTAGAAGAACCATATGATTCTTTATTAGGTTACAAGCTGACAAAACTTGTTTTGCATATATTTTGTTTGTTTTTGTTTTGCATATCTGTATAAAAAAGAAATGTTACGAGGTTTCAAAAAGATCTATTAATTCTGTACAGCTACTCAGGTCTGAAATAATCAGCACTGCAATTCTTAGTTCTGTGATTCCAAGACTGTGACTAGCTCAGTGATTGTATGCTGAGGGAACATACTGCAATTGTGAAATTGCATTTGTTAATAGATCAATTTTAAATGAACAGGGAAGGAAAGTATCAGGGATTAAAGAAACTCTTATGCTGTGATCTATACTTTTTCAATTTTACAAAATTATACAAGGAGACATGTTACCTCTGAAATCTGTTTTCTGGAAAACAGGTTTTCCTGTTGTAGTTTACTGATGTTATAGTTGTAGTTTACTGATGAACTAGCCATCCTCTATATAATGAATGCTACAAAAATGCACACTTATTTACTCCAATCTTACCAGGTTGGCCTATTGGTCCAGGAATCCCTGGTGGCCCTGGTGGTCCCTGAACACCTATTCCTGGAAGCCCAGGAGGTCCCATTGGCCCAGGTTGTCCATTTGGCCCAACATCACCTTTAGGGAAATAAATATAGTTTAGATATTAAAAACAACAACAATAGCTGAGTCACTAGTCATTAGGAAGCACAATACCTATGTAAAAGGCACATAAAATTAAGCAGGGATCTTGAAAAGCTATCCAATCACTAAGCAAGAGAAGTATGCACAAATACCCAGAGCAGACTCAAGAAATACATTAAAAGTTACAGACGTATAACTTATGCTGAGCACTCAAGTTCAGTACTTAAATCAACCTCACAAAATAGTACTTAAGATTACAAACCACACGTTTCCTTTACTTGCAAATCATCTTGAGCAAGTATCTCTAAGTTTAAAATATATTTTCAAAAAAAAAAAACAATAAAGGTAGATAACCTTTAACATCTTCGTATTTGCTAACTTGGGCCCATGTCCTATAAACATGCTAAAGCCTCTCCCACCATCAGTAAAATGCATTTTTGATCATGGAAAATTCACTGTCCCTCTATCTTCTGTCTCTTATTCTAGAAAATTTTACATATACTAAAATTCTCTTTTTCTAATATACTTTGATGAGTTTTGACATATGTATACAGTCATATAATCACCACCCAAATCAAGATATATAAGATACATATACAGTTCCATCAACCCAAAAGGCTTCTTGTACCTGCTTGTAGTCAAACCCTCTCCACACCCTAATTCCCTGTCAACTGCTTGATCTGTTTTACCTTACATTTTTTTTTCCTTTTCCAGAATGGCATATAAATGCAATTATACAGTATGCAGCCTTTTGAGTATATCTCCTTCCCCCTAACATAATGCATTCAGATTCATCCAAGTTGCTGTAACTATCAGTAGTTTGTTACTTTTTATTGCTGAATAGTATTCCATTATGCAAAAAATGCCATAATTTGTTCATCTATTCACCAGCTGAAGAACAAACAGACTATTTCCAATTCTTGGTGATTATGAACAAAGCTGCTATGAACATCGATCTACAGGTTTTTGTGTGAAGTTTCACATTTTTCTTGGATAAATAACTAGGAGTGGGATTGCTGGGTCATGTGGTAAGGGTATGTTTATAAGAAATTACCAAACTGTTTTTCTTTCTTTTTAAAGTTTTTTTTTTTAATTCCAGTTGGTTAACATACAGTGTAATATCAGTTTCAGGTGACAATATAGTGATTCAATACTTCCATGCAACACTTGGTGCTCATCACAAGAGCACTCCTATTTCACCCATCCCCACCCACCTGCCCTCTGGGAACCATCAGTTTGTTCCCTATAGCTAAGAGTTTCTTGATTTGCTTCTCTTTTTAACCCTCACTATGTTCCTTCATTTTGTTTCTTAAATTCCACATATGAGAGAAGTCATACGGTAGTTGTCTTTCTCTGACATATTTTCCTTAGCATAATACTCTCTAACTCCAACCACGTTGCCATTTCATTCTTTTTGATGGCTGAGTAATATTCCATTGTGTGTGTGTGTGTGTGTGTGTGTGTGTGTGTGTGTGTGTGTGTGTGTACACACATATCTATTACCCCCTCTTCTTTATCTATTCATTAGTCGATGGACACTTGGGCTGTTTCCATAACTTGGCTATTGTAGATAATGCTGCTATAAACATCGGGGTGTATATATCCCTTGGAATTAGTATTTTTGTATTCTTTGGGTAAATACCTAGTAGTGCAATTGCTGGATCATAAGGTAGCTCTATTTTTAACCTTTTAAGGAACCTCCATACTGTTTTCCACAGTGGCTACACCAGTTTCCATTTCATCAACACCTCTGTGTTCCCTTTCTCCACATTCTCACCAACCCCTGTTGTTTCTTTTGTTGTTGATTTTAGCCATTCTGACAGGTGTAAAGGTGATATGTCATTGGAGTTTTGATTTGTACTTCCCTGATGATGAGTGATGCTGAGCGTTTTTTCATGTGCCTGTTGGCCATCTATATGTCTTCTTTGGAAAAATGTCTATTCGTGTCTTCTGCCCTTTTCTTAATTGGATCATTTATTTTTGGGGTATTGAGTTGTATAAGTTCTTTATATATTTTGGATACTAACCTTTTATCAGATATACTATTTGCAAATATTTTCTCCCAAACTCTTTTTCAAAGTGGCTCTACCATTTGAATTCTAACTAGTAATGTATGAGAGTTTTAGTTAATCTGCATCTTTGGCAGCACTTGGTATTGTCAGTTTTCTTTCTTTTTTGAAGCCTATTCTGACAGGATAAGACATGCTATCTTCTAGTTTTGACTTGCATTTCCTAGATGACTGATTATATTGAGAATCTTTATATGTACTTACTAGATATTCAGATATCTTTGGTAAAGTATCTGTTCAGATCTTTTGCCCATATTTCCAAATTTAAATTTGGTTGTTTCCTTATTATTGACTTTTGAGAATTTTTTTTAAAGATTTTATTTATTTATTCGAGAGAGAGAGTGAGAGAGTGGCAGAGGGAAAGGGAGAAGGAGAGGGAAAGAGAGAGGGAGAAGCAGGCTCTTCACTGAGCAGGCAGCCCAATGTGGGGCTCAATCCCAGGACCCTGGGATCATGACCTGAGCTGAAGGCAGATGCTTAACCAACTGAGCCACCCAGGTGCCCCAACTCTTGAGAATTCTTTATGTATTCTGACCATAAGTCCTTTTTGTCAGATAAATGATATGAAAGTGCATTTCATTTCCTTTTAATGAAGTCCAATTTATCAATTTTTAAATGTATTTTTGTTTTGTTTTTTAAAAACTCCTGGTTCCAGGCCTTTTCAGAGGTCTTGTCTTTTTTTTGCATTTTTTAAAAATTTTATTTTATTATGTTTTAGTCACCACACATCATTAGTTTTTGATGTTTTGATGTTTTATCTAACAACTCTGCCCAACCTACAATCACAAAGATTTTCTTCTATGCTTTCATCTAAAACAGGGGATAAAGTACTACCCATGGGCTAAATCTGGACTATAGCCATGTTTTTGAACTGCCTGCGAGCTAAGAATGGTTTTGACATTATTAAAGGTTGTTAAAAAAAGAAAAAAAGAAAGATTATATGACAGAAACCATAGATGGCCCATAAAAACTAAAATATTTACTATTGGGCCCTTTATAGAAAATGTTTGCCTGCCTCTGTTCCAAAAGTTTTTTTTTTTTTAATCATTTTAGGTTATACATTTAGGTCTATGATCCATTCTGAGTTAATTTCTGTACAAGGTGTGAAGCATGGTTTGGGGTTTGTCTTCTTTTATTTTACACATGGATGACCAATTTAGCACCATTTGTTAAAAAGACATTCTTCTATTGAAATTGCCTTTGCAACTTTGTGAAAAATCCAATTGTATAGGTCTATTCTTGGGCTCCCTATTATGTTCCATTGATCTATATGTGTCTATCATTTCACATATACCACACTATTTTAGTCACTGTGGCTTTACATTAAGTTTGGAAATTAAGTATTACAAATCCTCCCACTCTGTACTCTTTCTCAAATTACTTTGGCTATTCTAGGTCCTTTCCCTTTCTAAATAAATTTTTGAATAAGAAACTACTGCAGAGTTTTGCTAGGAAACATGTTCAATCTATGAATAAACCTGTAGAAAACTGTTAACAATATTGAGCATTCCAACTCATGATCACAAAATATCTTCCCATTTGTTTGGATGTTTGATTTCTATCGTTAAGTGTTTTATAGTTTTCCACATACAGATCCTGCACATATTTTGTTAGAACTATACTTAAGTACTTCATGTTATTTGATGCTATTTCAAATAATACTGTTTTTGTCTAATTTTCATTTCTAGTTGTTCATTACTAACATAGAGAAATACAATTCATTTTTGTATATTTGCCTTGTATTCTATGATCCTACTAAATTCAATTCTTCGTTCCAGGAGTTTTTTTTTTTTTTTTGTAGGTTTTCAATTTTCTATGGAGAAAATCAAGTCACCTATACAGACAGTTTTATTTCTGCTTTTCTAATCTGTATGCCTTTTATTTCTTTTTTTTTTTTTGGGAGGGGGTAGTTTGTGATGAGTTTTTTTTTTTATTTGAACATAGTTGACACACAATGTTACATTAGTTTCAGGTGTACAACATAGTGATTCAACTTCTCTGTATGTTAGGCTATATTCACCACACGTGTAGCTACCATCTGTCATCATATTATTTCTATTTCTTGCCTTATAGCATTTCATTGCTTTATAGGACTTATGGTATGATAATGAAAAGGAGTGGTAAGAAAGGACATCTTTGTGCTGTTCCATATATTCAGGGAACAGCAGTCAGTCTTTCACCACTAAATATAATGGATCAAGTTTTTTGTAAATGTTCTTTATCATGCTAAGGAAGTTCCCTTTTATTCTTAATTTTGTGAGAGTACTTTTTCAGAATAAATGTTGAATTCTGCCAAATAATTTTCAGCATCTATTAAGATGTTAATATAGTTGTTTTTTTTTTCTCTTTAGACTGTTGATAAAGCAAATTACACTAATTTTTCAAATCAGCCTTGTATTCTGAGGATAAACCTTGCTTGGTGTAGCATATAACCTTTTTTTATATATTGTTGGATTTGATTTGCTAATATTTTCTTGAGATTTTATATATATATATATATATATTCCTGAGAGACACTGGTCTATAACTTTCTTATAATGTCATTGCCTGTTTTTTGTTTTGGCCTCATACAATTGCTGGGAAACAATCTATACACTTCTATTTTTGGAGATTGTATGGAAATTGTGTTATTGCTTCTTTAAATATTTGGTTGAATTTACCAATGATGCCATCTGGATCTGTAGCTTTCTTTGTTGATAAGATTTTAATTACATACCAAATTTCTTTGATAAATATTGGATTATCTATTTCTTCTTCAGTGAGCTTCAGTAGTTTATATCTTTTAAGAACCTCATCCATTTCATCTAAGCTGTCAAATTTACAGGCATACAGCTGTTTGTCATACTCCCCTGTTATTCTTTGAATGTCTATAGGGTCTGTAATGATGCCCCCCCTTTCATTACTAATAATGGTAACACAGGTCTCTTCCCTTTTCTTGGCTGGCCTGGCTAGAGGTATATCCATTTCATCGATCTTTTCAAAGAACCTCATTTGGTCTCATAAAATTTTTCCATTGTTTTTAAGTTTTCAATTTCATTGATATCTGCTCTTATTGTTATTTTCCCCTATTATTACTTTTTTAGTTATTGTTACTTTCCTTGCCTAATTTCTTAAGGTTAAAAGTTAGATAATTGATTTTGATTGTTCTTTTTTCTAATAAAAGCTTTTCATATATGAATTTTCTTCTAATCACTTCTTTATCTGCATCCTACAAATTTGATATGTTTTATTTTCATTTTTATTAAATTCAATATACTTTCTAATTTTCCTGGCGATTTCCCTTTTGATTCATGGGTTATTTAAAGTGTTTTGATTATTTTCTGAATATGTCAGGATTTTCCCAGATAGCTTCCTATTACTGATTTCTTGTTAAATCCAGTATGGTAAAAGAATCTACTGTATGATTTAAATATTTTTAATTTGCCAAAGTTTGTTTTAGGGCCTAGATTATGGTCTATCATGACGAATATTCCACGTGCACTTTAAAAGAATGTGTTTTCTGCTCTTACTTGGGGGAATGTTCTATAAATGTCAATATTGAGGAGTTACATTGAAAAGAAACTCTTAACACTGCCTTGCTAGAATACTGTACATCCTATCCTTATACACCCTATCTTATATCCTTCTACATGAAGCCAATGCAAAGTATGGCCCATGCTTGAATGAGCATGACAAGTCTAGGTGGACTAAAGACCACCTGATGTTGGGCATTACAATTTCCCAGTTTTCTACTTGTAATTTTGTTTTCCCTTTACTAAAGAAATCTGCCAAAATTGTATAATCTTAAGGCACTACAAAAATCTCTTTTCCTGTCTTCCACATTTTCTTGTAATATTTTTAAAATTTTACTTTACTTTTTAAAAAAATTTTATTTATTTGACAGAGAGAGAGAGAGAGCACAAGCAGAGGGAGCAGCAGAGGGAGAGGGAGTAGCAGGCTCTCTGCTGAGCAGGGAACCCAATGCGAGGCTCAATCCCAGGACCCTAAGATCATGACCTGAGCTGAAGGTAGCCGTTTAACTGACTGAGCCACCCAGGCGCCCCAAAATTTTACTTTTCATATTTATGATTTTAAACATACCATGCATCAGAAATTTATTTATTTGAGACCATTTACTCAATACCAACTTTTAAGGATCTATTCTTCCCCTGCTAATTGATGACATTTCTCTGTATACACATGAGTGTGTGTGTGTGTGTGTGTGTGTGTGTGTGTGTGTTCTGTATATACATGTTTCTTAACTCTGTTATATTGGTCTATTTGTTCCAGCACTGGTTCACAATGCTGTAATTACAAAGATACTGAAATATATCTTAGTATATGTTTGGTAAATGTTAAGTTTCAGAATGAATTATGTCAAGTGCTTCCAAAAAACTACTTCAATTCTCACTGAAAATGCATTATATTTAGGCAAATTTGGAAAGAGCTGACATCATTCAGCTTTCCCATGCACACATATGATTCATCAACCAATTAATTTTACCTTTTTTCAAGTTGTTAATAATGGAGTTTTAATTTTTTCCACAAATCATTAGGCATATTTTATTAATTTCTAGATATAGAATTTTTTTGCAAATTATAATTTTTATTTCTTTCTATGTTTCCATTTCTGTGCCATTCTATGTGTCACAATACTTTTGCATGTTATTCCTGCTACCTGGAACATCCTTCTATAAGGATACAGCTCAAGTCTCACCTCCTTTATGAAGTCTCCCAAGGTACCTTAGATGAGGCCCTGAACAAAAGTAACATATGAGACAAACTGAATGTTTCCAAAGTCGTCATTTTTTTTCTTTTTTGTTTAATGTGATTCCAATGTTGAGTCTTAAGCACGTTTTCATCCTCATATCGTTCTTTACTGATGGGTATTAGCATATTTAATTTATTATTGGTCACTATTTTGCTTGGAAAGTGCTCTATCAATCTCTCCTATTAGGAAAGATTACTAGGTCCTAATGCCCAGCCACTGGTATAAATGTGTCTGGTAGGTGAACTTTTATTGTGAGCTGCTTACTGAGTTCTGACTGTGGTTTAGTGACCCAAAACATTAGTGATACATTTTCATAAAAGTTTCAGATGAAATAATCACTATCATAGTGATACCACCTAGATTTTCTTACAGTAGTCAGAAAACAGACTCTATGCCTTTGTATTCCTAGTGACTCAAGCAGTAACTGGTACAGAATAAGAACATAATGTTTGAGGAATGAGGAATTACATGGCAGGATATCCCAAATTCTTTTTCTTCTACCACCTTAGAAACTGTGCTGGGGCTTTAATATTTGAGAATGGTTCTTAATAGGATATGGGGATCTTACACTTCCTTTCGAAGATTAGGAAAATAAATGTCTAATAAGACATTGATGTTTAAAATAGGCTTCAGGGATGCCTGGGTGGCTCAGTCAGTTAAGCATCTGCCTTTGGCTCAGGTCGTGATCCCAAGGTCCTGGGATCGAGTCCCACCCACATCGGGCTCCCCCTGCTCTGCAGGGAGCCTGCTTCTCCCTCTGCCTGCCACTCCCCCTGCTTGATCTCTCTCTCTCTCTCTCTCTCTGGCAAATAAATGAATACAATCTTTAAGAAAATAAAATAGGCTTCAATCCATTTCTTCTTAACCCATCTCAAGGACATTTTAATAAACAAATTATCATGAGTGAGCAATTTCCATATGGAGACTGTTTGACACATAGCTTATCATTTGGAATGTCTCTATCTGCAATTTTGGGGTCACATGTCTAAGCTGGGGTAGACGGTTGGTGGGAAACACAACGAGTAACTTTGAGTGTTACAGTTTACAGCTGGCCAGAACTGTTTACTTGAAAACAGATAGGTATTTTTAAAAGAGCTTATCTAAGAAGAATTTGTATTGGGCTAGTTTGAGGCTTTTGCTGGCTGAATCTAGGCTGGCTAAATTGGGCTATTATGTCATATTGCTTTAATGGGAATCAATCCAACATGCTTTAGGAGTACAGAGCTGTTCAGATTATTCTCTGGGGCTCAAAATATTGACCAGGAGAGTCCCATTCCTTACAAACCAGTAAGGAAAAAAACAATTGCCAAACCAGCTAGGCTAATTCTGTTCCTTTTTATAATTAGGGGAATCAGAATTAAGGGGGCAGAAGAAACCAATGGAGAAATGAGCAAAGGACATGAGCCGTTCACAGGGTAAATATGTCCCTTAAGCATATGAAAAGATGTTCAATTTTATTCATATTAATGGAAATACAAATTTAAACTATCCTGAGAATAAAGGCAAAGGATATAGTATATCAAAAGAAATTTTTTAAAAAAGAACAAACTTGGAGGACTTACATTACCTGACATCGTCTTATTATAAAGCTACAATAATATAAATAGTTGGTACTGCCTTAAGGATAGTAAAATAGATAAGTAGATAGTAGAATTGACAACACAAAATAGACCTAGACATATATAGCCATCTGATTTTTGACACAGGTGCCAAAGTAATCCAATGGGGAGGGAACTATTTTGAACAAATAATGTTTAATAAAATTATTTGAGATGGATGATAGTCTTAAACATAAATGCTAAAATCATAACATTTATAAAATAAAACAGAAAATCTTTGCAACTTTGGGAAAGGTTTCTTAGACAAAACACAGAAAATAATAATTATATAAAGAACAGATAAATGAAACATCAATGACTAAAACTTTTATTCATTAAAATACACTGATAAAAATGAATAGGCAAACCAGATAGGGATAAAATACTCATAAACATATATTTCACAAAAGATCAGTATGCAGAATATATAAAGATCACTTCCAACCTAACAATTAAAACAGAAACAACCCATATTTTAAAATGGGAAAAATATTCAAATGTGTAAATAATCCACGAGTACAAGTAAAAGAGCTCAACATCATTAGTCATCAGGGAAATGAAAACTAAGACCAAGATATGTTACCAACACACCTACCAAAACTCAAAAATGAAAAGACTGATTAATACCGAATGTTGGAGAGAACGTGGAACAACTGAAACTTTCATACCATATTGGTGTGAGTTTAAAATGGTACAATCATTTTGGAAAAAGGTCTAGTAGTTTCTCATATAACTAACATACACCTACCTTATGACCCAACAATTCTACTCTTAGGTATTTAACCAAGCAAAATGAAAGCACATATCCACAAAAAGATTTGTGAAAGAATGTCCTTAACAGCTTCACTCATAATAGCCAAAAACTTAACATAGTCCAGGTGTCCATCAACAGAGAATGGATAAACAAACTTTGGTATATTTATACAATGGAATACTCAATAATAAAAAATAAAAACTCTTAATAAATGCAACAACATGAATGGACCTCAAAAACAATATCCTGAGTGAAAGAAGCCTTACAAAGAATGTACCCCCTGTGTGATTCCATATGGAGTTTTAGAACAGGTAGAATTAATTTACAAGGAAAAATCATAACTGTACAGTTGTCGCTGTGGATATTGCTGTAGGGACTGAGAAAAGGAGCAAAAGGGAAATTTCTGAGATTGTATCTTGATAGGGGTTTAGTTACACAAGTGCATGCATTTGTCAAAATCCAGCAAATGTCTCTGTAAGATATGTGCATCTCACTTAATGTGAATTTTATGTCAAAAGGAAAAAAACCAAGCATAGAATTATAATATACATGCTAAAGTATTTAGGGAGAAGTGTCCTGCTATTACAATTTACTGTGAAATGCATCAAAAAATAAGTTAATATTTTTAAAGAAAGGGATGAACTGATATGTGACAAATCATGTATAGTAAAATGTTGATAATAGAATATCAATGATGGGTATATAGTAGTCACTGAAAATTCTTTCTACTTTGCTGTTTATATGAAATTTAAAAAAATAAAATGTTGACAGAGATAAAATGTTAACTGTGGAATCTTGATGGTGGATATAGGAGTTTTCACTGCACAGTTTTTAATTTTCTATGCATTTGAAAATTTTCATAATAAAATGTTTAAAAACTATACTGATACCTACTTCTATCAGACTGGCAAAAATTAAACAAGTTTGTCAACATACTTAGCAAGGCTGTGGAGAAACAAGTACACTCATTCATTGCTGGTAGGAGTATATGGTGCAAACAGAGAGGAATCTGACAATATCTAGAGATGCATTTAGCCTTTAATTCAGAAAATCTATTTTCATTACTCTACTGTACTATTACACCTGTACACATATGAAATAACATGCATGCAAGACAATTCACTGTGACATTATTTCTAATAAGAAAAGATTGTAAAAAACCCAATATAGTGACTAGCAACTGGTAGAATAAGCTATGGTAAACCCAAGCAATTTAATACTAGGTAGCTATTTTTTAAAAAGCAAGATTTTGATGTACTGACATAAGGTGATCGAATGTGCAAAAAGTCAAAAGGTAGTACACTATCTTTTAAGAAAGTTAGGAAATACAAATATATATTCTTATTGGTTTGTTATTTGTATGAAGGAACACTAGAAGGACAAATAACTCAAAAATTGGCTACATATGGGATGGGGAAAACAGAGTGGATGGAGAGGGGGTAAAAGGAAGACTTCTCAGTGCTACTTTTATACATATATGATTGAATCATCTATTCAGTGAAATAAAATGCAAAAAAAAATCAATAGAAGATTAAAAAAAAAAAAAGCAGTGACCGAGTGAGACCATAAGCTTTCAGTTAATTGGATCTATCACCCATAAATTTTCCCAACAGTTTCAATTTCTATAGAAGTTAAAAACAAATTGAGAAGTAGCAGTAATTTCTATACCTTTTGGTCCAGGGAGCCCATCCAAGCCAGCATGTCCTGGAAGACCTGGAGGTCCTGGGAAACCACGATCCCCTTTTGGACCAAGTGTTCCTTTGAAACCTGGGAGTCCTGGGGGTCCAGGTGGCCCAGGCAGCCCAAGTCCTGGTTCTCCCTTAAGCACACACATGAGAAAACACAACAAAACCTCCCATGATTTTCTTGGTGTTAATTGTTTACCATGGAGAATTTAAAGCAGAAATTACAAGGTAATACCTTTTTTTTCCCTATGGGGGAGGGAATAGGATAACTAAATGAAAAATAATTGACATACTGGAGAGAGTATCTGGAAGGATGAGAAACAAATTAAAGGATATGGTTTCAGGACAAGAAAGAGATTAACTGAGAGAGCATAAGATTAAAGAACAATTGTTTTTAGCTCACTAAATGTGATTACAGACTGAGTATTAGATAATTATTTTAAATTTGACTAAGTGTGATAATGACAATGTGGTTTTTGTATGAAATGTCCACTTACTTAGAGATGAATACTTAAGTATTTATAGGTGAGATAATATGATTTTGAGATTTGAGTTAAAATACTTTAGCAAAGAAAAAAGGAATAGATGAAGTAAATATGAAATCTTGATCATGTGGAATATGAGTAATGGATATATGAAACTTCATTGTATTATTCTTTTTACTTTTGTGTTCATTTGAAAGGTTCATAATAAAATAAGAACAATTAGACAATAGAGTAGTTTCTCATGAGAGCTGGAGTCATGGTCAATTGTTCTTCCCATGGAAGAAATAGCAATGATGAAAACACAAAAAGTTTAAATTAATTAAATGCAGAGAAAATACAGAAACAGTCAGTATAATTATATACCACAGCAGTTTCCTGAAAGTTGACTAAGGAAAATTTTAGATTAGCTAAGATATAGTAAAAAGAATGGAAAGTAACTCAAACACAGTATTTTTTATAATTATCATATTCCTATTATTACTAAGCTAATAACAGTGGCTTATATTATGTATGTGGGATGGAATTGGGACTGGGAAACAGTATGGGAAGTTCTTCACATGCTATTTAAACAATCATCACACAGGCATGGACAGAGGTTAAATGGTATGCTGATACTACAGAGAAGCACAGGGGGAGCTGATGATTGTATTTTCTCATCTAATCTCATCTCATCAGATAACCTTTCACTCTAAAACAGTTTCAGAAATTTTCTGTTTGCTTCAAATATGACCTCTTGGACAATGAAAGACTGTTTTGGGTTAAATATGGGGCTCAAACATATGACCTGAGATTAAGACCTGAGCTGAGATCAAGAATTGGACCCTTAAACAACTGAGCCACCCAGGTGCCCCAGGTTAAATATTTTTAAGTGAAAATACAATCAGCTACCTGTATTTATATAGTGAAGACTTGGGATAATAATGTCTATATCAAAGCAGAGAGCTAGGGCTAATAGAAATAGGAAAAGGGGAAAGAATAAATTAAAATATCCCAGACCTTCGGTCCTGGAAACCCTGGTGGCCCAGAAGGGCCTTCTAGACCAATTCTTCCAGGTGTTCCAGGTGCTCCTGGAGGTCCCGGAATTCCAGGAAAACCTGTGAAATGATTAGTCATTTTTTAATCTCCAAAGAGAAGACACTTTAAGAAAGATACCTAAACTCCCAAACTCACGTTTTTACCCTGTCCAATCATGCTTAGTGACTACAGCGAGATGTGAAAAGTACACTGAAATTCTAGATGACTACTCAGGATCAAGCCTTACAAACATGTGATATTCCCTCTCAATCATGTTATGGTCCTGCCATTTTCATATAGAACTAATGTGTATGGAAGATATACTCTTCTAAAGGAAAATGAGTTATTACTAATGAGATAGAACTAAACATAAGGAATGACTCCCACACAAACATGCAGAAAACTTCTATTCTGCTTATATCTGGATATAGTAAGATACAAGGCCTACCATATAATTCTGGAAGTGAGCTAAAAACAATTGTAAATATTACACAGAAATATACACATAAGTCATATCTGACTCTTTTGAAGTCATTTAGTATAAATGAGTAAGGCCATGTTTAAGTACTGTTCTCAGACCAATGTGCATGCTTGCCACTCAAGAGAATAAATTCTGCGAGAAAAAAAGCAGAACTGAAGCAACAGCTCTAAAAAATTTCAGTAAATCAAGAGAATATGATTTAGGATAAAACATTACTTGGATACATATGTGTAATAAATATGTTTTCTGCTTAGTACAATCCATTCATTCAACAAGTATCTACTGAGTGCTTACTATGTGCCAGGAATTTTTCTAAGCCCTGAAAATACAATGGTGAATACAAAAGACAATAATTCTGTAATTTTAAAAGCTTATATACCATTTTTGCATATCTATGATTTAGATATTTTCTTGTCTGGACTGTTTTAGATAAAGGCAATAAAATTATAGTGCATACATGCTGTGCCTTTTCACTTACATTACTAATGGTACCTAGAAAAGAAGCACAGTTAACTTATTTTATTTGTTGAGGGAACTATATCAAAGAATAATGTTATACTAACTAGTTAGATTAACCTGCCTGCTGCTCAGTCCTACATACCTTTGGGACCAGGTGGTCCAGGAAGCCCAATTCCAGGGACACCTGGTTCTCCTTTACTACCGGGTATTCCTGGCAAGCCTGGCTGGCCAGGAAGTCCAGGGTCACCTATGGAGAAACAGCAGTTTTTTCAAAGGGATACTTTCAAAGAAAGAAGCCAGTGAGTGTTAAAGACATGGCCAAATAAATTCCTCACACACCTGGAAGACCTACTTCACCATCTCTGCCTGGATTACCAGGCAGGCCAGGCTTCCCTGGCTGGGTTATGGTCTGACCTGGATCACCTTTAGGACCTAAGAACAAGAAGGAATAAACAGTGAATGAGAAGTGTTCACTTGACTAAAGATCTTCTTTAATTAAAAGCAAAACAAGAAAGTATCTATAATTTTTTGAAAATGCACACTAACAAGAACCCACAAGAAAAATAACCCCATATTATATATTCAAGGAATAAACCAAACAGAAGAATAAACTTTCAAAAAGAAAAAGTAGATGACAGTTTTAAGAGCTTCCAGGATTGGGGCGCCTGGGTGGCTCAGTTGGTTAAGCATCTGCCTTCGGCTCGGGTCATGATCCCAGGGTCCTGGGATCAAGCCCCACATCAGGCTCCCGGCTCAGTGGGGAGCCTGCTTCTCCCTCTCCCTCTGCCCCTCCTCCCTGCTTGTGCTCTCTCTCTCTCTGTCAAACAAATAAATAAAATCTTAAAAAAAAAAAAGAGCTCCCAGGATTGAAGATGGCATCTATAAAAATATTTTTAAATGTAGGTCAAAAGAGCCTAACAAAACTCAAACTGCAGTAAACAAGAAATATTCATTTTGGTTAACTGATGGTACCTTAAGGTTTTATGTGCGCAAAGTCCTGTACACCTACTTCTCATTAATTAAAATAAGGACTTGAAATAGGCTCAGGACAAAGGTAGATCTCTAAAACCTGACATAAAAAGCACTAACCATGAGAGAAAAGACTGATACATTTGACTACATTTAAACTGATTTCTGTTGATTAAAGACACCATATAGAGAGTGAAAAATGGCAAGCCATAGTGAGTGAAAATTCTGCAGAATAGATAACAAACAACTAATACACAGAATATATATATTAAAAAATCCTAAATCAGTAATAAAAAGAAACAATCCAGTAGAAAAATGGTCAAAAAAACACTTGAATGGGAATTTCAGAAATGGAAATTGAAACAGTCAATAAACATATGAAAAGGTGCTAAACTTTAATGTAATCTGGGGAATGTAAAATAAAACTGTTATGAGATACATCACACTCAGCAAACTGACAAAAATGTAAGAAATCTGGCAATACAAAATGTTTATGAGGCTGTAGAACAACAAGAAATCTCCAATACTGCTGATGAAATTGGTACAATTGCTTTGAACATTATCTAGTAAAGCTGAAGATGCATTTATTCGATGCTTTGAGAATGCTCATCTTAAATATATACTCTAGTCCGGGGATTGGCAAAGTTTTTCTGTAAAGGACTGAACAGTAAATATTTTAGGCTTTGTGGGCCATATGGTCTCAGTAGCAACTACTCAACTCTGCAAAATGTTGAGTCTTTGTGTAGGAGTGCAAAAGCAACCAACAGACAATAGTGAATAGGTGCAGATGTATTCAAATAAGTTTCATTTATGACAAGTAGCGGGCCAGATTTGAATGCTGTGTCATAGTTTGCTGACCTTGCCTCAGAGAAGTATGTGCACATGTACACCAGGAGATAGATATGTATATATAATATATATGTAATATATAATATATATACATACAAGGATGTACACAGAAGCATTATTCATAATACACCTGAACTATAAATAACCCAATTGTCCATCAACAACAGAATGGATAAATCAATTGTCTCACACACACACACACACACACACACACACACAATGGGATACTATACAGCAATGAAAATGAATGTACTATAGCTATACACAAAGTTAATATAAAGAATACTTACCCTATGATTCCATTATTATGAAGTTCAAAAAGAAGCATAATTAAAGTACTTTGTTTAGGGATCCATATCTAGGTGATAAAACTAGGGGGCAAATGGAAGGAAATTATGCAAAAGTCAGGACAGTGGTTACCTCTGAAGAAATGGAAGGTGATTATGGTCAGAAAAGGACAGAGAGAGGAAGGTGGGGGTTTCTAGGATGATGGCAAGCTTCTGTTTTTTGGCATGTGTGGTAGGTACATGTGTGTTTCCATTATAATTGTTAAACTTTATGTACCATGTACTTAAAAACAACAAACAACAATAACAATGAAGACAGAAGAAATTTAAAGAGGGAACCTCCCCCCCTTTAGAGAAAACACATACACTGAGCTCCCTTGCTAAGGAGCTCTGAAAAGCCCAAATATAAATGGCCAGGGAAACATCCCTCATGAAAGGAAGCCAAGAATGGCCAAAAGATAATACATTTCTGCTTTTAAGTGCCAAATTAAAAACAAAACAACCATAGTAAACTCACCTGGTATTCCTGGCTGGCCTGGATTTCCTGCCACACCTTGTATGCCTTTTTCACCTACTGGGCCTGGAGGGCCAAAACCCACAGGGCCCATAGGCCCTCTATTCCCTGGGAGACCTGGCAAGCCTGGATTCCCAGGGGGACCTCTTTCACCCTTAAAAGCAATTCCACCCTGAAAAGGGAAAAATTTAATACAGAAACATATAGATATAGGTTGGTATGTTGGTATTACTGAATACAACTAAAGAAATGATACAGCCATAAATAGTTCTTAAAAGCTGTATAAGTGTATGTTATTATGTGATGGGATGTGTGATCATTCTACTTATTCATTATTCCTTCAACAAATATTTTTTAGTTCCTACTATGTGTCAGGGGCCGGTGATACAGCAAAGACCAAAAGTAGGCAAAAATCTCTGCCCTTCATAAAGCTTACATACTAGCAATAAGTCAAGAAGTTTGTAGTCCAGCTACCACATGGCCATCTACTCACACTAACCTCTAAGCTTACTATATATAAAACCAAATTAGACTTCTGTTCTAGGGTCCAAATAAACCCAGACAAAGATATGTAGTATAAGAGAAGGGGAAACTCACACTGACCCATAAGCATCTTAACCTCCTGCCCACCTACTCACAGCCAATATTACTCAATAGAGTAATGGGTTAAGAAGATAAAACAACTGAGAGAAAAGAGTGGTAAAAAACCCCTACATAGTCAATAACAATGTACCATTACTACATACAGTTACAGTCTTTTAAGCACTAATTGGGTGTTCATCGTAGCACCAGGCCCATCTTAGGAAATATCCCTAAGTAACAATTTGACATCACAGAACCAAGAATATCAAACCAACTCACAGGTTCTCCTTTGGGGCCAGGAAGTCCTGGCAGTCCATCCTGTCCAGGGGTACCGGGTAACCCAGGAAGCCCAGGGGCTCCTGGGGAACCCAACTCTCCTTTGTCACCCTTCATTCCTGGAAAAGTGAGGATGTCACCAGGTTCACCTTTAGAGCCAGGAAAGCCTGGAGGACCTGGAGCTCCTGGTATGCCCTGAAGGAAGAAAAAGAAAGAAGGGAAAAAGAAGAAGAGAAAAAAATCAGTTTCTTTTTTTTCCCAACACATTTCTCTCTCCAGTTTATCATATCAACCCACCCAATAACATTTAGTGTACAAAGCTAAGAACAAAGTGAGGCATGTGAGTCAGGGAGAATCAAGGAATGAAAAACAACGCAAATTAATAGAAGAACTAAATTTCTTTTATTATATATATCCACAAGAGAAAACCAAAGTGTAAATGGATTTCTTCTAGTTTTTTTTTTGTTGTTGTTGTTGTTTTTCTATAATATACTCAAAACTTACTGTTAATCCTTTGGGACCGGTTAGACCAGCATGTCCTTTTTCTCCCTTCTGTCCAGGGAAACCAAGAGATCCTAATACATGCACATACATACACACACACACACACACACAATAATGTGAACTTTGACCCTGAGCCCCTGACAAAGCTCATACAAAAATCAAGTCAGGAAGTCAAGTTTTAAAATAAGAACCCCATTCAATCACATTTAACAAGTCACATTTTTATTTTCCTATTTTATGCTCTCAAAACGAGCAAATCATCCTTTCTTTTAGGTGAATCTATACAATATTATATCCTTAGGTGTTTCCAACTACAATGCCTCTCACAGCTCACAGCGACCAATTGCTAGGCACAGAGGTGCTAAGGCTCCTATAACCATCCTAATGCCAAGCGGAGAAAGAGATAAGGACACAGTCTGAGTCTCTTTCTTTGTTCTGACCTAAACAAATTTCCCAGATCCTTACAAGTCCTTTCTTTGGTTTACCACTTCATAAAATTTGGTTTATGAGAAACATTTGGTGCCTAAAGACTAAAGGAAATATAACTAAAGAAGTGGTTCTCAAAATGGGTCCCTCGATCAGCTGTATCAGCATTACCTGAGTACTGGTTAGAAATGCTAATTCTTGGGCCCCCACACCAGATCTACTGAATCAGAAACTTTAGGGGTGGGAACCAGCAATATGGGTTTTTAACAAGTCCTCCAGGTAACTCCGATGTACTCCCAAGTTTGAAAACCACTAGACTGGAGGTACAAGGCTTGATTATTAACTTCCAGTGGCAGCTATAAGACCTGTTAAAAATCTATTTCCAAGTGCTAAATGAATTGGTTTCTTTGGCAGACATACTAGACAGAAAGGTAAGAGATCTGTCTACTCTCAGCCCTGACACAAACATAAAGTGTGATTTCAAGAGAATATAATATTAGGATATCCCAAGAGGCACTTGAGAGAGTTGTGGGTCTGATGGATATCAAATATAATTTTGACTGGAAACAGGGAAGGAGGAGTTATATATAGAAAGAGGAATATGGGCAGCTGGTTGCCAAACTACAGTAGAAGCCCTGTCCCTTAATGACAACACGTGATACATCCCCAAAGACTAGAAGCTCTGCCACTGGAAACTACACTCAGGGGCCAGATATTATGAGCTTTTCCCCCAGCTTTTTGGAAGAAAGAAGTTTGACTCTGTATGAGTTATTTTCCTCACCATATGGAAAACAGGGAAGATATTTTTCTTGGAATAATATTGTCAAAATGCTTTAATGGAAAATATTGGTAGCTTCAGGTGTTAGAAACAAGAGCATAATTTATTTTGTAACAGACAGAGGCATTTCATATTTAATTATTTATGGATATGAGAGACTTGCTATAAAATGAGAAACTGTCATCATTATAAAACTGAGCTCACTAAAATCTAGCCAAGAAATATTTTTACAAGGTTGCCCTGAGGCAGAATGTTTTACCTGGAGGACCTGGAAGACCTGGAAGGCCAGGCTGACCTGGAGGCCCTGAAACACCAGTTCCAATACAGTTGAAGCAGGTGTCACCTTTGTCACCTAGAGAAAAGCATATTGAGGAACAAATTTTACTCAAAGGGGTATGTCTATCTCCTTTAGATAGGTTCTAAAGAAGTTAGCACCAAGGAACAACCATTCCTACCCAACAGTGTAGTTTAGAGAAGCCTATATTAGAATCAACTCATTTGATAAATATTTGCCAAGTGCTTATTATTTGCCAAGTACTGGTTCCAAGTATCTGTGATATACTGGTAAACAAAACAGACAAAACAAAACAGGCAAAAATCCATGCCTTCATGGTGTTCATATTCTACCAGTGGAAAGGGATAATAAACAATGAAGGTAGCCAAGTATTTATATATATATATATCAAAAGGTGTTATGTTTATAGAAAAAATACACCTGGGTAAATGCGATTAGACATGCTAGGGATGGGTGGCAGTTTACAATTTTAATAGGGTGGTCAAATGAGATGATGATATATGATAAAATCTTAAAGAATGTGGCATGTGCCTAATGAATGTAGAGGTACTCTAGGAAGAAAGAATAGCCATGTTTGGCCTACTCAAGAAACATCAAGGAGACCAGATTGCTGGAGTAGAGAGAGGAAGGGGAAGCAGATCAGACAGTTCACAGGTTATAACGAGTGGCATATCATAAAACGTCACATAGGCCACCATAAAGCCTGGCTTTTACTATGAGTGAAATGAGAATCCAGTAAAAAAAATGTAAACAGAAAAGCAAGATGATATGACTTAATTTTGAAACAGATGTCTCTGGCTGCTATATTGAGAACAGAATGGACGTGCAATGATAGAAATAGGGTAATCATTTAAGTGGCTATTGCTGTAGTAATCTAGGAGAGATGACAGCTCATCCCAGAGTTACAGCAATGAAGATGAGGAGAGTTGGTTAGATTCTGGGTATATTTGAAAGTAGAGCTCATGGGATTTTCTCATGGATCATACACAGAATACAAAAGAAGAGAATCAAAGATGACTCCAAGGTTTTCAGCCCATGCAACCAAAAAGCTAGGGTGGCCTGCATTTAAAAAAGGGAAGACATAAGTGGTAAAATTATGGGGGAGGAGGTAGCAGAGATCAGGACTTTAACTTGATCAAGATGTCAAGTTCAAAATGTCCAGTAGACAGTTGGATATACTAATCTGGAGGAAAAGACTTAAATTTGAAACTGGAAGTCACTGGCAAATAGGTGGTATTTAAAGTCACGAGACTGACTGAATTGAGTTCAAATACAGAAAAGGAACAAGGACTAAAATACTTGGGGCATTCCAAAATTAAACGTTCGGTAGATAAATTTAAAATACATATGGAAATGCAAATTAAGCCAAGACTTACTATAAGGCTACAATAATTTAGATTGTCTAGCATTGGTGGAAAGAGAAACAAATAGAACAATGAACAAAACAGAGAGGTCGGAAACAGACTAATACATATAGTGTCATAAGATTTATAAGAAAAGTGCTAATGCAACTCATTGGAGAAATGACAGTCTTTTGTACTACAATATTGAGTCAATTGGATATCCATGTGGGAAAAAAACTTTGATGCCCACTTCAAACTATGCACAAAAATTACTTGAAGACAGATGAAAGATCAAAATATAAAAGTCAAAATAATAAAGCTTCTAGAAGAAAACACACAGAAATATCATCAGGTTCTTGGGATAAGCAAAGATTCCTAAAACAGAACATAAACAACACTAACCATAAAAGAGGACATTAAAGATTGGATTTCTTTAACTGCCATTTAAAAATAAGAAAAAAAGCACTTTACAAAGAGAATACATGAACTGTAAGAAAAGAGGCTCAGCATCAGTAACTCATCAGGTAATTGGAGACTAAAACCACTTTGGAAAACTGTTTGGTGATATCTATGGAAACAAAACCTGCACCTACCCCTATAACCCATCAATTCCATTCGCAGGTATATACACAACAGAAATTTATGTCCTACAAAATATATGTATAAGAATGTTCATAGCACCTTTACTTATAATAGCCCTAGACCAAATGTCCATTAACATTAGAGTATTTAGGTATATTGATACAATGAATACCAAAGAACAGTGAAAAATATTGCTACAAACAAAAATATAGGTATATCCTACAGACATAATATTGAGCAAAACAATCAGACACAAAAGAGCCCATACTGTATGATTCCATTTATACAAAGTTCAAGATTAGGCAAACCAATATATGATAGAGGATAAAATAGTGGTTACCTTTGGGAGTGCTGACTAGGGGGCACAAGAGTCTTCCAGAGTCCTGGAAAAGTTCTATATTTTGATTTAGATGGTAGTTACATGGGAGATTATATAGATACATTGAGAGAGAGAGAGAGAGAGAGAGAGAGGGAATGAGACATATGAGAGAGAGGGAGAGAGAATGAGATATATAGAGAGACAAATATACAGAAAGATATATATAGACATGTCTATCTCTATCACTACCTCTATATCTAATATATATATAATAGTCCAAGGAGGTATGAAGAAAATCAGGACAAGTGAGGGAAGTGTTTAAAAATGGAAAAATAGAGTAAAAAAAAAGAACTGAGACTTGATATTTGGATTAGCAGGGTATAGGCTGCTGGTGACTTGGAAAAAAACAGCATCTGTGGAGTGGTAGATTAGGCAGCAAAATTTTGATTGGAGTGAAGAGTATCCACAGATAGTGAGTAGAAAATCCTGGGGTTTTGCAGCAATGGGAGCAGAGGAATAAAGCAGGATCTGGCAGGGAAAGTGGGATTATAATAAGGTATGTTTTAGATGGGTGAAAAAAGGTATATTTGGGGCACCTGGGTGGCTCAGATGGTTAAGCATCTGCCTTCGGCTCAGGTCATGATCCCAGGGTCCTGGGATCGAGTCCCGCATCGGGCTCCCTGCTCTGTGGTGAGCCTGCTTCTCCCTCTGCCTCTGCCTCTGCCTCTCATGAATAAATAAATAAAACATTTAAAAAAAAAGGTATATTTGTATGCTGCCAGGAGTGATCCAGTAAAATGGAAAAACTGACAATGTGGGAGAGGCAGGAATTTCTGGAATGAAATCCTTGGGAACATAAGAGGGAATGGAATCCATTGTTCAAATAGAAGAACTGGCTTTAGATAGGAGCAGTGAGAGTAATAGGCAGGAAGGCAGAGTATATGTGCACAGATGCAAGTAGGTGGGTAAATGTGGTAGTAGTATGTGAAAATTCTCTTATTACTTCAGTTGGTCAGTAAAAGAGGAAGCAGGTCCAAATCTTAACATGAGAATGGAAGAGGAGGTGTTCAAAATTTGAGGAGGGAAGAGAAGGTGTAGGCTCAGAAGATGTGATAATTCGGAATTACCAAAACTAGGCTTTTGTTCCAAGTGAGTACAATGAAGTGAGAGGAGAGCGAAGGAGGCAAGGGTTTATACACGGGACTGTTTACAATGATTGATCCTGACATTTATAGGTTAAGAGGGAAGAAAGGACATCAAAAGGTTGAGGGAGAGTCAAAGTTGGTAGGGATCAGTGAGGTTGAAGTAATACTGGAGTCAGGTTATCAGAGGTAGTGAGCTAGAAAGGATACAGTGGTCGGAAAGTGGGACTCATAAAATCAAGATTATGGAAGTGTGCATTACAGGTGATGAGATGGTCTTGGGAGGAAGACCATGACAGTGAGTGACTGAGGTGGAGTGGAGGATATAGGGCACTTGGCTGAAGATCTGAAAGAAGGAAGGAACGACTATGGGGGTCAAACCTTTCACTCCTTGTTCTCCTTGGAGTCCCCTATCACCTGGAGATCCTGGAGGGCCTGGAGGGCCGGCTTCACATATCTCATCACCTGAGACAAGATAAAGGATAGCAAGCTAATTGTTGTGAAATATCCAGAAGCCTAAACAAAAAGAAAGCTTGACAGGTGAGGAAAAAAAAAAAAAAAAAGATCTATCTTCAGTTACTTCTCTGCAGTAATACCACTACCTATAAGCAAAAGGAAGATATAATAAGGGTGCTAATTTGAAGGGAAAATTTAAACATCAAGGAATCACCAAAAATCAAAAGTAGAAGCGGTACAATAATGCCAACCTTCAGCTGGATTCACCTACAAATGAAAACAAAACGAAACCCACAGAACTTAAGGAGAAAAGGATAGCTTACTAGGAGGGATGTGAGGGCCAGGAGGGCCAGGAGGCCCTGGAAGGCCAGGAGCCCCAGGCTGTCCATCAAGTCCAGGAGATCCAGGAATAGAAATTCCAGGTGGACCTTCATCACCTTTCTGGCCCCTTTCTCCAGGAAAGCCAGGGGGGCCAGGAGGACCGGTAACCGAAGTCCCTAAGATAAAAAAAAAAAATTAAAGTGATCAAAATGATCTGATTTTAGAGATATTACTTTAGTTCTCAATGAGAAATAATAATAAGATCTTCCTTTAACGTATAATGCCAGTCATATTCTTATTTTTTCTATGAGAATCGACATCTGGAAAAGCAGGAAAAGTTTTAAATAATGTAAGTACCAGTTTGAGTGTAAGAAAGAATAATTTAAGGTAGCTGTACTACTTTTGGAAATGTACTGATAACCCTCTACCTGCTCTTCTTTGATGCTATGATCTTTTTTTTTTTTGATGCAATGATCTTTTAATCCAAGAAATACTAGAAAGCCATTAGCAAGAGAAAAAGAGGCATCTAAAGTTTTCATGCAAACATGGCTCTATTTCCGGACATTCTTCCGCACTATTTTTCTATCATGAACACATCTTTTTAGAATAATAAAAATAATCATTATAATTATAAATGATTTGAATAATGTTTTCAAAACTGCTAAGGAAAATATACCCATTTTGTTCCTTTTAAAAACCATCTTTATAGGGGTGCCCGGGTGGCTCAGTCATTAAGCATCTGCCTTCGGCTCAGGTTATGATCCTGGAGTCCTGGGATCAAGCCCCGCATTGAGCCCCGCATCGGGCTCAAGCCTGCTTCTTCCTCTCCCACTCCCCCTGCTTGTGTTCCCTCTCTCGCTGTCTCTCTCTCTCTGTCAAATAAATAAATAAAATCTTAAAAAAAATTTTTAAAAATAAAAACCATCTTTATAATGATGTACTATAAGTGGGCTAATTGAATTTAAATAAAAAAAGAAAAGAAAATGCTTCTATCTTCATGAAAGATGTTAGTTGAAAAAATAAATAAATAAAAACCATCTTTACTACATTTACAAATTTATATTCTAAATGCATTTTAGAATCAGTTTGTCAGCTTCATTTCAAAAAAAAACTGGAATTTTGAATGAGATTAATTTGAATTTAAAGATTAAATTTTGGTAGAATCACCTGTTCATAATATTGAGTTCTCATATGAAAAATTAAGTGTATCTCTCCATTTATTTATTAATTTTATATTATTTAATGATCTCTTACAGAATTCTGAAAAAAGGTCTTACACATCTTTTGTTTGGTTTACTCATGGGTTAATTTACTACTGTGAATTTTATTGCTATTACTACTGTTAACTGGAATTTTTTTCTTGTATGTTTAATTTTTTTTACTGCTGGTGAAGAGAAAGGTAAATAATATTTAAGTATGCAACTATCATATCTGGCCACCTTGCAAACATTCTAAGTTCTGGTAATTTGTCATTTGATTCTTTTAGGCTTTCTAGGTAGACTATGATAGGGTTTGTGAATAACTAAAATTTGGAGTTTTGTTCCATCCTTACACCTCATTTTTCTTCCAGACCTAGTGTACTGGCTGGTCTCTCCAGTGTAAGGACAAACGGTATAGGCAACTCTGAGTATGTGTATCTTATTTTTTATTTGAATGAGAATATTCCTGATGTTTTACCACAAAAGTATGACATTTCCTGTACAAACCTGTACTTGGTATATGAAGCAGATAGCTTCATCAAGTTCCCTTTTAAACTTAGTTTGATAACTTTTTTACCTTTTAAAAACTGAATGGGAATTTTATTCACTGTTTTCTTTGCAAATACTGGCCTATTCTCTTTTAATCTGTCAGTGTAGTAGTCAATTACAGTAAGGTTGAAACATCCTTGCAATCTTAGGGTAAAATCTAGTTGGTCATCTCATCATATTATTTAATATAGTTCTGAATTGATTTGCTGGTATTTTATCTAGGATTGTTGTTTCTACATTCATAAGTGAGATTGAATTATAATTATTTCTAGTGCTATCTCCTTGGTGGTTTGGTATCAATGTTATTAAATTAAATGTCCTGGGGTGCCTGGGTGGCTCAGTCGTTAAGCATCTGCCTTCAGCTCCAGTCATGATCCCAGGGTCCTGGGATTGAGCCCCGCATTGGGCTCCCTGCTCAGCGGGAAGCCTGCTTCTCCCTCTCCAACTCCCACATGTGTTCCCTCTCTCGCTATCTCTCTCTCTGTCAAATAAATAAATAAAATCTTTAAAAAAAAAAACAAAATAAGGGGCGCCTGGGTGGCTCAGTTGGTTAAGCGACTGCCTTCGGCTCAGGTCATGATCCTGGAGTCCCGGGATCGAGTCCTGCATCGGGCTCCCTGCTCGGCAGGGAGTCTGCTTCTCCCTCTGACCTTCCCCTCTCTCATGTGCTCTCTCTCTCTCTCATTCTTTCTCTCAAATAAATAAATAAAATCTTTAAAAAAAAACAAAATAAATTAAATGTCCTTTTTAAAAAAAATGTTCTAAAAGTTTGTAAAATATCAGAATTACTCACCCAACAACTTAGTAGAATTCATCCACAAAACCATATAACCACCCATAAAATGTTTTTTCATGGAAATCCTTAACATTACCAAATCTTCCAGAGGAATTAATCTACTTAGGTTTTTTTACTTTCTCAGGAAAATTTTAGTAATTTGTGTTTTTTCTTTCATGAGGAATGCGTATTTCATTTAGAATTTCCAGTACATTGATAGAGTTTTATAGTTTTCTTGTAATTTAAAAAGTTTAATTGTATTTATGGTAATAATATTTTCTTTATTGAATTATTTGTGCCTTTTCTTGCTTTTCTCTTGATCATATTTCATTCTTATTTTTAGCTTTATCAAGTTGTTCCTTCTATTTTGTTTATGCTTATTTCAGTTATTATTTTTTCAAATTACCTCATTTATTTTTAGTATTTTTAATTTTGTAATACAATTAAGGGTACCACTCTGGTTATTGTTTAATAAGTTTTGATATAAGGTTGTTTAGCATTTAGTCATTTCCATTTGTTTCTTCCTTACCTCCAAAGTTATTTACATATGTGCATTTTAATATACAAATGTAAAGATATTTGGTGCTTTCTGTTATTAATTTCTAACTTCGTTTCCCTGTGGTCACAGAGCATAGCCTGCATATAATTTTAAAAGATTTTTTCTGGGGGCGCCTGGGTGGCTCAGTCAGTTCAGTTAAGTGTCCAACTCTTGGTTTCAGCTCAGGTTGTGATCTCATGGGTGGTGGGATCCAGCCACACACCGGGCTCCTGCTCAGTGGAGCGTCTGCTCCAGTCTGCTCTAAGATTCTCTCCTTCTGTCCCTTCCCCTACTTGCGCCACTGTGTGTCTGTGTGTGTGCACGCGCGCGCACCTCCTCTCTCTCTTAACAATAAATACATAAATCTTAAAAAAAAAAAAAGATTTTTTCTGATCTAGTAGAGTCAATTTTTGTAAATGTTTCACGTAAGTTTGAAAAGAATGTATATTCTCTGCTGCACACAGCTTTTCTTTCTCCCACAAATGCAGCTTGATTGTGTTGCTCAAATCATTTATATCCTGATTTATTTTTTACCTCCTTAATATGTTAGGGATTTACCAATTTATCACTTGTAGTTTATCAGTTTTTACTTTATATATTCAAAGCTGTATTTTTAGATGTATAAAGTTTCATGACTTTTACATCATTGTGGTATAATTTATCTATATCTATGAAATGTCCATGTGAAATATCTTTTTAATGTACTTCTTGAATTGAATTCTATTTCATACTATATTAGAATTGTTAAACCAGCTTTCTTTTAGATAGCAGTTGCCTAATATCTTTCAACTACTTTATTTAAAAAAAATTATGTCCTTTTACTTTAAATAGGCCTATTATGCACAGTATATATTTTTTATTTCAATTTTATTTTAGTTTTTGTCTTTTAATCAGTGCTTAGTCTTTTCACATTTATTGGAATTACTGATTTATTTGTGACTTCTTGTCACCTTATATTTTATTTTCTATTTACCAAAGGATGTGTAAGTCATGCATTTTATTTATATTCTTCTCTAGTGGTTACTACTAAAATTTTGACCTATGTATTTAAACTTACATTTTTCTAAAAACTTAAGAGTTAATAATATTAGTATTCTCTCTAATAAGACAAAAAAACCTATGATTGACTTTCCCCTCTTCTCTCTGTATCACTACATCATATGGTAATGTATATAATTTTAGTTCCACAAAATATCTTTCCTAACCATTGGTTCTTGTATCTTACCCATTCCCACCCCCAAGTTCATCCTGAATTCATTTCCTTCTTCTTAGACTAAACCCTCCAGTAACTACTTTACAGAAGTTCTGGAGGTGGTAAATTTTCGAAGTAGCCTATCTTCACACTACAATAACAGTTTGATGTAATACAGAATCCCAAATTCATAGTTATTTTCCTTTATCACTTTGAAACTGCTCCAATATCTTCTTCTGACTCTCATTGCTTTGTAGGTGGCCTGCCTTTTCCCTCAGAGAGTTTTTAAGAGCTTCTTTTTATCC
This sequence comes from Callorhinus ursinus, assembly GCF_003265705.2. NCBI lineage: Eukaryota > Metazoa > Chordata > Mammalia > Carnivora > Otariidae > Callorhinus > Callorhinus ursinus. The sequence goes on from NW_027397127.1 coordinate 5,933,393, forward strand.
TTAAATTCTAAAAGGTCCCTACAATATGTCATCATGTATTTGTGTATTATTATTATTTTACTCTTGTTTGGTAATTCATATACCATTTCATAGGGGCTCATGTTTTCTTTCAATAAATAGAAGTCCTCAGTCATTAATTTTGCAAATATTGCCTGTTGTCCCATTCTCTCCTCCTTGAACTCCTTCATGGTAAATTTTGGAACTTCTAGGTTTATCCTTTTTCTCTTAATTTTTCTTTCATATGATCCAATTCTATAATGCTGCATCCTGGGAGAATTCCTTATCTGAATTTTCTAGACATAGTATGTGTTTAGTCTACTATCTTGAAATTAGAAATTCAAAGTACATACTTAGAATGAAATAGGACCCACATTTATTCTTTCTCCTTGGGGGATCACTGAGTCACTCATCTCATAATGTTAATATTTCATTAGTCAAATATTTGAAGGGTAGGGAACAATAATTTATTAAACATATATGTTTGCCAGGTGCTATGCCAGATGCCTTTTCATATTTTACATAAATCCATACTATCTCTTCATTTTAGAGATCATTCAAATAAACATGCTAGACAAGGATGTTACTCAGTCTATGGCCAAATTAGAAATGCTCTACTGTATTGTGTATCTTCAGTAAGGGAATGGTATAATGCTCAGTACTGAGTCCCCAAATTTTATAGCAGAGCAAAATCACTATGGGGATTTCTAAACAGGTATTTCTGGAATTCTAAGTGGATAGTGCCATTTACTATTTTAATATAGGAAATCTTATCAAACTAGGCATTATTAGAATAGCATTCCCTTCCATAGCAGAATAAAAAATGTAATGATTAATTTTGGGATCACAGAAACATTGGGTGTAATTTATTAATAATAAAAGGTAGAAATGGTATTTTTAGTGTAAAAGGGAACTATCAAATGGACTTGGCTTCTTTTTTTTAAAGTACAGGTGAGTTTTTTGGGAAAAGATGGCAGAAGAGTAGGGGACCATATTCCAACCAGTCCCTGGAATTGAGCTGGATATCTATCAGACACTCTGAACACCCACAAAATCAGCCTGAGATGTGAGAAGATAGATCTGGATCTCTACAAATAGAATATTGCAGGCTGTTGGTTTTGAGGTACGAAGCAGGGAGCCGTGATTCTGCGGGCAGATATCGGAGGATAAACGGAAGGGGTCGGAGCCAGGCCAACAGGATTCTACACCACCCAGGAGCGATAGCCTCCGCGCTGGGGACCGGGCACAGACTCATACACCGGTAGTGGTGGGGAAAGGACTTTAGGGCAGCCCCCAGGACAGAAACCTGGAGGGCGGGGCCGCTTGTGCTAACTGGGGGCAGCTGGCGGTTTTAGAAGCACAAAAGGCAGAGACATGCCCCGACCTGGAGCTGAGGACTGGGAGCGCTGCTGAGGGGTGCACAACCCAGGACGCTGCAGTTTATAGCAGCACAGACAGAAACGGAGATAGTATGGCCTGGAGAAGAGACTGCGACCTCTCTGCTCTGAGGCAGAGGGTTGGAAATGGTCTCTTCTGCTCTGACTCTCGGAAGAGACGCAGAAAGCTGCCAGAGAACAAAAGCTGCAAAAAAACTGGTTTTCACTGAGCCACCACAGGGGGGAGGGCAACTCTGCCCAAACAGGGTTGCCTGAGTAACATCGCAACAGGCTCCTCCCCCAGAAAACAGGCTGGGAAAACAAGAGGCCAGCAACCCTAAGGTCCCTAGAAAACAGGTGCATCTTGCTTGGGTTCTGGTCAATAATTTGGACTCTATACATTCCCTCCACCACTCATCAACAAAATAACTAGGAGGAGGAACCCCCAAAATAGGAAAGACTCAGAGATTATGACTTATGCCACAGATTTACAAATGGATTCAGATAAAACCAAGATGTCGGAGACGGAATTCAGGCTAGCAATTGTGAAGACAATAGCTATAATGGAGAAATTAATTAATGGCAACATGGAGTCTCTAAGGGCAGAAATTAAAGCTGAACTGGCAAAACTTAAAAAATGCTATCAATGAGATCCAATCTAATCAAGATAATCTAACAGCTAGGGTAAGCGAGGCAGAAGAACGAATTAGTGACCTAGAAGACCAATTAATAGATTAAAAAGGGAAAAGAGGAGGCCAGGGAAAAACAACTCAGAATCCAGGAAAATGGGATCAGAGAAATAACTGACACCAAGAAACGTCCCAATGTCAGAATTATTGGAATCCCTGAGGGGGTGAGAGAGAGAGAGGACTAGAAGATATATTTGAGTAAATCGTAGCTGAGAACTTCCCTAATCTGGGGAATGAAACAAACATTTGTGCCCTAAAGGCAGAGAGGACCCCTCCCAAGATCAAGGAAACCAGGCCAACACCCCGGCATGTAATAGTAAAACTCGCAAATCTTAGAACCAAGGAAACCATCTTAAGGGTAGTTAGGGGGAAGAGATTCCTTACACACAGAGGGAAGAACATCAGAATAACGTCAGACCTATCCACAGAGACCTGGCAAACCAGAAAGGCCTGGCAAGACATATTCAGGGTACTAAACGAGAAGAACATGCAGCCAAGAATACTTTATCTGGCAAGGCTGTCATTTAGAATGGATGGAGAGATACAGAGCTTCCAAGACTGGCAGAAACTGAAAGAATATGTGACCACTAAGCTGGCCCTGCAAGAAATATTAAGGGGGGGTTCTATAAAAGGAGAAAGACTCCAAGAGTGATATAGAAATGAAATTTATGGGGACAATCTATAAAAACAAGGTCTTCAGAGGCAACACGATGACAATAAATTCGTATCTTTCAATAATCACTCTCAACGTGAACAGCCTAAATGCTCCCATAAAATGGCACAGGGTTGCAGATGGGATAAAAAGGACCCATCCATATGCTGTCTACAAGAGACTCATTTTGAACCTAAAGATACATCCAGACTGAAAGTGAAGGGATGGAGATCCATCTTCCATGCCAATGGACCTCAAAAAAAAGCTGGGGTAGCAATTCGTATATCAGACAAATTAGATTTTAAACTAAAGACTGTAGTTAGAGACACAGAAGGACACTATATCATTTTTAAAGGGTCTATCCAACAAGAAGATCTAAAAATTGTAAATATCTATGCCCCTAACATGGGAGCAGCCATCTACATAAGCTAACTGTTTACCAAAATAGAGTCATATTGATAACAATACGTTAATTGTAGGAGACCTCAATATTCCACTCTCAGCAATAGACAGATCATCTAAGCAGAAAATCAACAAAGAAACAAGAACTTTGAATGACACACTGGACCAGAGGGACCACATAGATATATATAGAACATTCCACCCTAAAACAACAGAATACTCATTCTTCTCGAGCGCACATGGAACTTTTTCCAGAATAGACCACATACTGGGTCACAAATCAGGTCTCAACTGATACCAAAAGACTGAGGTTATTCCCTGCATATTCTCAGACCATAACGCTTTAAAACTGGAACTCAATCACAAGAAAAAAATTGGAAGAAATTCAAACACTTAGAAGCTAAAGACCACTCTGCTCAAGAATGTTTGGGTCAACCAGGAAATCAAAGAAGAACTTAAACAATTTATGGAAACCAATGAGAATGAAAACACATCAGTCCAAAACCTATGGGATACTACAAAGGCGGTCCTAAGGGGAAATACATAGCCATCCACGCCTCACTAAAAAAATAGCAAAATCCCGAATTCACCAACTAACTCTACACATTAAAGAACTAGAGAAAAAGCAACAAACAATGCCTAAGCCACGCATTAGAAGAGAAATAATTAAGATTAGAGCAGAGATCAATGAATTGGAAACCAGAAACATAGTAGATCAGATCAATGAAACTAGAAGCTGGTTCTTTGAAAGAGTTATAAGATCGATAAACTACTGGCCAGTCTTATCCAAAAGAAAGGAGAAAGGACCCAAATTAATAAAATTATGAATAAGAGGGGAGAGATCACGACTAACACCAAGGAAATAGAAACAACTATTAGAAATTATTATCAACAAGTATATGCTAATAAACTGAGCAATCTGGATGAAATGGATGCCTTCCTGGGAAACCTATAAACTGCCAAGACTGAAACAGGAAAAAACTGACAACCTGAATAGGTCAATAACCAGTAAGGAGATTGAAGCAGTGATCAAAAACCTCCCAAAAAACAAGAGTACAGGGCCTGAGAGATTCCCTGGGGAAATCGAACAAACATTCAAAGAAGAAATAATACCAATTCTCCTGAAGCTGTTTCAAAAAATAGGAACAGAAGGAAAGCTTCCAGACTCGTTCTTTGAGGCCAGGATTACCTTAATCCTCAAACCAGGCAAAGACCCCATCAAAAAGGAGAATTTCAGACCAATATTCCTGATGAATATGGATTCCAAAATCCTCAACAAAATCCTAGCTAATAGGATCCAACAATACATTAAAAGGATCATCCAGCGCGACCAAGTGGGATTTATCCTCGGGCGGGATGGCAAGGGTGGTTCAACATTCGCAAATCAATCAATGTGATAGAACACATTAATAAGAGGAAAGAGAAGAACCATACGGTCCTCTCAATTGATGCAGAAAAAGCATTTGACAAAATACAGCATCCTTTTCTGATTAAAATTCTTCAGAGTATAGGGACACAGGGAACATTCCTCAAGTTCATAAAATCCATCTATGAAAAACCAACAGTGAATATCATCCTTAGTGGGGAGAAGCTGAGAGCCTTTCCCTTAAGATCAGGAACACAACAAGGATGCCCACTCCCGCCACTATTGTTCAACACAGTACTGGAAGTCCTAGCAACAGTAATCAGACAACAAAAAGAAATAAAAGGTATTCAAATTGGCAAAGAAGAAGTCAAACTCTCTCTTTTCGGAGATGACATGATACTTTATGTGGAAAACCTAAAAGACTTCACCCCCAAATTACTAGAACTCATACAGCAATTCAGTAATGTGGCAGGATACAAAATCAATGCACAGAAATCAGCTGCTTTCTTATATACTAACAATGCAACTATAGAAAGAGAAATTAGAGAAACAATTCCATTTACAATAGCACCAAAAACCATAAGATACCTCAGAATAAACCTAACCAAAGAGGTAAAGGATCTATACTCTAGGAACTACAGAACAGTCATGAAAGAAATTGAAGACACAAAAAGATGGAAAAACATTCCATGCTCATGGATCGGAAGAATAAACATTGTTAAAACGTCTACGCTACCTAGAGCAATCTATACCTTCAATGCCATCCCAATCAAAATTCCAATGACATTTTTCAAAGTGCTGGAACAAACAATCCTAAAATTTGTATGGAATCAGAAAAGATCCCAAATCACCAAGGAAATGTTGAAAAAGAAAAACAAAGCTGGGGGCATCACATTGCCCGATTTCAAGCTATATTACAAAGTAGTGATCACCAAGACAGCATGGTACTGGCACAAAAACAGACATATAGACCAATGGAACAGAAGAGAGAGCCCAGATATGGACCCTCAACTCTGTGGTCAAGTAATCTTTGACAAAGCAGGAAAAAATATGCAATGGAAAAAAGACAGTCTCTTCAATAAATGGTGCTGGGAAAATGGACAGCCACATGCAGAAGAATGAAACTTGACCATTCTCTAACACCATACAGAAAGATAAACTCGAAATGGATGAAGGACCTCAATGTGAGACAGAAATCCATCAAAATCCTAGATAGAACATAGACATTATCCTCTTGGACGTCAGCCATGGCAACTTCTTTCAAGATACATCTCCAAAAGCTAGTGAAACAAAAGCAAAAATGAACTTTTGGGACTTCATCAAGAGAAAAAGCTTCTGCACAGCAAAGGAAATAGTCAACAAAACAAAGAGGCAACCCACAGAATGGGAGAAGATATTTGCAAATGACACTAGAGATAAAGGGCTGGTATCCAAGATCTATAAAGAACTTCTCAAACTCAACACCCCAAAAACAGATAATCAAGTCAAAAAATGGGCAGAAGACATGAACAGACACTTCTCTGAAGAAGACATACAAATGGCTAACAGACACATGAAAAAAATGTTCGTCATTAGCCATCAAGGAAACTCAAATCAATACCACAATGAGATACCACCTTACATCAGTTAGAATGGCAAAAATTGACAAGGCAAGAAACAACAAATGTTGGAGAGGTTGTGGAGAAAGGGGGACCCTCCTACACTGTTGGTGGGAATGCAAGTTGGTATAGCCACTTTGGAAAACAGTATGGAGGTGCCTCAAAAAATTAAAAATAGAGCTCCCCTATGACCCAGCAACTGCACTCCTGCGTATTGACCCCAAAGACACAGATGTAGTGAAAAGAAAGGCCATATGCACCCCAATGTTCATAGCAGCAATGTCCACAATAGCCAAACTGTGGAAAGAGCCGAGATGCCCTTCAACAGATGAATGGATAAAGAAGATGTGGTCCATATATACAATGGAATATTACTCAGCCATCAGAAAGGATGAGTACCCAACTTTTACATCAACATGGATGGGACTGGAGGAGATTATACTAAGTGAAAAAAAGTCAAGCAGAGAAAGTCAATTACCATATGGTTTCACTTCTTTGTGGAACATAAGGAATAGCATGGAGGACATTAGGAGAAGGGAGGGAAAAATGAAGGGGGGGGAAATCAGATGGAGAGATGAACCATGAGAGACAATGGACTCTGAGAAACAAACTGAGGGTTCTAGAGGGGAGGGGGGTGGCGGGATGGGTTAGCCTGGTGATGGGTATTAAGGAGGGCACGTACTGCATGGAGCACTGGGTGTTATGAACAAACAATGAATCATGGAACACTGCATCAAAAACTAATGATGTAATATATGGTGATTAACATAACAATAAAAAAATTAAAAAAAAAACTAATGATGTATTGTACAGTGACGAACATAACATAATACAATTAAATTTAAAAAAATAAAGTACAGGTGAGAAATTTGGTGAGAAAGGCTACAGTATGAGTTGAGAAGTTCCCGTCATTTAAAAGATACTCATGTCTTCTACTGCTATGCTCATCCTGGAACCAGTATGATAATACTGGACATGTGAATTAGCAAAGATGCTATAAACACAAGAACATTAGGTACAGTCTCTTTTACCTGGAGGTCCAGGAAGGCCAGGTGGACCCTGTATTCCAGGAAGTCCTCGCTCTCCTTTTTCTCCAGGCAAGCCGGGTAACCCAATGTTTCCTTTTTCTCCTACAGTTACACCAGTCCCAGGCCTAGGAATTACCTTTATTATGAAAGAAAAAAATTAAGGAACTCAAAGAGGAAGAGGCCTGTTCTCCTAAAAATAATCTAGCAGCTATATACAATTACAGTGCCATCATTTTCACAAAGCTCCGAATGCAAAATCATCAAGACTACTACACAGATTATCACTCACATTCCGTATCACTCCTATCCTTCAACTAATTAGAAACTGTTTAATACCAGCAATAATATTACCACCCTCCTGAGCCCCAGGCTTACAGAGGTAGAATTATTTTTGAATTCTCTTATCACATTCAATTCATTCCAGTTACCTAAGCCTAATAATTCTTTACTGAAAATGTGTCTCTAATTTGCCTCCTTCTTTCCTGTTGCCACAGCTACTATGCCCATCTCACACTTGGACTAACAGAAGCACCTTGGAGCTTCTCCCCTTCAATCCAAATCTACTGCTAGGATATACTTCCTCAAAAATCAATTTCTCTGTGTTAGCTACCCTATTTAAGGACTCAAAATTGCTCACTACTTCTTACTATGTCTGATGCTACTTTTCACCCTGGACTCTGTCAAATCTCTTCTCACTTCCAAGACCTCTCTCACCTATTTCATCTCCTATTATTTCTAGCAGTGAAGTTTTAGGAGAGTGAGGTCTGTCTGATTATGACCACTTCATGCATCTTGCACATTCTTGCCTTTCACTCTGAATATGCCATTTCAAATATCTATAATGCCTTTTCCCAATATTTCCCTTTAACAACCCACATTTCTTTCTTCCTCTAAACAAAATGAAACAAACTCATCTCTTTTAGGATGGCTTTATTGATTAGAATCAACTAATTGATCATTCCTTTTCTCTTGGTCTTCTTAGAATCTCAGTGTCTAAAGAATTTCATGTTAAGTAATTGAAATATAAAGAAAGTAATCTCATGGAGCTATAATGATAATTAAGCTTTAGACTTAAGAGACTGTTGGACTGAAGAACAAATCAACACCTACTGGCAAAGTGCAATATTTCATCCTGGCTCTATTGGATAGAAGAAATATTCAGACAAAAGGAGACTGAAAGTTGTGGGACCTAGAATGGAGATGATAGTTCAAAAGGGAAAGTTCAAAAGCTGCTGGATAGGACTGCATTCTCAAAATTTTCATTTCTTCTGTTATTTATCAAAATGTTATTATCTCATTTTATAAAGGAACTATTTCTCAGAGAACTAAGATTCTGATTTTAAAATGAAAGTGAATAAAAATTGTCTAAGATATTTAAGTATATCCTCATTAGATTTGTTAAGTACTAAGTATCAATATCTGAGACTGACTATAGACAGCAAGAATTAATGTTACTCAAACGTCTGAACATACAGACGTTACGACACTCGCACCTTTGCAGATTCAATGCAGTATAAAACCCAGAGTCTTACCAAATTTCAACCAAAGGAAAGCCAGTATGTCAAACTGTAGCAATGATATTTTATTCTTATTATGATTGGAAATATATTTGACTTAAATTCCATGGTGAATGCAAACATGGTAAAATCTGTAAACCTCCTAATTAATTTTTCATAGAGCAGTTTCCTACATTTGATTAAGAGCCCCTAGAAAGCACATACCCAAGGAAGAAAGAGGTGTGAATCAGACAATTACAAATTGAGAAAACCTATTAAGACCAAATCCATCTTTCCAGAGCTCTGCAGGGAAAGGGGCCAATCCCTTGTTTCCCAAGTTTCTTTTATTGAAGCCTTACAAGCACCACCTGCACCACCTGCTGGTTACTTGAGAAATAATTTAGCAATCATGATGCAAAACAACCCAATGCCATAATTTTGGATCTTTACTATGGAGAAGTAATATACAGGCAGAACAATACAAAGACATTGAGGTCAACATTACTGAAGTTTTTAGATGTAGACTTTTAAGCCAGTAAAAGTTACTAATGACTTGGAATTTTGTGTTTTATGAGGAAAAGGTACAGAGGATATTAAGGCACAAAAATAAAAATGCATTCATAAATCTGATAAATGAAGACTAAAAAAAAAACTTACAAGTCCAGGAGGCCCAGTTGGGCCAATGTCACCTTTTTGGCCCTGTTTAATACAAGTGTAAAGTAGATTAGTAAAAATCACATGAAAACATCGATTTCCTTAAAAACATAGCAGATAACTAAGTTTCATAAAGACCCAGGAATCCACAATGACATATCTCAAAGAGAAAACAACGTGAGGTAATGAGATGGTACTGAAATAAGCGCAGGAAGACTGGTGATGTTGTCTCAGATTTACTAGCTACACGATCTCGATCAAATCAATGAATTTATCTGCCTTATATATAAACCAGACTTCTAAGGTATTTCTAGATGCAACATCCTTTGATTTTAAGATTCCTATGTTCTAACAAAGTATAAATACTCTATAAAGAAGATACTGAAAAAAAATTGGTACCACTAGAATCTGTTAAAATTGTTATATTTTTTACATATAGCCATGTTTCTTTTAACAAAACTTGTCAAGGGCATAAATTTAGTGTTATTTCCATTCGTGACAGATATGTTAGAGCTGATGGACTTAACTACAATCAGCAACAGCTAATTAATTATAATTGCTTTTGTGGGTTACCTCTTAGAAACTAATGAAAGACAAATTCAGAGACAAAACGGTTACTCTAAACCAGTAGCTACAACAGCATGAAAAACACAGTATGCAACTGTTATTCTACTGGCCAAGACCTAAGGATAGATGTCTTTCTCAGACCTCTATTCTTGTTCTAGGCTTGTTCATAGGAACTCTTCATCTATCTAAAAGCTTCATTTAGTTTAAAGAATTAGTCCTATCACTTCACTTACTACTTGAAAAAAAAATCTTGTTCTCTGAGTATTTATTATCTTCCTTTATTCTGGCTGTGCCTCCTAGTCCAAGCTTGAAGTTGGATCTAGGTTAGAGAAAAACCACCATTAAAACATGCACCCTCTGGGTACATTCAAGTTTGTAGCACCTTTTCCTCCTTGCCCTGCAAAACAAAGCTTTTCGGTATTGGTTTTCACATAAAGCAATTAGAGACCACAGAGATCGGAAAACTGGATATTTTTGTGGTCTGCTATAAATAAGGGAAATGTGGGCTTCACATGTTCTTTCAAAGTCACTTTTTTTTTTCAGAGTCACTTTTTAAAATAGATGACTAAATAAATGACCTTCAGTCAGACTGTATAGCCAAATGAAAAAAAAAAGTGACAAAGAATTAGCCACAGACTTTCAGACAATAATTGCACAGAGAATGGAAATGTTTAGTGGAGACATTCTAAATTCACAGCTACGAGCCTTTTTAGTATGAGGACCTCACTAAAATAGTGCTGAATCCACTTTCTAGAGAATAAAAGTTTTGCCGATACATGCTCAAAATGAAGGCACCAACTTTTCACAATGGAAAAGCTAAAGTTAAACAATTCTTCATGTATTTCCACCACATGTATTGGGATTTAGGACAATGAATTAAAATTCAGAGGAAATGATACAAAAGAAAAAGGAGCAACACCAAAAGAGGAATAAGGAAGGTATGTTTTGAATATAAAAGCTAGTTATTAAGAACTTTTTCATTTAGAACTCAAACTTGGGAAAGAAAAGGATTATGTTAAGTAGAATAAAACCGATCACTTCAAAGTATTAAAATTCTTACCTTTTCTCCATCCCTTCCTGGTTCACCAGGGTAACCAGGATCACCAGGCAAACCCTTTAAAATATAGAGATCAGGGTGACATCAGCAAAAATGGTGGAGTAAGGATGTCTAAACACCCTCTCCTTCATAAAAGCAACAAAGAACATTGGCAAAAATGGTCAGAGTCAACTTTTTTAGAACACTAGAAATTAACCAAAGGCTTATAGCAATCCAGGAAGTATTTGTTGGGGAAAACAAAATGACTTAATCTTGGTAAGATCACAGAGCTTTGTAGCATTTTATCTTGCTCTAGTCCCATCATCCTTCCTCAGTCCCTTGAATGATATCCTTGAAAACCAACAGCTCACAATCAAGGTGAAAACCAGCAGCCTAGTAGCAAATGGAAGGGAAAGAACAGGGATGGAGCTTCTTCGAAGACCTAGTCCCAAAGTGTTGTCATTATTTGACCTGTCTGGTGACTATCTTTATTTGATCTGACTTGAGTTTTTCCAGTGAAAACAGAGAACAGTCTTTTCCCTGAAGATATCTGTCAAAAACAATCAGAGGCAATTATTGACCATCATGGCTGCCTAAATCATGAAACAAAGACCAGTCTGTCAGGAGGTAAGGCCTAAATTTACCTCCTTACGCCATTTTATGTTAAAGTAATTTGTGATTATAGAGTTTACAAATTGAGGACTACCTGTTTAGCAAAATCATCTGGAAACCAACTTATCTGATTTTAATACTTTCAACTTCTAGCTTGTTAAGAATTACTGTTTTCCATCAGAATGGTCTCCAAAATTTCATCAAATTTTCTGTCCTTGAAAACCTCTTTTAACATCTACTGAGGCTGCTTGAAATAATGTTCCTAGACTTGCATGTTTAAATTTTCCTCTTTATTTTTTAGTAATTAGAATGATCTGTCAAAAACTTTTATTGAAAAAACTTATGTTCACACAAAATACTGTATGTGAATGTTTTGAGCAGTTTTATTCATAATGGCCCAAAGGAGAAACAACCAAAATATCCTCCAGTGGATAAATGGATAAACAAACCTTGGTACATTCCTACAATCAAATACTACTCAGCAATAAAAGGAATGAACTATTGATAAATAGTACAATGTATTATGCTATGTGAAAGAATCCTGATTCAAAAAGCTATATATAATATGACTCCATTTAAATGACAATCTGGAATAGGGAATATCATAGGGATGGAGAACAGATCAAATGCTGCCAGGGGCTTTGGGTGGTAGGGGAGAAGATGACTACAAAAGAACATTGGGGGAACTTTTGAGGGTGATGGAACTGTTTTTGATTTTAAAGCTGGTTATACAACTGTATGTGTTTGCCAAAACACATAGAACTGTATGCTGAAAATGGTTCATTTTACTGTATACAAGTTATAGCTCAATAAATCTGACTTAAAAAACCTGAACTTTGTTTTTTAACAAAGAAATTTTCAATTCATATTCAAAAGAGAAGGTATAATTTCCATTCATAGTAACTATTTCCAAACCCAAGCCTGTTTGCCATCCTGCTTCTCTACAACCACATACAAATGTTGCTATTTGGGGGCAGGGAGGTGAAGGGGACAGGCTTTATCTACTCACTGGAATTCCTGGTTGGCCATTCTCTCCATCTTTACCCGGTTTACCCTATAAGATTCAAAGAAATGCAAGAATATAAATTTGTTATTTAGGAAGTATGAGATTAAAGAATATAATAAGCTTTATTCCTGCCTTGGACTATTAAGTAGACTTTTCAGACTTCAATATTGTAATATAAATAAATGAATATGACATTTTGAGACAAAGAAAGTAGGATTTAAGAGGAAAGAATAAAATTACACAAACACGCATTTAAAATCTTTTGCAAAAAGAATTAGGGGTCATAATACTTACTCTTTTGCCAGGCTCTCCTTGCTCACCCTTCTCACCTTTCATACCACCTGGAGGACCCTGTACACCAAAAGTAGTTTTACACTGGTTCATGGAGTGCTATGTATCAATACCAATTTACATGAAATGACATTAAAGAATTTTAGGTAACTTACCGGAGGACCACGTATCCCTGGAGGTCCAGGAGGTCCTCGGTCACCAGGAAGTCCCTATGCAGTAGTAGGGGAAAGGAAAGCAACATTAATACTAGAGCTAGCTAAGAATACTTTTAACAAACTGTACTATAGACTCAGGCAGTATAACTAAAGATAACAGGATGTTTCTAATTCAAAGTTGAAATCTGCTAGGCAAAAGAACCAAGAGCCATCTTTGCTTACTTCAGTTCATTTCTAATGTATGTACAAGCTGAGTTTTGAGGTAAATAAAAAGACAACACTTAAAATTAAATTATTAATGATACATTTTATAAAAAGCAAGAATACCTAAAACTAGGAGATATAGGGGCCATATAACACACATATATTTGGCAGAGAATTAAATGACCCAAATCCATATTGATGGTAGAGTTTCAATACAATTTGTCCTTTATTCTTAACTTTATTATTAGCATTTAAAGTGAAACAACAATGTACACACTTTGTTCAAGGGTGGGTCACTATGCTATAAAAGATATGTATGATCTCATCTACTCTAGTAGAAGCAAGGTATCACTTCTAAACACAAGGGTTTATAGAATAATACTCTTTGTATATCAGTGAAATGTAGAGAAGACAGTCATCTAAGACAATGACCATCGACCTTACCATGACCTAATTTTGTACATGAATGCATTATTCGTAACAGCCAAAAATGCAAACAATCCAAATGTCCATCAACTGATAAATGGATAAACAATATGTGGAATATTCACACAACGGAACATTATTCAGCCATAAAAAGAAATGAAGTATAATATATGCTACAATATGGAAGAACCTGAAAACATACTAAGTAGAAGAAGCCAGAAACAGAAGACCATATATTGTATGATTCTATTTATGTGAAGTGATCAGAGTAGGCAAATCTACAGAGCCAAAAAGTAGGTTAGTGGTTGCCTAGGGCTAAGAGTTTGGGGAGAAATGAAGAGTGACAACAAATAGGTATGGGGTTTTGGAGGTTGGCTGATGAGAATGTTCTAAAATTAGATTGTAGTCATGGTTTCACTACCCTGTGAATATACAAAAAAAAATAGAACTGTACACTTTAAATGCGTGAATTGTATGGTATGTAAATTATATCTCAATAAAGCTCTTTAAAAATTTAATCATCTCAAATTCTTGTTATTTTTAAAGTACCTTCACATATAAGTATATTTCAACTTATAATGAATGCATTTTAATGAAATGCCACTTTTATAGCAAAATGTTCATTGATTTCCTCTCTACATACTCACCTGATCTCCTTTCTGAAACTCTACATCAATTGGTCTTTTCTGTTCACTGATCTGCCCAGGTGGCCCAGGGGGGCCCTGAAGACCTTGCTCACCCTGTTTGCAAGATTTAATAAGAAAGTAATATTTCATAATTTACACAGACAATAATATAAAATGTAAGCTAAATCAGATGCAAGAAGCAAAAAGATGAGCTCAAATGACGAGGAAAGGAGAAAACTGAGGGCTGAATAATCAACATTTTTCTTTACTCACCTTTTCACCCTTGGGTCCCTGGAAATTTAAGCCCATATTCCCCTGAAGAGAGAGGTTTTAGTTTAAAATCTCATTGACACTAACAGAAAGAATTCACACCAAATAAAAAATGTACATAAAAGAAAATTACCTTTGGTCCTGGAAGTCCTGGTGGACCAGGAGGGCCCTAAGAATAGAAGACACGGAAAAGGAAAAAAGGGATATATTAATAAGTTTATTAAAAAATTATTCAGTTTTAAAATAATTATTTGGTTTCATAAAAAGCAAGGACAAAGCCCTTCAAAATAATATTTTCCTGTTTTTTTTTCTCACATTCAAATTGATTTTAACAAACCAGATGAATGTGGAAACTTCCTGTGACAGCATACAAGTGGGCAGGGGAAGAAATACAAGGATATGTAGAGGCAGAGGGTTAACACCCCAGTGCCAAAAACCAATACAAAAGTTAATCTCAACAAACATATAAAATTTCTCATGTCAGAATTATAGGTAAAAAATTTAGGTGTCATAAGGCAATTAACTCTCTAGTTCTAAAAAGCAGGTGTTTACTTCTTTAGCTCAGTTTTATTTTTATGTTACCTGACTTTGTAATGTTTCAAGGCTTGAAAAGTTAAATAGGCATTTGTTTGCCCAAGTGTATCACCTCTTTGATCTCAATGGATCTATTCATTTACATATTGTACCCTGGTGGCATTTCTAAGACTTTGCTTCAACCTGTTGAATCAGGGTTAATTGAAGGAACATTCAGAAGTGCAGAGTGAATCAGTTATATAGCCACAAGAGTTGAGGAAATTCAAGAAGTAACAACACACCTAGGGTATACTGATGCTGTAACAACAGAGTTAGGAAAAAGTGCCATAGTCCAGAGTCTCATGTTTTGCAGGATGTCTACAACTAAAATAGACTAAACAAAGGGGGTTTTCTAATCCTCGTGTAGATATTTCCAGGAAAGCAGAAATCACAATCTTTTCTGGTAGATTCTTTTAGTATTTTCCAAATGTTATTTCCTTCATTCAAAAATAGAGGACCAATTGTCACAAGCAAAATTGTGCCATCTATAAAGGTATAATGAAAACTGTCACTTAAATATATGGTAGATGAGAGAGTGGCTATATGGTAGATGAGAGAGAGAGTGGCACATGAGAAATTACTTTTACGGAAGTACAATTTTCTTTCCCTTTTAAAAGGCAAAGCTCTAAGTCCAAAACATGACTTGAATGAAATCGAAGTATTTCAGGAGCAAAAATACTCAGAATTTAATTACAGTAGAAAATATGAGTGACCATAGAGGTAGTAAAGCAGAACTAGCTGCATAGTCAAGTCTTTAGAAGTTTTTGCTTCTTTCCTGGGGTATACAGATCCTTACCCCATTGCAGAGTGATTTACTACCCTCATGAATCCTACTGTTTTGTCACAGGCCCCTCAGAAATGAGAGCCAATATTTTTTTCTGAATGCCCATTTTTGTTCCTCTTAAACAGGAAACTGCAGTTTGAAGAAACATATTTCATCAAGTGACTAGAGAACTGCCCTAGAAGACTGACTGCAATGGCTAGAATCAACTTTAACACTGACACATCAAGAGGTAACCAATGAAATATTTTATTTTAAATCTTTCTTTGTGTGTACCTCATTTTCCCCCAATTATAAAATGAAGCTATTACTTAGCACATATATTGTTCACCATAGCATTGTAAAATATCCTGCAAATAAAAAAATATATACATAGGGGCGCCTGGGTGGCTCAGTTGGTTAAGCATCTGCCTTGGGCTCAGGTCATGATCCTAGAGTCCCGGGATAGAGCCCCGGGTCGCGCTCCCTGCTCAGCGGGAAGCCTGCTTCTCCCTCTCCCACCCCCCCACCCCCGCTTGTGCTTGCTCTCTCTCTCTCTCAAGTAAATACATAATATTTAAAAAATAAAAATAGGGCTCCTGGGTGGCTCAGTCAGTTAAGTGTCTGCCTTCAACTCAGGTCATGATCCCAGGGTCCTTGGCTCTCTGCTCAGTGGGGAGCCTGCTTCTCCCTCTGCCTGCCGCTCCCCCTGATTGTGCTCTCTTTCTGTCAAATGGGTAAATAAAATCTTTAAAAAAATAAAATAAAATAAAAATATAGATCATAAACATTGAAAATGCATTATACTTTCAAATAGTAGAAATAATATTACTATTCCTGAGAGAAAATTTTTTTAAAGTAGGAGAAATGAAATTACAGAAGCAAGCTTACCGTCAAACCTGGTGGTCCTCGGGGACCAATTGGCCCTGGTAAACCAGTAGGACCAGCTGGGCCCTGTTATAAAGGAAGTGAAGAAAACGATGAAAAAAAAAAACCTCTCACTGTATCATGCAAAGAATTAATGAATGAAATTTTAACTTAAGTAATTGCCAGAATTTGGTTACACAATTCTACAATTCTGCAGTATTATAAGCAGAATTTTAAAATGTATAAGAATAAAAGGATTAAGTAACTATAAAGAAATTCAACTAAAAAGAATGGCTACAGCTTTTAGAAAACTGATGTTTTACAGTGGCAGATAACAAATGTAGGACAAATACACAGTAAGGAAGTTTTACAAAATAAAGTGATAAAGATGGGTGTTTAGTGGGACTTTTATGCTACAAATGGGAAGGGAAGGACTACCAGTTTCCAGGTGGCTTCTCTGTTTTAAAATAAAAAATAACTATGTATTTACCCAAAGAAAGTGAAAACACAAATTTGAAAATGTATATGAACCTCTATGTTTATTGCAGCATTATTTACAATAGCCAAGATACGTAAGTAACTCAACTGTCCATCCATAGATGAATGGATAAAGAAGATGTGGTGTGTGTGTACACACACACACACACACACTGGACTATTACTCAGCCATAAAAAGAGTAAAATCTTGCCATTTGCAACATGGACAGATCTAGAAGTTATAGTGCTAAGCGAAATAAGTTAGAGAAAGATAAATACCATAGGATTTCAGTCATATGTGGAATTTAAATTAAGAATTTAATTTAATCAAAACAGAGAAATTAAAGAGACAATAAAAAAGAACAGATTCTAAATAAAGAGAACAAACTGATGGTGCCAGAGGGGAGACAGATGGAGGAATGGGTGAAATAAGTGAGACAGATTAAGAGTACACTTATTTTGATGAACACTGAATAATGTACAGAACTGTGGAATCATTATATTGTACACCTGGAACTAATGTAACATTGTATATTAATTATACCAGAATAAAAAATTTAAAAAAATTTTTAAAGGATGCAAAAATTAATTAAATTAAATAAAAAATAGATTATTAAGACAAAGAAGGAAGTGAGAATAACTGGGACAACAGATAAAGGAATGATGCAAATTTTGTGGAACACAATTTGGCATCTTCAAAAGCTGAAAATTTGACTTCAGTGAAATCCAGCAATTCTATATCTAGGTATAAATCCTGGATTATTTGGTAATTTAAAAAATTCCCAAACAACCAAATATTCAATAATAGGAGATCAGAGAAACAAACTGTAGTATGTTCACACAATGGAATGTTATATGGGAGTGAAACTGAATGAACTACAGTCACATATAATAATATGGATGTATCTTAATATATCTAGTGGAAAAAGTTGCAGAACTATATAAATGTTATGTTATTTTAAAAGCAAAATTAAACACTCTTGTTTAGAGATATATGTATTTATGACAAACTATCTTTAAGGAGCAACAGAAAACTCAAAATGGTACTTATATCTTCGTAGAATGCAGAAGGATGTGACTGTCAAGGAAACCCCAGGTTGACTCAAAATTATTTGAAATATTCTAGTTCTTAAATGTTATTTTGGATTCATAGGTGTTCATTTGGTAGTTATGTTTCATAACATATATTTTGCATGTATTCTGCTGCATTTTCAAATATTACATAACAAAAAATTATAAGGGATAAAGGGCAAGATTGAGAGTACTTAAGACCACAAGGATGGCTTTTGTCAAGCATGGAATGAGTTGGTAATTAATGAAAAAATTCCCCAACAGTGTATCTAAATAATCAAATATTAGAAAGTACTGACTTTATTTTGGCAAAGGGATCAATCTTTGTGAAATATAAACCTCAGGAAGTTGACTACCTGATCTATAAATACTCAAAAGATACTGCTGTCTTTATGCATGTTATCTATAGGCTAACATAACTTTTTTCCCTAAGATTATACTTGATGTTCACCATGCATAAATTTTATTCCTTCAGCCTTCAAAATATGTTCATATATTATGCATAACTGTGTTACAAATGATGTCTTCTAATATCTTAAATGGGAGACCTGCAATTTTTATTTTTAATCAGACCATTTACAATTATCAGGACTACTCCTACCACCTACTGATCCTCACAGCAGAAGAATAAGAATACAGAAGTGTATTTCTGCTGCCAAACCCCAAAACAAAAATTTCCATGGAAACTGCATAGGAAGATAAAAGAATAAAGCAGTCCTTTATAAAATCCTCCCTGGTCCAGATTGCTTTTGTTTTCAGGTATGAGGTACATGCAATGTCTATCAAACTTCAGATAATTTCTGTAACTAAAATAGAAGGAACTAAAGGCTGAAGAGAGAAAAGTGATGCTGTGATCTGATTTAATTAATATAGTGAAGAAGAAAATCACTGGATACTTACTTGTATTCCAGGAGGACCTGGATATCCTGGATTACCCTTTGGTCCTGGCAGTGATGACATAATTATACTGCCTGGTTCTCCCTGAAAGAAATCATCCGTGGAAGTTCTAAGTAACAGTTATGACACATGAAAATGGGCAAGAGCACAAAAAATGATCTGAGAATTAAATGTGTCATATAAATGTTCTGAAGATTAGGCAATCTCAGTAATTAACATGAATAAATTTACCTTTTAAAGGGAAATGGGGAAGTGGCCAGAATACACTGAAGTACAATCAATTTATTAAGGGCCTATGGTACCTTCAGTTACTCATTCATTACAAAACATTTATTAATTATTACTATTTTCCAAGAACTTTGTTAGGCTCTGGATACTCAGTAGTGAAGGAAATAAACAAGACTTCTGTCCTCATGGTGCTAACAATGTACTGGTTTTGAAATGCAGATCATAACATGTAAACAACTAAGACGACAAAAGGTTCAGTTAAAGGCTATGGAGAAAAACAACGTGGTACATGATAAAGAAATAGTGGAGAACTAAAAAGAAGTGATAATTATGTGACATGATAGAGGCACTAATTATTACAATGGCAATCATAATGTATAAATGTATCAAATTAACATGTTGCATACCTTAAATTTATAGTGTTATACATCAAATATATTTCAATTAAAAAAAGAAATAGTGGAGGAATTAGTTTGGGTAGTCAAAAAAGGGCAATCTGTGAAGGCAATATAACATTCAGACTGAGATCTAAAGGATAATCAGGAGTCAGCCAGGTAAAAATGGGTTAATTAAGAGTATCAGGTAGTTGAAGTAGCATCTACAAAGGACCCAAAAAATGAAGAGCTTGGTACATTCAAATAACTTAATGCAGACCAGTGTGATCAGCGAGCCAAGGGAAAAGTGGTTTAAAGAGAAGTCTGGAAGTGTAGGAAGGGACCAGAACATGCAGGTCTTATAGGCCTTGAAAAAGAAAGTGGACCTTATCTCAGATGCAGTGGGAAGCCCTTGAAAGTTTTTAAGCAGGGAGACTGAATTACTGATTTATGTTTTTAAAAGAGCATTCTTGACTACTTAATCTAGAATAAGTCAGGCTGGGAGGTGAGGGGGTAGTAGTGGAAAAAAAAGACTAATTAAGAAGCTATTATAATAGTCCAGATGAGACATTATGGTTAGTGTGGTGGCGGTGGAGATGGAGAAAAGTAGATGAATTTAAGATATATTTTATAGGCAAAATTAACAGTATTTAGTAATAGAATGGAATGAGGTGTGTGAAGGAGTAGAAGATGTAAATACTAACTCTCAGGTTTTAAGGGTCTGGGTTAACTTTGAACGTGCTAATCTGAATGTCTCAGAGATATAGGAGTAGAGATGTCAGGGAGGCAGTTTAATACATGCATCTAACTCAGAAGAAAAGTCTATTTTAGAGATATAAATGTGGGTATTCAGTAGCTGTATTGTAAACAATACATGAGCTTTAACAACATTGCTAGGCATAGAAGAGAAAAAGGGGTCAGAACTGTGTCCTGATACCTGCTACATAGAATAGAATGAGCTTGTATAGTAGACTGTGTGATGACCAGAGAGATACAGAAGAAAAATCATGAAAGCGTAGTGTCACAGAAGTCAGGGAAAAGAGCATTTTTAGAGAGAGAGCAGATGGTCAACTCTAACAAAATGTAATGGGAACTGAAAGTATCAGAAACTTGAGGGGCACCTGGGTGGCTTAGTCGGCTAAGCATCTGATTTCAGCTCAGGTCATGATCTCAGGGTCCAAGGATTGAGCCCCACATGGGGCTCCCTGCTCAGCAGGGAGTCTGCTTCTTCCTCTCCCTCTGTCCCCCCTTTTTTAAAAAGATAAAATCTTTTTTAAAAAAAGAAAAAAGAAACTTGAGTCTGATATACACATTTACAAGTGTATCAGCACATAGAAGATACTTCCATGGAACAACGGAGATTACTTAAGGAGGGCTTGTGGGTATCTGCACAACTTCTAGAAACATCTACTTTAAGGCAGAAGTCAAGAGACATTATCTGATTGAAGTTGCAAGCTTTCCGAGTATCTTATTCAAAATGTTTACTTTCCTAGCATGAGATGCTTACCTTCATACCTGGGATCCCAGGAGGTCCCTATTTTTAAAAAGGAAAAATTATTTTATATATATGAGAGGGGTGTGAACAAAAGAACACACTGCTTTCCAAATAGAGTCAATTAAATAGACTACTGTAGGGTCATTCTAAGTAAACAGTATCTTAGGATACTTAGAGATGACATTTATATTAAATACAATAGAATCCTTGCTTTTACCCAGCACAGAGCTATACTACCAACTTCTTTTTTTAAAAAAATCTTTTTATAGTTTACTAGTTTTTTTTTTCTCATTAAACTTTTGTTTTAATGGGTCTCAAAATTCTGTGACAGATTTTTGGTCAAGTTGTTTCCATTAAAAAGTACTGATTTTAAAAACTAATAACTTAAAACTGCTATACACACACACACACACACACACACACAAAACAAATGGTCCACAAAACATTCTCCTTTCCTTCTGAAGGTTTTACGATGCATTGTTATCATTAACCAGTCTTTTACTATTAAACTTAAATGGCCAATTGACACAAAGAGTTCTGAGACCATTCTTCCACCACTGATAAAGACTGGGGTGGCAGGTATTGGGGATAATATTCATTTAGCCTTCTGAGCTTTCTGGGCAGACTTGGTGACCTTGCCAGCTCCAGCTGCCTTCTTGTCCACTGCTTTGATGACACCCACAGCAACCGTTTGTCTCATATCACCAACTGCAAAACGGCCCAGAGGAGGATAGTCAGAGAAGCTCTCAACACACATAGGCTTGCCAGGAACCATATCAACGATGGCAGCATCACCAGATTTCAAGAACTTGGGACCATCTTCCAGCTTTTTTCCAGAATGACGATCTATCTTCTCCTTCAGCTCAGCAAACTTGCAAGCAATGTGAGCTGTGTGACAATCCAGCACAGGTGCATATCCAGCACTGATTTGGCCTGGATGGTTCAGGATAATCACCTGAGCTGTGAAGCCAGCTGCTTCCATTGGTGGATCATTTTTGCTGTCACCAGCCACACTGACACCACGAACATCTTTTACAGATAGGTTCTTGACATTGAAGCCCACACTGTCCCCAGGAAGAGCCTCACTCAAAGCTTCATGGTGCATTTCAACAGACTTTACTTCAGTTGTATAATTTACTAGTTTCAAATGTACTACTTTGCTCCACATGAATGCACTGAGCTCACTTTCTACACTTCTGCACCTTCTGTCAATTCCTGTGTTCATTATAATCCCAAATTGTATAACTTACTGGAGGACCCTGTAAACCAGGAAAACCGGGACTGCCTGGGAATCCACGTTCTCCCTAGGAATTAAAAATAAAAGATGGAAGAACAAGAAACAAAGCATAACTATACCAACAAACAATAACTTGTTGAAAAGATTTCTGTAAAAACCATTCAGAAACATGCCAGATTGCCAAAAACTCATTAGCCTTCCCTTGCCAATTACTTCAATATCAACGCTCATATCAGTTCAGCCTTCTAAGATACTTTTATCCCTACTCATCAGTCCTAATCAGAAATAAAGAAAAAATCTTCTACCCCAGTCATTTTCTTCTGACAAATCCATTTTGAGGCGATCATACCACAGATTCCTGGCCATCATCACATTTAATAGTTAATGATTTGTCTCAATTTCCTGCCCATGCATTATATAGATTCTTATTTTAACTGCCCTATTGCATTTTTCTTTTATTGTAAACTATTTCAAATTATTTTTGTGAAGAGGAAAAGATGGTGAGAAAGAATGCCATTAATATCACCAAGAGGACAATAATAGCAATAGTTCGAGCAATTGCAGGTCATTACGTTTGCTAGGCACCCAATTTTTCTCACTCACTATTGTGAAGTACTAATATGGACATTTGGTTTAGAAAACAAAAGTAAAATTGCTATAGAAGAACCCCAGTGCAACCTCCTTTCTAATACCTACATGCCATGGTAATCCTAGAGACATTCTTCTCAAAGGTTTAAAAGGGTAAGATTATTACAGCTGTGGGCCTTTGAGTTACCTTGTCCAGTACTCCTCTCTCCATCACTTTTTACATATGGGAAAAATAGGCCCAGAGAGAAAGGAAATGGCCTGTACATCAAGTTTAGAAGACAGAAAACAAAAGAACCCATATATTCTGATTCCATCTCTAGGGCTCATGCTATTAGTTAAATAGTAAGAAATATTTTAAAAAAACATTTAATCTGAAAGTATACATAATAAATTCCATTTAAAAATTTGTTGCTCACATAATTGGGGGCCTCACACATAAACTAATCATGAGATCTACTAAGGTGCTACTTTATAACAAGAAAGAAAAAGATCTCTTTCATCATATAGCATACTATACACATTGTGGATACACTGGTCTTCAAATTTAAAAACTTTGGCTAGTGGTCTTTCTGTTGCTCAAGGCATGCTGGCAAACAAACAAATAATCAGAATGGCACAAGAATGTAGCCCACTTAAAACAATGTTCCATGCAAACTACTCCACATTGGTCCCATCACTGTAAGGCTGCCCCAGCTGAAATGAAGAACTCAAGTAAGCCTCACAAATCCGCACCCCCTGCCAAAAATATATTGTTGTTGTTGTTGTTGTTACTGGCAAGAGTCACACTGACTGGGAGAAATATTGGAGGTAAAAATAATTTTATTGCCTTCAAGTATATACTACAATAATTATCACAAAATATAGCCTTCATAATACAAAATAGTTTGTTCAAGTTATTTTAAATATGTACCCTAATACAAAATCTGACACATGCCATTTAGTTAGAAGGATCGAGGCTATTTTATGAACAGTTCCACAGAATATCACATGCAGAATGGAAAATGCCAAAAGGATATACAGAAAATAATAACATATTGCATTAATAGATAGGAAAAGGAGAAAGGTGAGGGAATAAGAACAGAGACTATGATAAACAAATGGTCAAAAAAGCAAATTTTCCTCATTTTTTATCCTTGCTATCACTTTATAATAAATCCAAACAGTTGACGGAAGATAAGAAAAGTGGGCCAGGAAAAAATGTTTTTCATATATAAGGTTTTATTTTTCTTTTTAAATTGTTAAATTCATCATTTTAGCTGATGGGGAAGAGTTTCCGTTTTCATACTAACAATTTATAGTAAAAATTAATGTCCTGTATTGCAGGTAGATTTTTAGGATTTTTCTTAAGAAAGTTATTAGGCAAGGTAAAAAAAAATTCAAAAACATGAATTTTCGAAAACTTACCTTGTACCTAGTTTTTAAAAAGGCAAAGCTAATGAATGACAGTCATTAAGTATTACTCTTAACAACTTATATAATATTTGAAACTTACATATCCTAATTCCTTTTTAACTTTCATCCTACTTTACACTAAAGTCAAAATAGGATTCAGGGGCGCCTGGGTGGCTCAGATGGTTAAGCGTCTGCCTTCAGCTCAGGTCATGACCCTAGGGTCCTGGGATCGAGCCCCACATCGGGCTCCCTGATCAGTGGGGAGTCTGCCTCTCCCTCTCCCTCTACTGTTCCCCTGCTTATGCTCTCTCACTCTCTCTGTCAAATAAATAAAATCTTTAAAAAAATAGGATTCAGTAAAACCTTCAATCCAATGTAATATCTCAGCTGATTATACATGTCTAAAGAATTATTGATGTTTCAATATTGAAAATGTTAACTCAGAACATACCCTATGTATGTCTTAGACATGAAGCTACTGTATCTCTAACATTCTTCATATTGATTTCCTTAAACTTTAAAATCTATTACTATCGGGGGGTGCCTGGGTGGCTCAGTCATTAAGCATCTGCCTTCAGCTCAGGTCATGATCCCAGGGTCCTGGGATTGAGCCCCACATCAGGCTCCCTGCTCTGCGGGGAGCCTGCTTCTCCCTCTCCCACTCCCCCTGCTTGTGTTCCCTCTCTTGCTGTGTCTCTCTCTGTCAAATAAATAAATAAAATCTTTAAAAAACAAAAATAAAAAAATAAAATCTATTACTATCAGGCATATTGCCTAAGATAAAGTTGAAAAAAAATCTCACCTTGGTTCCATTGCATCCAGGGATACCTTGAGGTCCTGGGGCCCCATCATGGCCTGGCATTCCCTTTGAAAAGGGATATAACACATGTATAATATTTCTTAGATTACTTTTGCAGGAATTTTCAATTAAAAAGCCAAATTCTACTTACAGGAAGACCTGGTGTCCCTGGAAATCCAGGAAGTCCAGGAGGACCCTATAATAAGAAATAAATTCCTTGAACCAAACAACAATCAGTAAGAATAAAATTATATCCTACCTAAGGGAATTATGGAAAATTACATTTAGAATAGCAATGGACAAATGTGTCTCATTGATGATTACCATTCATTCTCTCTATAGAAAAAATAAAACCTCCTACACGTGTTTAAAAGTCTCTTTTATAGGAAACTATAGAAGAATCTCCTATTTGAGGGAACACTGTCTTCATTGCACATAAGCAGGAGCAGGCAAATAAGGGGAAGAAATGTCTTTTCTAAAAGATAAAGTGGTTCTCTCAGGTTTGTGATGAATACTGAATTTAGCAGGGGATGGGGAAGTGGCAAAAATATCTGCTCCTAAGAACATCAATGTGATCACTCCAAAAATTCTTCAATCAAATTTCCCTGTCAGAATTGGCAAAAATACAAGTTTGACAATATTCTCTCTAGGTAAGACTCTGGGAAAGAGGTACTCTTATACACAGCTAATAGGAATCAAACATCATGGAGAGAAATTTGAAATATCTAGCAAAATTACATGTTTTTACCCTTTGAAGCAAACCATTTCTAAGAACCTACCCCAAAGTTACACTAGAAATTATGAAACAAAATCTGAATTTCAAGGTTATTGATTACAGCATTGTTGTTACTAAAGTTTAGAAATGACCATAAAGGGACACCTGGGTGACTCAGTTGGTTGGGCGTCTGCCTTCAGCTCAGGACATGATCCCAGGGTCCTGGGATCAATCCCTCGTCGGGCTCCCTGCTCAGCAGGGAGTCTGCTTCTCCCTCCCCCACTCATGTATTCTCTCTCTCTTTCTCCCTCCCTCCCTCTCAAATAAATAAATAAATAAAATCGTAAAATAAAAAGAAGTGACCATATAACCACAATTATAGCTAAACACTAGAAACAATAGGGGCATGACTAAATAAATTATGGTACATCCACAAAATGCAAACCTATGCAGCCCTTAAAAACAATGAGAAAGATCTCTGTGCACTGAAATATGTAGTAATCTCGAGGACATAATGTTGTAAGTATAAGAAACAAAGTGTAAGTAGCATATATGATATGCTACACTTTTATAAGAAGGGTGATGATACAAAACAATGAAAAGATAAACAAAAAATAATAAAAATAATTATGGCTGGGGGAAAGAGGTAGGGAGAAAGAGGCAAAAGAATGGGGGAATGGCAAGAATGGATGGGAAGCATCTCTGACTATACCGTTATTAGAGAACAATGTAAATATTTTAAGTAATTAAAAATAAAAAATTGAGGTAAAAAGAGAAAACTACTAAAAATTGAAAACAAACTAGAACCAATGAACTTAATATATATCTGGTTGTTGACATAAACCATACAGAGAAAGAAATTACTTCAAGTGCCTTTAAAACAGATATTTTGACTGCATTTTCTTAGTGAAATCAGTCAATTCAAGGAGGAAAAAAGAACAGCAAAGAAATAATGGCATTTAAGAATTCTATTATTAATTATTAAAATTGAAATTGTTGTTTTGTTCATCTGTAAATTGCTCTTTTGAAGCTATCATAGGTACATTGTAGGATAAAGAAAATAATAAATTATATTAGTGTCATTAGGAATCAAGATTTTCACCTTAGGGAGGGGAAGGTGGCAGGGGAGAGAGAAAGTATACAGAACTCTTTTCATTTTAAATTTCAATTGGAAGTAATAGTATAAATTCATGATATTTTTTCTCTTTAGAAAATAAATTTTTCCTAATTCTGTCAACTGAAAAGACATCAAAATAATTGACTAACAGTAGCAAAGAAAACCCCTATCATTAGACTGTGGTAACTAAATCACATTTTTCACTAAAAAGAGCCTAGAATCAGATACATGGCCAATTTCAGATCTGGAGAGGAAATGTACAAAATGAGGCTGAGGAATCTTGTATCAAAAAGCAAGGAAGTTATCAAAGATCAATATGGTTTTTTCAAAAGGACACAGGACAGGGGCCAATTTAAAGGGGCTCCCACAAGCCAAAGATAAGATAATTTTGGCTTCAACAAGAATAATGAATACAATTGATTGGATCACATAAATTCCATGTGTTTATAATAATAACAAATTCTTAAAACCTTCCTGACCATCACTCAAAGTTGCTGGTGTACTAACTCATTACCCTATTAGAATTTCAGCTGATAAATCAGAATTCTAGCTAATAAATGAAGGATTTATAGAATTTTAAAAATCACCCTTCTGCAACTCTGAACAAAAAATGGATCTGGGCAATGATCATCAATGAATACTAAATCATTAGATGAAAGTTGATGGGGAAATTCTGATGGCAAAATCAGGCCCATATACCTGTGATCACTAATCAAACCTAACATCAAAAAAGTGGGATAACAGATGTCTGTGCCATAAGATGTAATTCAGTAGTAAGTATGCAGCACTATGTACACAGTATTCTTTTTCTATTTTTCTTTGATATTTTGCAGAATAATTTATATATAGTATAAAGCACAAGTCTTAAGTATATAGCTCTTTCTATATCCCCAGAAAGTTCTCTAGTGTCTCTTATAAGGCAACCTCCAGTCTGTAGGAAATATGGGGGACAGACGAACAATTTAAATGACATCATGAAGAAACAGATCCAGAATGTAGAATGAAGTACAATACAAATGACCCAGTTTCTCCAATAGCATAATAAAAGAGGCTTAAGAAACATAGCAACTAAATGCAGTATGTGGAACTTGCTTGGATCCTGGTTTAAACAAACCAATTGTTAAAGGACATCCATCGTGGAAATCTGAATAAGGCCTGAGTTTTAAAGTATATTTGAAAAATTACTGCTAATTTTTTGAGGTGTAATAATGGTAAACTGGTTATGTAGTTATCAGAGACATTCTGAAGTATTCATTGGTGGAATGAGTGATATGAGGGATTTACCTAAAAATATTCCCCCAAAATAGTGGTGGGGTATAGATGAAACAAACTTGTCAAAATGTTGCTAACTTTTGCAGCTGAGTGATGAGCACATGGGGGGGTTCACTGTACTATATTCACTGTACATTTGGGTACGCTTAAAATTTCCATAATAATAAGTCTTAAAATTTGCACGTCAAGACTGCCTCTGGGCTGAGACGCAAGGATTCAGGAACTATCCGGCTACTTATTCCTCTGCACTTCTGAAGTTCTAGTTGAGGGACATGGACTACTCAGGCACTTGCAAATGGGAATTGAGAGAATGGACGAGTTTTTTTTTTTTTGGTTTTTTTTTTAGTTTCAGCAGTGCTTATGACATAGTTAATGGTAGCTATAGCTATTATGTGATACATTATGATTCTTATGAAGAGCTTTAATAATATATTGATATCCATTTATACAAAATAACACACAGACATGTCTGCTAATAAAACCGAGGGTTTTGCATTTCTTTCCTGCTTCTCCAGTTCATTAAAAAACACCAGGCATTTGCAAATAACACTACAGATAAAGGGCTGGTATCCAAGATCTATAAAGAACTTCTCAAACTCAACACCCAAAAAACAAATAATCAGGTCAAAAAATGGGCAGAAGATATGAAAAGACACTTCTCTGAAGAAGACATACAAATGGCTAACAGACACATGGAAAAATGTTCATCATCATTAGCCATCAGGGAAATTCAAATCAAAACCACACTGAGATACCACCTTACACCAGTTAGAATGGCAAAAGTGGACAGGGAAAGAAACAACAAATGTTGGAGAGGTTGTGGAGAAAGGGGGACCCTCTTACACTATTGGTAGGAATGTAAGTTGGTACAGCCACTTTGGAAAACAGTGTGGAGGTGCCTCAAAAAATTAAAAATAGAGCTACCCTATGACCCAGCAATTGCACTCCTGGGTATTGACCCCAAAGACACAGATGTAGTGAAAAGAAGGGCCATATGCCCCCCAGTGTTCACAGCAGCAATGTCCACAATAGCCAAACTGTGAAAAGAGCCGAGATGCCCTTCAACAGATGAATGGATAAAGAAGATGTGGTCCATATATACAATGGAATATTACTCAGCCATCAGAAAGGATGAGTACCCAACTTTTACATCAACACGGATGGGACTGGAGGAGATTATGCTAAGTGAAATAAGTCAAGCAGAGAAAGTCAAGTATCATATGGTTTCACTTATTTGTGGAACATAAGGAACAGCATGGAGGACATTAGGAGAAGGAAGGGAAAAATGAAGGGGGGAAATCGGAAGGGGAGAGGAACCATGAGAGACTATGGACTCTGAGAAACAAACAGGGTTTTAGAGGGGAGGGGGTGGGGGGATGGGTTAGCCCAGTGATGGGTATTAAGGAGGGCACGTACTGCATGGAGCACTGGGTGTTACACGAAAACAATGAATCATGGATCACTACATCAAAAACTAATGATGTATTGTATGGTGACTAACATAACATAATAAAATTCAAAAAAAAAAAACCAGGCATGAATAGCACATAAGGCAAGCTATATGTTGTCAAAAGTATACAACAAACAATGTTTTTAATGTTTATGTAAAATTTGTACATCTACTAAATTTCTGGAGATCAAGGGATCAGAATGTTTAACTGTCTCTGTCACATAAATAAACATGTTATGTCATCACCCGTGTACATTATACTCGTATTAAGGGGCCTCATCAATCTATGAACACAGAATTTTAGAGCTAAAAGGCACCTTGGAGATTATATTGTTTAACTCTCTAATTTGACAAATGAAGAAACAGAGGCTCAGAAAAGTTAAATATGAGTTTCCAAAAGCCAGGACTATTTTTAAACTAGTTTCCCCCAATTCCAAAACACACTGAAAGATATATGTCAACCTAAAAGCTTTTCAGAAAAATTACACTAAATGTGCACTTCCATTTTGAGACAAATCCTGGTTTTCAGAACATTAAAATGAAAAACTATATATCTTAGAATTGAGAAAATGTTGTATACTTCCAAAGTAGTTACTTTTTAACACAGTGATTTAAATTAGTTCTTTCCAAACTGACTCTCTTCAAGATATACAAAGAAAATGATAATATTTGTATATGGTAAACTGGGAAGTGTACACAGCCTGAGGTGATTGGCCCTCTGAACCCAGAGGACTGAGATGATCACATGGTTGGGAAGTTCTGGTTTAAATCATTTGTATGATACATATTTTTAATAAACTGACAAATTGTTGGAATTTAGCACTTTATTTCTTATCCATAAACTAATTTAAAATCTTCTTACATTAGTTTAAATAGACATTTGGATATATAAAGATAACTACCAAAATACTAAAGAAAGGCTAATTGTAGACATACCAACTCTTACATTTAACTTTTTAAAGACTGTATTTTTCTTCTTGCATGTCTCATAACACTTCATTTGCAGTTGTCTCATAACACTTCATTTGCTTTTTCTCTGTTTTGACCAACAAAACATTTGATATCCAGCAATTATCACTTACTCTGATCCCTTTTGGTCCTGGTGGCCCTGGAATTCCATCATCACCCTGAAAAATACAACACATTTAGTTCTTGTTCCTCCTAAAATAGCCCTCAAATAACTAATTTTACATTATAACAATAAGAGACTTAATTTTTTGTGAATCTTTGTGAAAGTGAGAAACTTACATACCCAAGGAAGAAGCATTTATCATCGAGACTGAGCACTGAGGTAAGTTATATGATAAAAAAAAATAAGAAATGTCTTTATTTACTGAGAAGAAAACTGCTGACATGTAGCAGAAACTTTGTACCTGTAAAATGAATTATGAAAATCATACAAAACAAAGATGAAATAGTGGTACTGATACTCCTCAAATCATTTATGCATAAGCCAAATAAATGCTGAAAATCTGGGCAGTTTCTACATTGTGTCAACCTACTTGCCATGCTGGTAATAAATAGCATCATTTCTGAGCCCAAATATGTGCTGCTCTTGAGTCTGCTGTTTTAAACCTTTGCTTTGTTTTATAAGGCCCTTTCTATTGGCAGAGCTCAGCAAAGAAAAGACAGAACCATAGACTTTCCTTTCTAAGCTTCTTCTGTAGACTCCATGCAAAAAAGGCTGCCCACATGTGTGTTAATCTATGTACTCATTTTTAAGTTACAATTGCATTGCTGAGAATTTTAAGTTTTGCCTCACTAAGTTTTTATTAACTAGTTTTTTTAAAATGGAATAAAGAAAACCTAATTCTGCTCCAAGAGACGGGAATTTCAGTGGACCATACAGCTAGTAGGCCACCACCTGAGGCTTTAGATAGGTTTTATTAATCTGGGACATCTTGCTTTACACAGTGGTTTCTAAATTACACAACTCATAACCTTAAGAGGTTCCACTGGAGGTTCCTTGAAGCCTATGTCACAGTCCTCCTTCCAACAGTGCAGCTCTATTTTTATGTTTTATGTGGAGCTTCCATAAAAATTTTCATTTGTAACAAGGGTTACCTGGTATATTAGTTTCTTATGCTGCTGTTATAAATTACTACAAACTTAGTGGCTTAAAACAACACAATCTTATAATTCTGGAAGTCAGAGGTATGACAGTGGTCTCAGTGGCGAATCCTGTTGCTTTTTGGAGGTCCTAGGAGGAGAATCCATTTCCTTTTTTCCAGCTTCTAGAGTAGCCAGCATTCCTCAACTCATGGGCTTCTTCAATCTTCAAAGCCAGCAATGGCTGAATGAATCTAACATTGCGTCAATCTGACACTGACTCGTCTGCCTCCCTCTTCCACATTTAAAGGACTCTTGTGATTATAATGGCCATACCCAGATAATTCAGAATAATCTTTTTACTTTAAGACCAGCTGATTAGCAAATTTAATTCCATCTGCAATCTTAATTTTGCTTGTCTCTATAACCTAACATATTCACAAGTCCTGGGGATTACATCATGGACATCATTAGGGGTAGACATTATTCTGCCTACTATACCTTGCTTTTCAAAAAGTTTAATAATCAACACTTTCCACAACACATGCATCTCTAAGGAGATTAAAGTAAATCTAATTCTATTGTAAAACAACCAGAAGGTCGTTTGCTTAATGAATCTTTTTGTGCCTTTCCACGAAAGGCAGAAATAAGACAAAGATTTACTGGTTGCCCTAACCAACATGGTTAAATAAGAGGAAAACAGAGGTATAAAAATTGGAAAGGATAAGGCAAAACTACCACTACTTGCACATAATATGATTGTATGCAAGGGAAGCAAAGAAAATCACATGAAAAACTACTATAATCAGGAAGGTAATTCAGGAAGATAACTGTATAACTGTATATAAAATTAGTATGAGAAAATCAATAGCTTTCTTAAATACCAACTACCAGTTAGAAAACATAATGGAAGAAAATATGCAATTTACAACAGCAAAAAAAGATAAAATATTTAGGAATAAACTTAATAAGAAATGTATAAGATTCATAAGAAGAAAAGTTTAAAACATTTCTAAAGTTCAAAAAGGAATATGAGAACAAATGGAAAGGCATTCCATGTTCTTGGATAATAGGAGTCAACATAAAAAATAGTCAATTCTCAACAAATTTAGTTAAAATTGGACACAATAAAAATAGAAATAACATGAGTTGCTTTTTTTTTAAACTGGATAAGGTGACTCTAAAGTTCATATGGAAAAATAAACAAGCAAGAACACCGAGGAACATTCTGGGAAAAAAACCAGTAAGGGGAAACTAGCCCTGTCAGATATAAAAATACAGCATAATACATCAATAATTAAAATAGTTTTGTTCTGATATTTGAATAAGCATATCATTGAAAGAGTATGGAAGGTCTAAAAACAAGTCCATATATTCACGTGAATTTGGTTTATACTGAAAGCGGCACTGCAAATCAATGGGGAAATTTACATTGGGACACATTTGTGAGGACATCTGGAAAAAAATAAAGGTGGAACTTATATAACAAACCACACACCAGGATGAATTAGAAATAGATATTTACATGAAGAAATTAAACTATAAAATACTAGAAGAAAAAATGGGAAAATTATTTTATAATCCTACAGTGGGGAAGGCATTTCCTACTCAAATCCAAAAGCCATAAAGGACCCCTGAAAAACACACAGGGACACATAAATACACACACACACACACACACACACACACACACACTCAGCAAAGACATGACAAACTGGGGGAAATAACTGCAACTCACAACACAAAAGGTAATCACCCTAATATATAAATAGCTCATCAACATATAAAACCACCAACAGTACTGTTAGAAAAATGGGAAAATGAAATGTTATAGAAGACAGTTCATAG
The DNA here is from genome assembly GCF_003265705.2 of Callorhinus ursinus. Taxonomy (NCBI): domain Eukaryota; kingdom Metazoa; phylum Chordata; class Mammalia; order Carnivora; family Otariidae; genus Callorhinus; species Callorhinus ursinus. The sequence goes on from NW_027397127.1 coordinate 5,967,053, forward strand.
AAAACACAACTGAATCTTTGACCTATGAAAAGATGTTTAATCTCACTCTTAATAAGAGAAATGTAAACTAAATGCATTGAGAGACCATTTTTCATCTATCTGATTGACAAAAAGCCAAATTTCCTAATAGGGTTGGTGAAGCTATAGGGAAATTGCTCTTCTTGTATATTGCTGAACCAAGGATAAATCATACAACTTCTTGGGGGGCAATTTGGCAATATCCATAAAAATACATAAATACATGTACCCTCTAAGCTAGCAATATCACTTCTAGTAATCTTACAGAGATAATCCCTTATTGGGGAAAGGAAGTCTATTAAAATTATACGTTTTAGCAGCGCTGTTTGTAGAAGAAAAAAACTGAAAATTATCTAACTGATCAATAGGGGACTGGCTTAAAAAATTAGTTTATCACACAATGGAATACAATGCAGTTATAAAAGATAATGAGGAGGTTCTTTGTATACTGATATGAGAGATCTACAATGTGTATTATGTGAAAAACGAAGATCAAACATGTTGAATATGCTACCACTTTATAAACAAAGGGAGGTAAAAGTGTGTCTTTGTGTATTTAAGCATGTATGCGCATGTATATATTTGTATCTATGTGCATATTCATAAAAACTAGTGAGCATATTCACAAGAAAGTATTAGAAATTGGTACCTCTTAGGGATATGTAGAACTCAATGGCTAATGTTCACAGGTGGAAAGGAAATATTTTTCACTATATACCTTCTTATGTTAATTTATTTTCAATGAAATGAATATATTATCTATCAAAAATTAATTTTATTTTTAAGAATAAAGAAATCTTTTGGAAAATTTTATATATACATTCCTATATATGTATTTGTTTTATATATCTTTACTTTCATATATAAGAATATAAAGATTAAAGAACAATCCTATAAAATTTTTGACTGGGCATATATGTTAACACATATATGCATGTACTAGAATACCCGATCACATAAAAAGTATAAATTCAGCTATGCTGGGAAGCATGAAGTCATATCGGAGATAGAGGCTTCAAATTTAGAATCCCATTATATAGATACTGAAATGGAATCAAAGCAAAAGATTGGACTACTTTCTAAATCTAAAATGCATACCACCACACCTTTAAGAAATTATCATACTATTGTACAATAGTTCTAGTTAATGCTAAATTATTTCAAAGGGATTCAGGTGCAGTTAACTTTTTTTAAGCTGCCACAAATCTTTATTAAAAGTGCCACCTCTCAGTAAGCATGGTGCATAGGAAACTCAGCCCCTAATCCTGGGTGAACTCAGGTGCAAGAAATGTCATTTTATTTTCCTATGGTTCAGCTTAATTTCTATTTCAAAGCACCCACTTCATTAACATGATTGAAATTTAACTTCAGTCGATTGGGAGTCCCCACCTCATTTTCATAAGGTTGTGCCTAAATTATGGAGAGCTTAGGGAGTTCCAAGTTGTTGAAGATTGGGACAGTCCCGTCCAAGCTGGAATTCACTGAGATGTCCCATGCCAGTAGTATGTATGGATTACTGCTGACTTGGTGCTCAGTTCCATCCACTTGACTCTTTCAGATCTCTCTGCTATTTCTGTGCCACTCCTAGGTGCACAAGAAACATTCTGCTGTTTTTACACCTCATTAGCCCTAGGAAATTCTGTTAAATGTCCCATCTACTTAACTTCTATGCAGTCATTTAGAGTCTTGCTTTTTCCTTAGCATAAAGTTCTACTCAAGAAATTTTAGCACAGGTCCCTTCTGCTCTTGAATCTAACAAAACTACCACGATGTACTGTCACCTCCTCAGAGATCATGCCCAAGCACTCACCCCCAATCTCGGTTCTGATATAGTTAAGTGTTTAAAAGTACTTATGTATTTAAATTAATTTCCTCCTTTATTGGAAAGACTACCTGATGAGTATCCATTTGATCTCCTTAATACTCTAATAACATAATGTACCACTATTACGTGAAATAAGATTAGGAAGAAAAGGTTTTTAGACTACTTTTCCTTTCCAGGCAAATGAACAGAACTGGCCCTTTCGTTATCAGTTCACCAGTCCACCTATTACAGATGGTAAAGGGCAATCAACCAAAAGAACTATTTTTAGAAAACCGAGAAACTTCTCTGAATCTTAATATTCACTATTATCTCTTCCCATTCCCTACCTTAACATGCACATAAGATGCTATCCTCGATTATGGTAGAGGAGAGACTGCCTGTGCTGCAGTCAATGGGGAAAAGTCTTCCCGACTGATAGGACAACTGCACCTTTGGATCCATGAGCCTGGGTACAGGAAAGAAAGGCTGCATGGATCTATCCTTTCATCTTTCTCTCCCACAGCACAGCCTGTGTGATTTCTACCTCACCAAATTCACTGCTATACCTGTCCCAGGAAATTCCGCCACTCTGAATTTGACAAACTGTTGAATATGTCACCCACCATTCAACCCCATAGATAAATACCTGACTGCTGTGCCACTGAATAAAACAAATCGACATTTCTCTAAACATGGAACTTTTTAGTACCTCAGGTACCCCAACCTTATTATACTGGACCTGATGTTCCCACAGATGGACTCTGAGACTACAGAAACAAAATGCCTCCTCACAGGTAATATTGTTCTTGTCTGTGATGGGATCTGAACCATCTGGGAAAAGGGAAATGGGATCTGCCACTGGGCCTATTTTGACCTCAGTAATGGTGGCCTCCTACTCCCCATACCTGTGCCCACCTTACACAAATTTTCCAATTCTACTCAAGTACTCTACCTACCAGAAGGGACTTCTGGCTTGTTGACCCCCATGGTAATAAATGGTTTTTATACTACCAGCACTGTGTGTATCTCCCCTGGGGTATTATTTCTTTTGTAAAAGCCAGGCCTTCAACATTCTTACCAGTGTAACATGTACATATGGGGGCATTGATAAGAGACTGCCACATATTCAAGACAGCCCCTCCTATTGAGCATATCAAACTAAACAGAGTTAAGAGGAGAATTCCAAAACCAGGTACTCTGGTTACTGAGGAGAACTGTCATGTGGTATTACCGATTCTACTTGTGTATGCTCCAGGCAACTATTCCCACTCATGGTCATTCAATTCCAAAAAGTTGTGTGCAACTTTGTTCGAGTTAAGTCAAGGTACTTAACTCATTAATGACACTACTTCAGTTTTAGAAGCAGAACGGACTAGCCTCAATTCCTCGGCCCAAATAGTGTTGGATAACAGCACAGCCCTTAACTTCCTGCTGGCCAACCAAGGCGAGGTCCACACTGGTACTGTTCCATGGGGAAAAATGGAACATTGGGGAACTTGGTGCTTTTTCTGGTTAAACATTTTGCTTATTACACTGTCACAGTAAAAGGCTTGACGGTTCCTTTCATTTTGGCTTGTTTTCTTAATCAGCTACTCTGACACCTGGCAGTTTAGCTCTCTCCAGCTCAGCTGAGCTCCTAACAAAATTTAATTTTTGTTAAGGATCCCAATAACCACATCCAATTAACAGCATCTTCCAAAAACATTTGAATATGGCAGTAATATTCAGTTTTTTAAAAAACCAACAATAAAATACAGACTCTTAGCTATTCTATTATTTTATTTAGATATTAATTTCTGGCTATAATTCAGTAACTTCTTAGTTGATTTGACACCTAGTCCCACATTTAAGATGGCTTCATGCTTCTAGTATTACTGGTTGGCAACCTGGCACATACCTTTTGTCCCCGAGGCCCTGGAGGCCCTTCTGGACCTGGAAATCCAGGCAAACCTGGATGGCCTTCCAAACCTGGAAATCCTCTCTCCCCCTGCAATTGAACAAGAGTGAATGTTATTTGTGATGAAGTTATTTGTGAATTTTCAAGCATGGGTATGGTTGAGATTCAAAAAGATCAAAAGACTATCTAGAGAACATTAATTTAATGATACTAAATTCATAATATCCACTAACATGAGAAAACCTACAAGATGTAAGTGGAAAATCATAAACCATTCTGAATTTATATCATATATGGTAATGTAGTCTCTTGCTTTCTTATAAAAGTAAAAAGCCTATCAGAGATGAAATGAGGTTTAAACATATTGACATCAAGAGTTTAACAGGGAAGATGGCAATAAATTCAGGAAACCAGGTCTGTAGGGGTTACATAAAATAAGTATGGTACAGGGATGAAGAAGTGTAAAAGAAAACCATCTGATAAGTTTTCAGATTTGTTCCAGAGTAGAACAGTTACAGGATTATCCAGAATGGCAATTCATTAGCTAATGACATAAATTAGTCAGAAAAGGGCTCTAGAACATCAAAAATTTTATATTTCTTCTGATCGTAAAATTAATACAAAAAGGAATACATGGTTATTTTAGAAGAACAAAAATCATATAAAGAAAAAAAACACCAGCAATTCCTCTACTCAGAATTATTATTATTATTTTTAAAGATTTTATTTATTTATTTGACAGAGACAGACACAGCGAGAGCGGGAACACAAGCAGGGGGAGTGGGAGAGGGAGAAGCAGGCTTCCCGCCGAGCAGGGAGCCCGATGCGGGGCTCGATCCCAGGACCCTGGGATCATGACCTGAGCCGAAGGCAGACGCTTAACGACTGAGCCACCCAGGCGCCCCTCTACTCAGAATTATTAACTGAACTGTAACTCAAGTCCCAGTTCGGACCACAGCACTTACAAACACCAGCACAGAAGGGCTGCCAACATACAAGTAAGGTTTCCTACATTTTATCAGCATCTATACAATAAGGTTGCCTGATGTGCATATCTGCACAGATAGGTGGGCGTGTAGAGCTGCCATCTATACTAATATATCATTATATCAACATGTTAGGGTTAGTTAACTTGCATATAGCCAATTATAGAAAGAGTATGAGCCCTGAAACCCTGGGAGATCCAATCACAGAAAGCAAATTCACCACTATTAACTTTAAGAACCCTGAGGGCTCACTGCTCCATGGCTTGTGCTCCCAACTGCAGAGCTGCAAACAGTTCCTCTCCTTTTCTAAGTCTTGAAGTCTGAGTCTCTGGACCTCATTCTAGGAACGCTTTCACCAGATCTTATCCACAGTGACAGCCTAGGCAGCACCTGAGAAAGAGAAAGCATCCGTATCTACAAGGCAACTGACTAATGGGCCATTGGAGGCACATGCCCCTAGAGGTTGTGCAATTGTTGGGTCATAGGGTAGCTCTATTTTTAACTTCTTGAGGAACCTCCATGCTGTTTTCCAGAGTGGTTGCACCAGTTTGCATTACCACCAACAGCGTAAGAGGGATCCCTTTTCTACACATCCTCGCCAACATTTGTTGTTTCCTGAGTTGTTGATTTTAGCCATTCTGACTGGTGTGAGGTGGTATCTCACTATGGTTTTGATTTGTACTTCCCTGATGCCGACTGATGTGGAGCATCTTTTCATGTGTTGGTTGACCATTTGGATGTCTTCTTTGGAGAAATGTCTGTTCATGACTTCTGCCCATTTCTGAGTGGATTATTTGTTTTTTGGGTGTTGAGTTTGGTAAGTTCTTTACAGGGTAAAGAACTTGGATACTAGCCCTTTATCTGATATGTTCCTTGTCAGCAGGAGTCTAGCAAATTTTGTTTTTAGCAGTGTGCACTTGGACACATTTCTTTGGCAGAATTGACATATTTTATTATTTGTGTGTTAAACTTACTTTTTAAAAGCAGTTTTAGTGAGGTACAATTAACATACAATATACTGCACATATTTAAAGCATACAATTTGAAAATTTTTTTCACATATATAACAATCAAAATAATGAACATATCCATCACTCACAAAAATTCCCTTGTCTTTTCAACAAATGTTGCTCAGTCATCCATATGCAAAAAAAAAAAACACAAGAATCTAGACAGAGACCTCATACTCCTCATAAAAATCAACTCAAAATGGATCATAGATGTAAATACAAAACTATAAAACTCCTAGAAGACAGCATAGGAGAAAATCTAGATGACCTTAGGTATGGTGATAATTTTTCAGATACAGCAAAGGCACAGTCTATGAAAGGAATAACTGATAAGGTGGACTTCATTAAAATTAAAAACTTCTGTGTGAAAGACAGTGTTAATGGGAATGAGAAGACAAGCCACAGATTGGGAAAATATATTTGCAAAAGACTCATCTGATAAAGAACTATTATCTGAAATATACAAAGAACTCTTAAAACTCAACAATAAGAAAACAACCTGATTTAAAAATGGGCCAAAGATTTTAACAGATACCTCACCAAACAAGATATACAGATGGCAAAAAAGCATATGAAAAGATGCTCCATTTAATATGTCATCAGGGAAATGCAAACTAAAACAACAATTACATACCACTACACACCCATTAGAATGGCCAAAATCTAAAACCCTGACAACAACAAATGCAGACAAAGATGTGGAGCAACAGGAACCCTCATTCATTGCTGGTGGGAAGGCAAAATGATACAGCTACTTTTGAAGACAGTTTGGCAGTTTCTTACAAAGCTAAATATATTCATATGATCCAGCAATATTTCTTGGTATTTACCCAAAGGAGTTTAAAACTTATATCCACACACACAAAAAACTGCAAATGGATGCTTATAGCAGCTTTATTCATCATTGTCAAAACTTGGAAGCAACAAACATGTCCTTCAGTAGATGAACAGATAAAGAAACTGGTACATCCAGACTATGGAATATCATTCAGCACTAAAAAGAAAAGAACTATTAAGCAATGAAAAGACATCAAGGAACTTTAAATGCATATTACTAAGTGAAAAAAGCCAATCTGAAATGGCTGCACACTCTGATTCTAACTATATGATATTCTGGAAAAGAAAAAATTACGGAGACAGTATGAAGATCAGCGGTCACCAGGGATGGGAGTGGTAGATGAATAGGTGGAGCACAAAATATATGTAGGGCAGTGAAAATACTCATATAATAATATAATGATGGATACATGTCATTCATTTGCCCAAATCCACAGAATGTACAACACCAAGAGTGAACTCCAGAGTAAACTATGAACTGCGGATGATAATGATGTATCAATATAGGTTCATCAATTGCAACAAACGTACCACTCTGGTGGGGGATGTTGATAGTTAGGGAAGCTATGCATGTATGCATGTGTGGGGCCAAGGGGTATATGCAAAATCTCTGTATCTTTCAATTTTGCTGTGAACTTAAGACTGCTCTAAAAAATTAAGTCTTTAATTAAAAACAATCTTGAAGTGAGCATCATAAATATAAAAAAATTTTGTGTTCCCTTTTATAATATTTTCCTCATGCCTCTATTCATCTCCCCCAGGTGATGACTGCCTTACTTTCTGTCATTATAAATTAATTTTCTTCTTCTAGAATTTTATATACATGGGATCATACAGAATGTACTCTTTTGTGTAACTTTTCATTGAGCATAATTATTTGAGATTTAGACATGTTGTGGTATATGTCAATAGTTCTTTCCTTTTTATTGCTGAGTAGTATTCCACTCTATAAATACATTACAATTTATTGATTCACCCACCTGTTAATACTAATTGAGTTGTTTCCTGTTTCTCGTTATTACAAATAAAGTTACCATGAACTCATGTACTACTTATATATAGATATATGCTTTCAATTCTCATAGGTAAATGCCTACGAAAGGACAGTCATCTGATAGGTTTACACTTACCTTTTAAAGAAACTGTCAAACTTTTTTCCTAAGGGTTTGCATCATTTTATATTTGCATCAGCAATTTATAATAGTTCCAGTTGCTCCCCATCCTTATCTATACTTAGTATGGATATATTTTAATATTTAGACATTCTAGTAGGTTTATAGTGGTATCTTATCATGATTTTATTATGCATTTCCCTAATTAATAATGTTGAGTAACTCTTTATGTGTTTATTTGCCATCTACATATCTTATTTTGTGAAGTACCCTAAAAGCTTTTGTCACTTTGTTTCTAGTTTAATTTTATTTTGGGATGTTTGTTTTATTAATGAGTTTTGAAATTTCTTTACATATTCTGTATATAAGACTTTTTATGAGATATGTGATTTGCAAATATTTTTTTCCTAGACTGTGGGTTGTATTTTCATTCTTTAAACAATGTCTTCAGAAAAGAATAAGTTCTTAATTTTGATGAAATACAATCTATCAACCTTTTCTTTTATGGATTATGTTTTTGGTGTCCTAAGAAATATCTGCCTAACCCAAGATCATAAGGATTTTCTCCTATGTTTTCTTCTAAAATATTTCTAGATTTAGGTTTCATATTTAGGTCTATAGTTTATTGAGTTAATTTTTGTATACAGTGTAAGCAATGAGTCAAAGTTTATTTCTGTGCATATGCACATCTAATTGTTCCAGTACTATTTGTTGAAAGAGAATCTTTTCTCCACTCAACTGCCTTTGCACTTTTGTCAAAAAAATCAATTCATTATATATTTATGGACTCTCTAACTCTGTTCCATTCACCTATATATCTATTCTTTTGCTATTAACACACTATCAAGTTTACTATAGTTTTATACTGTCTTAGAATTGTGTACTATATTGTGTATTTCCTTCTTTTTCTTACTTTAAATTTGATTTATTTGTCCTTTTCTACCTTCTTAAGTGGAAAATATAGGTCACTGATTTTAAATCTTTCTTATTTTCTAATATAAGTATTTAAAACTATTTCCCACCAAACCCTGCTTTAACTCCATCCTACAATTCTCAGTATGCTGCAGTTTAATCATTATGCAACTTGATGTATTTTCTAATTTTCCTTGTGATTTCTTCTGTGGTCTATCAGTTATTTAGAATAGTGTTTTCTAACTTCTAAACAGTTGGGAATTTTCTACATATTTTATTATTATTGATTTCATACTCATTCCATGTGGTCAGAGAACATATACTGATGTTTCCAATCATTTGGTATTTATAGGGCCTCATTTTATGGCACATCATATGGTCTATCTTGGAGATAATTCCATTTGCCTTTGAAAAAAAACACATTCTGTAATTGGATGTAGGACTCCATATATGTCAATTAGGTCTAGGTTGTTAATAATGGAATTCAAATCATCTGTGCCTTTACTGATCTTTTTTTCTAGTTGTTCTGTCAATGACTAAGATAGGTGTGTTAGGATCTATCAACTATGATTGTGGATTTGTCTATTTCTCCCTTTAATTCTGTCACTTTTGCTTCATGTATTTTGAAGCTCTGTTGTTATGCTTTAAACAGTCTTCTATCCATCACACAAGATCCCAAATAGCCAAAGTAATCTTGAAAAAGAAAAACAAACCTGGAAGCATCACAATTCCAGACTTCAAGTTATATTACAAAGTGGCAGTAATCAAATGATATGATATCAAATCAGATGATACTGGCACAAAAACAGACACATAGATCAATAGAACAGAACAGAAAACTCAGAAGTAAACCCACAAGTATGCAGCCAATTAATCTTTGACAAAACAGGAAAGAATATCCAATTGGAAAAGGACAGTTTTTTCGAACAAATGGTGTTGGGAAAACCGACAGTGACAGGCAGAAGAATGAAACTGGACCACTTTCTTATACCATACACAAAAATAAATTAAAAATGGATGAAAGGCCTAAATGTAAAACAGGAATCCAACAAAATCCTAGAGGAGAACACAGGCAGCAACCTCTTTGACCTCAGTTGCAGCAACATCTTGCTAGACACAGCTCCAAAAGCAAAAATGAACTGTTGGGATTTCATCAAGATAAAAAGCTTCTGTACACTGAAGAAAACACTCAATAAAACTAAAAGGTAATTGATGGATGGGAGAAGATATTTGCAAATGACATATCGGATAAAGGGCTAGTATCCAAAATCTGTAAGAACTTGTCAAACTCAACACCCAAAAGACAAATAATCCAGCTAAGTAACGGGCAGAGACGTGAACAGACATTTCTCCAAAGAAGACATACAAATGGCCAACAGACACATGAAAAAGTGCTCAACATCACTCATCATCAGGGAAATCCAAATCAAAACCACAATGAGATACCACTTCACACCTGTCAGAATAGCTAAAAGTAACAACTGAGGAAACAACAGATGTTGGTGAGGATGGGGAGAAAGGGGAACCCTCTTACACTGTTGGTTGGAATGCAAACTGGTGCAGCTACTCTGGAAGACAGTATGGAGGTCCCTCAAAAAGTTAAAAATAGAGCTACCCTATGACCCAACAATTGCACTATAGCAGCACTATCAACAATAGCCAAATTATGGAAAGAGCGCAAATGTCCATCAACAGATGAATGGATAAAGATGTGGTGTATATACAATGGAATATTACTCAGCCATCAAAAGGAATGAAATCTTGCCAATTCAACAACATGGATGGAACTAGAGTGTATTATGCTAAGTGAACTAAGTCCTAGAAAGACAAATATATGATTTCACTCGTATGTGGAATTTAAGAAACAAAACAGATGAAAAGGGGAAGGGAAGGAAAAATAAAATAAGAAAAAAACAGAAAGGGAGGCAAACCATAAGGGACTGTATAGTTAAGAGAACAAACTGAGAGTTGCTGGTGATGGGTATTAAATGGGTATTAAAGAGGACACTTGTGGAGATGAAAAAAATAAAATAAATAAAATTAGCTGTTATTTTTTTAAAAATGGGCAGAAGACATAAACAGACTTTTTCCAAAGACATCCAGATGGCCAAAAGACACATGAGAAGATGTTCATCATTATTTACCATCAGAGAACTGCAAATCAAAACTACAAGCTATCATCTCACAACTGTCAGAATGGTTAAAATCAATAGCACACAAAACAACAGGTGTTGGCAAAGATGTAGAGAAAAAGGAATCCTCTTACATTGTTGGTGGGAATGCAAGCTGGTGCAGCCACTCTGGGAAACAGTATGGAGGTTCCTCAAAAAGTTAAATACAGAGCTACCCTACGATCCAGCAATCACACTACTGAGTATTTACTGAAGGAATACAAAAATACTAAATCAAAGGGTTACATGTACCCCTATGTTTATAGCAGCATAATTTACAATAGCCAAGATACGGAAGCAGCCCACATGTCCACTGGTTGATGAATGGATAGAAAAAATAGAGGATATATATATATATATATATATATATATATATATATATATATATATAGTGGAATATTACTCAGCCATAAAAAAGAATGCAATCTTGCCATTTGCAATGATACAGAAGAAGCTAGAGTATAACGCTAAGTGAAATAAGTCAGGGAAAGACAAATACCATATGATTTCACTCATATGTCAAATTTAAGAAACAAGACAAATGAACACAGGGAAGAGAGAGAGAGAGAGAAAGAGAGACAAATCAAGAAACAGACTCTTTTTTAGAGAACAAACTGATGGTTACCAGAGGGGAGGTATGTGGGGGGATGGGGTGAAATACGTGATGGGGATTAAGGAGTACAATTGTCATGATGAACACCGGGTGATGTACAGAAGTGCTGAATCACTATATTGTACAGGAACTAATATAACACTTTATGTTACCTAAATGGAATTAAAATAACCCCCAATTTGTTCTTTGTATTTAAGAGTCTGGTTTTTGTTTGTCTGTTTTTTTTAATGTATATTTTCATTGTATATAACAATTGTGTTGGCAGATTTTTCAACTCTCTGATGTTTTTACGTTGTTATACAGTATTCATTCTCTTGGATGAGAAGTCTGTCATCATTCATATTATTGTGTCCCTGTATGTAATGTGTATTTTTTCCCTAGCTTCTTTCAAGATTTTCTTTTAATCTGTTTTTTTTCAGTAGATTCATTATGATGTGCCTAGGTATAGTTTTATTTTTATTCTGCTTGTGGTGTGCTGAATTTCTTATATCTGTAAATTTATATTTTTTTCACCAAGTGTGTGAAATTCTTGTCATTACTACTGCCCCTTCAATTATTATTCTTTTTTCTCCCCTGTTTACTTCTCTCCCCGTTGTTATAGGACTCCATTTACATTTGCATTAAACCATGTGATATTGTCCCACAGGTCAGTGAGGCCCTATGCATTTGTTTTCTTTTTTTCTTCAAATTGTATCTTTCCTCTGATTCATCTTTAAATTCACTGACCCTTTCTTCAATCATCATTGATTCTGCTGTTAAAAGCCTAACGGGTGAATTGTTCTTTCTCATATTTTGCCTTTTAAATCTAGATTTTCCTCCTTTTTTTTTTTTTTTTTTTTAGTTTCCAGTGCTCTGTTGTGATTCTCTATTTGTTCACTCATAGGAGCACATTTCCCTTTAAATCAACAAATATATTTATCTTATCACTTTAAATCTTTGTCTACAAATTCTAACATCTGTGTTATTTCAGAGTTAGTTTTCATTCATGAGTCAGTCTTCTTGACTATGGATCTCTTTTACCTGTTACTTCTTATGCCTAGTAAGTTAGTTTTAGGAGCAAATGAGACATTGTATATTATAGTCATCCTAGATTTTTTTTATCTTCCTCTGAAGTGTACTGAACTTTTGTTTTCGGAAATAGTTAACTGAACTAACACTTAATTTTGTTTTCCCTTCAAAGGAGAGCAGTTAAATCTATGTTCAGTTATTGCAGACTTCCAGCTATTCCTTTTGGTGGGTTGTGTGACTCTTCCCCTATACGTACAAAGTTCAGGGTTCAACCAAGAATTTGGGTGGAATTTACAAACAAATTTTTGGGCTGTGCTCTCTGTGCCTCCCTCTATTGCAGCGTATCTCCCATCACTTTCCAGTCATTCTGGCATCCTCAGCTCTGTCCTCTTAACTTCTTAAGCCAGTAAGACTGTGGCTTTTTGTCTGGGTTATAGCCATCCTCTGCCATGCAGACTGAAGGATGTACTCAGGATAAAAGCCCATAAATGCAAACTTGCCCAGTGTACTTCCTTTCTTCCAAGGGTAGAATCCTCTCTACTTTTTTCCTGCTTTTCCTGTGCCATTAAGTAGGTGTAAATTTTGTCTGCTTCTCCCTCTCCCTCTCCCCCAACAACCCTCTCCCCTCCACTCACCCCCCTGGCTCATGCTTCCGCGTGCACACTCTCTCTCTCAAACGAATAAATAAAATCTTTAAAAAAAAGTCACTCTACCAATATCAGAAATGAATCTCTTTTGGTCTTTTTACCACTACAGAAAGCACACCCTTACTATAAAACTACTCCCCTCAAACTAACATCACTTAAATAGGTGTTCTAGTTAACACTAGTCAATTATTATTAACAGGCGCTCTGTTAGGAAGAAGTGAGTCAAATGGAGCTTGGAAATATAGCATTGCAAAACAAGTAGGTTTCTTTACTCCAGGACAATGTGCTAGTAGACCTTCTATATCCCTAAATGGAATATGTTCCTGAGATACTATCCTAAACTTTTTCATATATCATTAGTAAAATGCACTGATTCATTAAAAAATATTTGAGCCCCAGACAGTGGAGACTAGAGTATGAACCCCTTTCTCGTAGCATAATTCTCTTTAGACCACAATTCATTATCCCCTTTCTCCTAGCATAATTCTCTTTAGGCCACTATTCGTTATCCCTTTTTAATCTTCTAATTTCACTGTCAGTCACTGACTCAGAGGGGCTAGGTTTATGCTATTTAATCCTCACCAATACTTACTGTGTAATTATCACATGTATACAAAAGGGGTGCTGCTATGGGAAAAGTGAGATAAAAATAGAGATACACCAATCATTAACTTACACGGACTAGATAAAAATATATGAAATTGCCTAGCATGATACCCAATACAGATTAGTAGCCTGATGTTAGGTTCCTTCCCTCTTTTGCCTCTTCAGTCAGTGAGTTCAACCAAATTGATCATAGGTTGGCAGACTACAAATCTCAGACCAAATGTAGTAATAAGTCTGTTTTGTATAGTCCAAGAGCTAAGAAAAATTTTTATACTCCTAAAGGGCTATTTTAAAAATGAGAGAAAAATGTGTGACACAAACCTTATGTGGCCCACAAAGCCTAAATTATTTACCCTATAGTCTTTTACAGAAAATGTTTGCTAATCCCTGAGATATAGTCTAATCCTTACAGCAGTCTAAAATAAGCAGTATGGTAGAATTCATTTTATTTACTTAGATGTGCAGTAGAAGCCCTGTTTTTTTTTAAAAAAAATATTAAAACACTATTTTACTGGTTTTACTAAGTTTTCAAAGGCTCATTTCAAAACTTACCTTTTCTCCTTTTACACCACTACAGTCACATTTTGATCCTGGAGAACACCCATAGCAAGCCTGTAAGGAAGAAAAAAAGGGAGGAAAATGATTAATATGAACCTGAAAACCAGTCTCTGACTTATCCCTCAACTAAATTCAACAATCCAAACTTATAAACCAAATAGCAGAAAAATATTTGAAAAAATACATACCAAATTGCGAACAATGGTTACCTCTGGCAAAGCTTGCACCCTTTATGGTACACACTTCCATTTCATCTTTTCACAATGAGCAGATGTAATTTTTATAATTTTAAAGTGAAAAATATCTTTTTTAAAAGATATTAAAAACTTAAAAGAATTCAAACAACTTCCCTGTAATATGATTTGCCACTTGTCCAAGCTCTTAGGAACTCCTTCTTTTTGTACTAACATCACATGCAAGAAAGGACCTTTCAATCTATATTAGCAATGACCTTGGCAACTAGCCAAAGATGTCTGCCGGTTGAAGTTGCTTGCATCTTGGCATTCATGAGCAATCACAGAGCATAAAATACATAATGCTATCTTTTACCAACTTTTTAAAATTTGCTTCCACTCTCTCATTACTAGTAGCTCAGTCTATAATGATTCCAACAGTTTTACCACAAGTGTTCCCACAGCCTAGATGTTCTAAAGAGCCACTACTAAGTTCATTAACTCATATTAAGAATTGAGGTCTTGAAGCCAGAAAAATATCCTCCTCTAAAATAAGAACCCATAAGAGGGGCACCTAGCTAGCTTGGTCAGTGGAGCAACTCTTGATCTTGGGGTTGTGAGTTTGAGCCCCACATTGGGTGCAGAGATTACTTTAAAAATAGTAATCCTTAAAAAATGAAATAAAATAATAAAATAAAATAAAAACCTGTAAGAGAAAAAGACAGTTGATGACTTCTGACATCCAGATCTACCCTATACTCTGGCATAAAGCTGAACTGCTTAGAAAAACAAATTGTAATTAGTTTAACATATGTAGATAGCTCACCATTTATATACAATATGGTAGTATGCTTCTCATTAAATAAGAGAAATTTTTATGTGATGTAAATACCAAGTAATGTGTATCAATGCTCGGCCTTGGAAGACTGTGACTTAAAAAGTATTTAGCCTCCTTCTCAACATTCCATGTGTTCCTTTACTCCAACTACTACCAGAATACTTTCCCAATTCCTTATCAAACTACTGACCTCATCCTTCTAAACTCATAACTCTAACCCATTCAGCTGCAACTAGAAGCCAGCCACATGTTCAAACTCCTTTTCCTGATAAGAGCAAACAACAATGGCTTGATGTTGGAAGTTAATCTCTTACTCATATTGCAAGATGTTGTTCCAGTAAAAAATGCTTCTGACATCTCTAATCAAAAGTCTGTTATGCAGCTGTTATTTGTCATACATATGGGATTAGGTTATACACTGGTTTTAGTATTATACACCAACTACAAGTTAAATGGACTTATACAGACTTACTCATCAAACATGAATTGGGCATGATTAGAGGCCAGAAAACTTGTTAGGCACTACAGACAAATAAGACACAGCTCCTTCCAACATATAAAACTAACTCAACACATACTTATTGATCATCTGTTATGTGCCAGCCACTATGTTATGTTAGGTGCAGATGGAAGATGCAAAGACAGTACATATTGCTCTCTAATAGAAAGGATAATTCCATACAGAAAAATTACATTACAGTGTGTCAGGAACAGAGGTTAATTTAAGATATATAATATTGTTTTGTGCAAACATGAATTCTAGATTTCAAAGTACAAACTTACTAATTTTAGAAGCTACTGAATCACAAGATAAAAACTGCCAATGGTCATATTCACTGAATTAGATTGTGCAGATTATCAATAATCAGTTACATGCATTAATGGAGGAGTAAAGGATAATGGTAATCCAAAATGGCCGTACATCTAAAAGTAACATTTGACTTTGGAATGTATGTCTACACTTTAAATGTAAACATATGAGCATCGTTTTCTGGTGTTACAAGTAAAAGATGGTGTAACTTTCCATTTTCATCTTTCACTAAGAAATTTTTCTTTTTTAAAATATAAATTAAGTTCCTGAGAATAATGCAAAGACAGGATTTTGTTAATATGGAGAAGATACTATGTGAATTTTCTTTACAACTGTATTTCTGGCTTCTCAGTATCCAACAAAATCCTCCAAATCCTAATATAATTTGTAAACAAGCAATATAACTTTAAATATGTGTGCATGTTATTTTGGAAGTAATTTTATACAGTAATTTTCTTTAAAATTAATTAATTTCATCTTTTTGTACTTCTTTATTACTTAACATGTAGCTATACTTTAGAGAGGTTGCTACTTAAGACATTTGATATCTGTTTGAATTCAATTTAAAAATTTAATTTATATTCTATTTATTCCACCTACATGATAATGACACTGGTCCTGGGGGGAGGGGAGTGTTTAAAGGCATTGTAATACACACACCGACCACTAGATGCCACTTTCCATACAGTTATAACAGTGATGCCCACAAGGAACTAGCCCCAATTTGACATTTGGTTTTTTACCAACAGCCACTACTATTAATTAGGTGCCCAATAAGTACAAAGCACAATATTAGGGCTATGAGTCATACCAAAAAACGTGTAGACATGAGTGCTGCCTTAAACTTCCAATCTAGTTAAAAAAAAATCTATGCCTAAATAAAAATAAAATTTAAATACAATGGAATAATGATGTAGGAGACAATGGTAATAGAATCAGTTCTAAAATATAAGAAATATATTCTGAATTTACCTCAACAATTGAATCATTCGGAGACCATAAACAAGTCATTCCCATGCCCTAGGACTCAGTTTTTTCTCTTTGGTAAAATGGCAAAGATGGACAATATAATCTCTTTAGGAAGTTTCCAGTTTTTACAGTCTGTGATTCAGTAGGATTTACCAAGTAAAAATGAGTGGTATAGTCAATAATTGCTGTCAAAATTAAGAAAGGGAGTTCTCTTGAGCCTGGGAGTGTTCACAACAGCTCTATAGAGAAAGAAGGTAAATAACTTGACATCAATTTTGAAGGATGGGCAGAAAGATTTCTAGAGGAAAAATGGCCATGGCAAGTTCTAAGATTAAAACACAAAATTTTTGTGGGCAAAGAGCCAGGTAAAATAAACATTAAGTACCTCAGTCTAAGGACTTCTTAAGTCCATGTGAAAAAGGTATAGTAGGAGATAAGGCCAAAAAGAGAAAGTTCTTTTAAAAACTGGAAGAACTATTTAATTCTGCAAAGTCATTGAACACCGTTAAAGCAAGAAAATGATGCAACTGTAGGAATGTTTTAAATGTTTTAGGGAGAAAATACTAAAAAGTATGGAAGATTTTTTATTATCACATAGTAAAACACATCATGAAACTACAATAATTAAAACAGTATGGTCTCATTCAAAGAATGGGCAGCTGGATGAGCCATAATAGAAAGGCCAGAAACACACACACACACACACACACACACACACACACACACATTTACTATATGATAAAAGTTGGCATATCAAATAAATGTGAAAATAATGGATTGTTCAACATATGGTGCTAGGACAAGTATAGAAAACAAATTTAGATCTCAGACTCCTACAATTAAAAAAACAGATATGAGAATTAAAAGTACAAATAAAAGCAAACTTCAACATGCATTAGGATCACTTAAAGAACCTCACAAAAATTCAGATACTAGGACCCCATCTTAGAGATGCTATTTCTGTAAGCTTGAAATTGGCTACAAGATTCTTAAATTTTAATAAACATCTCTAGGTAATTCTGATTCAGTGATTCAAGATATATACACTACAAAATAATGGCATAGAAAAATAAGAAATATTCCAATACATGGCTAATTAAGTATTCTGACTGATATGACTGCTTAAAAAAAACTAAAAATGCTTTTAAAATGTAAAAATATCTTAAAGCATCAAAGAAAAGCACAATAGGATTTATCAGGCAAAAATCTAGAGGAAAAAAAACCCAGTAAACTGACCAATGAAACTACTTTTGCCCTGAGGGCATTTACCAAACTTGGGAGAATTTGAGATTCTTGTTTCACACTTTTTCAGGTTAAAGGTGTTTCATACATAAAAAAGTACCCCACGATCGCACCCCCAGGAACTTTTTTTATTTTCAGGAAGATTTTAAATTTTTTATCGTTATGTTAATCACCATACATCATTAGTTTTTAATGTAGTGTTCCATGATTAATTGTTTGTTAATAATACCCAGTGCTCCATGCAGAACGTGCCCTCTTTAATACCCATCACCAGGCTAACCCATCCCCCCACCCCCCTCCCCTCTAGAACCCTCCGTTTGTTTTTCAGAGTCCATCGTCTCTCATGGTTCGTCTCCCCCTCCGATTTCCCCCCTTCATTCTTCCCCTCCTGCTATCTTCTTCTTTTTTTTTTTTCTTAACATATATTGCATTATTTGTTTCAGAGGTTTCACCTCTGAAACCCCTAGGAACTTTTAAGAAAGATATCTTGGCACTCAGCAGAAAAGTACAGGGGAAAAACATCTCTGAGAAAGTATAACCACAAACTGGCCTACATACAGATTTACAATCTAAATTAGCATTTAGCTGGGTGGCCCAGTAACCTCCAACAGCAAATTTGCTTAGAGTAGACTCAAATTGCTTTGACCTCCCAGAGGCTGGGCAGAAATACACACAAAGCCTATGTAGAAGAATATACCTTCAGAGTGAACTTCAAAGAATTCTAAAAAATTTTTTTGAAAGGAAAATAAGATATCCTACTCAAAAATCACTAAGCATACAAGGAAGCAAAATATCATAAGCAAAAACCAGGAGAAACATCTGACAGCAGAAACTGCTTTGCAAAAACTTCAGATATTAGAATTACTAGACACAAAATATATAACTATTTTTGCAATTATGAAAGATATTTTCAAAACTTGAAAATAATAAATGAACCAAGAAATTGTAAAAGAAAAAAAAAAGAAAAGGTAACATGGCTGAATTGAAATAAAATAAAAATTTTGGAAGTAAAAATTGTGAAATTTAAAACTCTGTGGATGAGCTTTACAGCAGACTATATATAGCTAAAGAGACAGTAAAGTTTAAAACATGACAAAGTTAACAGAAATTGTCTATAATATATTACAGAGGTAAAACATGGAAAATGTGAAATAATAGTTAAGAAGTATGGAAGAAAAAGTGAGGAAGTGTATAGCATACAGGTAATTAGGTTTACAGAAGAAGAGGTGAAAGAGAGAATGTGGCAGGGACAAGAGTTAGACAATGGCAAAGAGTTTTCAAGAAATAAAGATATCTGTAATTGAAGAAGTCTAACAGATCCAATGGAAGTAAAATCAAACCCCAAACTAGACACAAAATAGTATAACCTCAGAACATAAAACCAAAGACAAGACTTTAAAAGTATCAAGAAAGACAAGAGAGATTGCCTTCAAAGGAGTGACAATTACAGATTAGTTCTCAGAGGTACAATGGAAGCCAGACTAGAATGACATTTTTAATATACTGAGAGAAGACTGTCAACTTATATTTTTTACCCAGTAAAAATACCTTTCAACAACAAGGTAAAAATACAGACATTTTTAGACAAATAAAAACTGAGACAGTATGCTCCCAGCAGGACTACACAAAAGGAAATTCAAAACTTTTGAGTATCTTCTGACTTTATATGAAATGAAATGAAATTGAAATGGAAGGTCTAAAATACCAAAAGTAATGGAGAAAAAAGTGGTAAATTTGTGGGTGAATTTAAACAAACAGTAACTATAAAACACAATTATAAAAAGAGCTGTGGGGTTCAAAAATACAGAACTAAAAGAAACGCAGTGATAATACAATTTAAGTCAGGGGAGGATGAGTGAAGTTAAAGTATTCTTAAGGTAATTGTAATTGTGTAGAAAACGGACATGGGTATTGATTACTTTAGACTTTGATAAGGTAAACATACAACTTAGGTATTCTAATTCCTAGGGTAAACCTTAAAAGAAGGTAAGTGAGGTGTTAATTCCAAAGGAGTGGAGTGGGACAATACTCAATAAACCCAAAAAAAGGCAAAAGAGAGAAAGAAAGTGCTATCTTAAAATAGATAGGAAAAATAAAAGAAATATATCAGTAATTATGTCAAGTATAAGTAAGTGTAAAATGACATGATATAAGGAAATAATCAGACAAATGTGGAATGTGGTATATATGAAGGACAACTATCATGGACTCTTCAAAAAGTCAATGCCATGCCGAGGCTTTGTGAATAACAGCTTGAGGACCTCTGCGGATCATCTCCCTAGCAAAACAACAATAGCTGGTGACATTTAGAAACAACAAATTTATGTCTCTGGATATTGCCCTAAGAACCTACAGCAAATGAAGAAACAACCATTCAACAAAATTTACTAAATCTCATTATGAACAGCAAGAATCTATGGCATTTTAGCCATGTCCCACTCCCTTCCTCTCTCCCTTCCCTGTCCAGCTTGACAAAAGCTCCACACAAGGTGGAAGCAGACCTGAACCCAGAGCTCCTTCTCCCTCCAGCTCCTAGCTGAGCACTAGAGCATCTCACTGCAACAGGTCATCAGCATTTCTCATTCTCCCCCTTGCCCAGTTCCAAGTTGCAGAAGCTCTATTCCAACCTAAAACAGCTGAGAATTCTAAGGCTTTTGTTTTCCACACAGCCTCAACTCATAGACAAAAGCTCTACCCCAGGCATGGCCGAATGAGAGTACTGTGCTCAACTGCCCCAACCACAGCTCACCCACGAAGCACAGGGTTGATGCTAGCAGAAGCAAGCTGAGAAGACCAAATGCTGCTGTCCTTCCCTGTGCCCCTGCTCATAAAGCAGAGGGTCACTTCAAGAGAAGCAGGTCACTGTTCCTGTCCGCCTCCCACTCTGGAACACTGTCACAGAAGTTTTACCTGGGTGGTGGTGGATGGGGGGACCATAAAACCAAAGAGATCTGAAGCTCTCCCTAAGGGACCTGAGTTTACTCGGGACACTCTAATTATAACAATGTATTTCTAAGTTTGTAACATACATAGAAGTAATATGTATAACAATAATAGCATAAAAAGGAGAAAAATGGAATAGAGCTTCATAGGAGTAATATTTCTATATCTTACAGGAATTAAGTTGCTATAAATCTTAAGTAGATTCTGACGGGTTATGATGTCCATGGTAAGCACTAGAGCAACCACTAGAAAATAACTCAAAAGATACAGTGGAGAATATCATTAAAGGAATTAAAATATTTAACTAAAAAAAATCATTTAATAAAAAAGGAGACTGTAAAGGAGGAACAGAACAAAAAAAAAGCATGAGAAATACATAAAACAAAAAAGGCAGACAAAAATCTATTTATATCAATAATAACACTGAATGTGACTGCATAAAAAAGCTAATCAAAATTCAGAGATTGTCAGACTATATAAAAAAGCAAGATCAAATGATGTCTATAGGAGAACACAATAGCTTAAAATATACGAAAAGCTTATAAATAAAGAATGGAAATAATACAGTCATGCAAACAGCAACAGCAAGAGACTAAATGTTTGTTCATCCCCAACACCTCCCCCTACTCCTGCCAAATTCATATGCTGAAATCTTAATCCCAATTTCATGGTATTTGGAGATGGAGTCTTTGGGAGGTTATTAGATCATGATGGTATGGCCCTCAGAGTAGGATTATTATCCCTATGAGAAAAGGCCAAAAAGTTACCTAGGCCTCTTTCTGGCATGTGAAAATATAAGAAATCAGCAGTCTGCAAGCCGGAAGAGGGCTTCCACCAGAAGCTGACCATGCTGGCAGCCTGATACTAGAATTTCAGTCTCCAGAATTGTGAGAAATACATTTCTGTTGTATATAAACCACCAAATTTGTGGTATTTTGTGATAGCAGTGTAAACTGACTAAGATAGCAACCATAAGAAAGCTCGAGTAGATATACTAATAGCAGACAAGATACATGCAAAACAAAAGTATAACTAGACATAAAGAAGGACGTTTTACAATGATAACAGAGTCAAATCACCAGGAAGGCATAACAAGTATAAACACAGACGTACCTAAAAGAGAGCCAGCCCCAAAATACATGAAACAAAAAGTGACTGAATTGAAGTGAGAAATAGTTCAATAACAATAGTTGGTGACCTCAATACCCCACTTTTGATAATGAGTAGAATGGCAAGACAGAAGATCAACAAGAGGATAGAGGACTTGAACCACAGTATAAACCAACTAGACCTAACAGACATTTATTCAATACTCTACCCAAACACTGCATAATATACTTTCTTCTCAAGATTGTATAGAACATTATACAGGATAGATCATATGCTAGGCCATAAAGTAAATCTTAATAAACTTAAGAAGGATTAAAATCATACAAAGTATGTTTTCCTATAACAATGAAATGAAATCAGAAATCACCAACAGGAAGAAATTTGGGATATTCACAATTTTGCAGAAAATAAACAATTTACTCCTAATTAACCTTTGGGTCAAAGGAGAAATCACAAGGCATATTAGAAATTCTTTGAGAAAAAATGAAACTAAATCCACAATATATCAAAACATATGGGATGCATTTAAGTATTGCTTAGAGGAAATTTACAGTTGTAAATGCCTATGTTTAAAGAAGATGTCAAGTCAATAAACTAATCTTTAACCTTTAGACATTAGAAAAGAGAGAAAACTAACCTAAAGCAAGTGGAAGAAAGAAAATAATACATATATGTGTTGAAATTAGTTAAGTGGAAAATAGAAAAATAGAGAAAATCAAAGAAACCAGAAGTCACTTCTTAGAAAAGATTGACAAAATTGACAAGCCACCAAGAAAAAGAGACACTCAAGTTAATAAGTTTTACTGAAAGACTTCTTGATTGAAAGACTCAAATTATTAAAATCAAGAATGAAAGAGGGGACATTACTACCAATATAGGTAGGAATAGCAAGGAACTTCCTCAGGCTGATAAAAGGCACCTACAAAAAACCCTTGGCTAACATCATAATTAATGGTGAAAGACTGAATCCTTTCTCTACATATCAGGAACAAGACAAGGATGTCTAGTCTGTTACCCTTTCAGCATCATCCTAGAGGTTCTAACCAGGGTAATTAGACAAGAAAATGAGCCACTCATATTAAAAAGGAAGAAGTAAAGCCATCTCTATTCACATACAACATAGTCTTGTATATAGAAAATTCTATTAAAGCTAATAAATAAGTTCACAAGGTTACAAGGTACAATATATACAAAAAAATCAATTGTATTTCTATACACTAGCATGAAATTAAGCAAAAATCCATTTACAATAGTGTGAAGAAGAATAAAATACTCAGGAATAAAGATAACTAAAGATATATAAAATTGATACAGAATTTCCATGAAATTGCAAGGTACCTCAAAAGTCAAAACAGCTTTGAAGAAGAAAGTTAGAGAATTCAGACTTCTCATTTTCTAAACTTACTTCTTCCTCACACCATACATAAAAATTAAATCAAAATGGGGACGCCTGGGTGGCTCAGTCAGTTAAGCGGCTGCCTTCGGCCCAGGTCATGATCCCAGGGTCCTGGGATTGAGTCCTGCATCGGGCTCCTTGCTCAGCAGGGAATCTGGTTCTTCCTCTCTCTCCCTCTGATTGTGCTTTGTCAAATAAATAAAATCTTAAAAAAAATTAAATCAAAATGGATCATAGATTAAATGCAAGAGGCTAAAACTATACAAAACCTTAAAAGAAAATGTAAGTAAATCTTCCTGACCTTTGGTTAGTCAGAGGCTTTTAGATATGTTATCAAAAGCACAAATGATAAAAGAAAAAAATAGGTATGTTTTATTTTTTTTAATTTTTTAAAGATTTTATTTATTTATTTGACAGACAGAGCGAGAGAGAGAGCACAAGCAGGGGGAGTGGGAGAGGGAGAAGCAGGCTCCCCGCCGAGCAGGGAGCCCGATGTGGGGCTCGATCCCAGGATCCTGGGATCATGACCTGAGCCGAAGGCAGACGCTTAACGACTGAGCCACCCAGGCGCCCAAAAATAGGTATGTTTTAAATCTCATAAAAATTTATATTTTAAATTTTCATCAAATTAAAAAAATTCTGCTTTGAAGAACACTATCAGGATAGTGAAAGACAACCTATAAGGTGGAAAAACATTTGTAAATCGTGTACATGATAAGGGGCCTGTATCTAGAATATATAAAGAACTCTTATTAACTTACTGACAACCCAGTTTAAAAATGGGCAAAGGTAGCAACCAAAGTGTCCATCAATAGATGAATGGAAAAAGAAGATGTGATAATATACACACAATGGAATATGACTCAGCCATAAAAAAGAATGAGATCTTGCCATTTGCAACGATATGGATGGACCTAGAGGGTATAATGCTAAGTGAAATAAGTCAGAGAAACACAAATACTATATGATTTCACTCATATGTGGAATTTAAGAAACAAAACAAATGCACAAAGAAGAAAAGATACCAAAAAAATCCCAGACTCTTAGATACAGAAAACAAACAGGTGGTTGCTAGAGGGGAGGTGGGGATTAAGAGGTACAAACTTCCAGTTACAAAAGAAGTCACAGAGATGAAAAGTACAGTATAGGGAATATAGTCAATAATATTGTATAAACATTGGTGACAGATGATGACTATACTTAATGTGGGGAACACTGTATAATGTACAGAATTGTTGAATCATTATGTTGTACACCTGAAATTGATACAACACTATATGTTAATTATAATGTTCTAACTTCTACATAAACAAAAAAGAACAGAAAAAAATGAAAAAATAAAAAAATGTTTAGAATTATTGGTAATTAAATCAATTCAATTTTGAAACATTTCTTAAGTATATACAGATTAGCAAAGATTAAAAAAAAATCCTAGTGGTAGGGTAGGAAAGACAAGGCAATGTCATATGCTGGTCTTAGGAAAATGAATTTGTATATCTTTATGTGTAAATTCGGAAATATTCTCATATCCGATGAGGAGGTTAATTAAGAGACTGGGTTAAAAATCAGTGATATGATGAAGAAGGTTTTTTTTTTAAATGGTAACAAGAAAAATAAAGATAAAATCTTCAGAAAAAATCTATAAAAGAAAGTTATGTTCCAAATTGGAAACAAATCAAATGAATCTATAGGACTACATCTGACTATAATTCAAGATTCTTCTTTGAGCTCCACAGGTTTTGTGGCTTATAATTATAAAATTTTTGTCTCTGAGTCCAATCATAATATGAAGTTCTAGGTGTGACTGATACTTACATAATTATATTGCTATCCATTTTTTATCAAATTTTAGATTAACTCTGAAGGCAAATCCTAGGAGAATTAATTATCATGATAGAACAGCATGTAAGAGTTATAATCTCTGATAGCAAAATAATGACATAGCTGAGAGAAATTGGCAGGAGGAGAATGCAGGAGAGTAATATAGGAACCCTTTACCATAAAAAATACAATAAAAATAAAAATGGGCAAAGGAATATGAATTGGTATTTCTCAAAACAAGATATACAAACGTCCATTAAACACATAAAAAGATGCTCAAGATCATTAGCAATCAGGGAAATGCAGATCAAAACTACAATTAGATATAACTTCCCACATAGTAGGATAGCTATAATAAAAAATAGACAACATCAAGTGTTAACAAGGATTCCAAAGCAATTAGAACCCTCATATATTGCTGATGGGGATGCAAAATGGTACAACTGCTTTAGAAAATAACCTGGTAGTTTCTCAAGCATATGACCCAGCAACTCTACAATTCCATATCTAGGTATATAAGCAAAATAAAAACCTATCCACACAAAAACATATAGATGAATGTTCACAGTATTACCCAGAGTAGCCTAAAAAGTATAAAACAATCCAAATGTCCATCAACTGATGGGCTGAAAAACAAAATGTAGTATATGCATGCAATGGAATATTATTCACCAAGAAAGAGCAATGAAGTACTGATTGACACTATACCATAGATGAACCTTGAAAACATTATGCTAAGTGCTAAAAACCAGACACAAAATACTACATGTTGAATGATTCTATTTACATGAAATGTTCAGAATAGTCAAACTTATAGAGAAAGCAACTAGATTGGTGGTTGCCTAGGACTGGGGTGCTGGGGGGACATAGGGATTGACAGCTAAGGTTTTCTTTTGGGGGTTGATCAAAATGTTCAAAAATTGATATTGGTGATGTTTTCACAACTCTAAATATTCTAGAAAGTACTGAATTGTGAACTTCAAGTGGGTGAGTTGTATGTAAATGATATCTCAATGAAACTGTTAAAAAATCAGTGTCATGAAAAAAATGTGGGAAGACCATTCTGTCAAGAACAATCAAGGTTCTAAGATTTTTCCCTAGTTGGAAGCTAACAAGTTAACCTGCCATAGTTTCATGGCTACTGGCAGAAAATACAAGATGTTTTGGCCAGACAATAATTCATTATTCACAGCAATATCCTTGGCTTCCCTGATCCAGTTTCCACAGGGTGACATGAAGAGGACAAGGTAATGCCTTCACATACACATTATTGTTAAAGTAGATTAACTGAATGTTTAGGACACCCACATATTTTATAATGGGCAGTAAGCTTGCTTGACCTTTGTTCTGAGATGTTATCTTTATTATACTGGGCAATAAACAAACCTGGTTTTTCCTCCAAATAGAAATATTAGTTCTATTTTCCAAGTTGTTCACTACACAAATACACTTTAAAAGATAGTCCAGACCAAAGAGCCAGCTCCACTCCTCTCAAGATATACAGAGACATGAGAGACCTATAGTAAATTTTCTTCCAACATATCCCAGATTTTTAAAAATTTAAGGAAGCAAAACAAATGTAGTATATGAACAGCTATAAAAGACTTTTAAGGACCATTAGGGACATCTGAATATGCCTTGAATATTAGATTATACCTTAAAATCATTGTTGGGGTGCCTGGGTGACTCAGTCGGTTAAGTGTCTGCCTTTACGACCCAGGTCATGATCCCAGGGTACTGGGATCAAGCCCGGTTTTGGGCTCCCTGCTCAGTGGGGAGCCTGCTTCTTCCTCTCCTTCTGCCCCTCCCCCCACTCGTGCTCACTCGTGTACTCTCTCAAATAAATACATCTGAAAATAAAAATAAATAAAATCATTGTTAATTTTTTCAAGCATGATAATGATATGTTTACATATAGTATAATGTCCTTTTCTTTTGGCGAAGCATGATGCATGCGGGGGTATTTAGGCATTTAACATACATGATGTCTGCAAATTACTTTTAAATGGCTTAGCAAAAAAGAAGTGTATATACACATACAAATACTTACATAATCATT
Organism: Callorhinus ursinus; assembly: GCF_003265705.2. NCBI lineage: Eukaryota > Metazoa > Chordata > Mammalia > Carnivora > Otariidae > Callorhinus > Callorhinus ursinus. Next base: position 5,994,594 of record NW_027397127.1, read on the forward strand.
AAACTTGCCCACACACAGACACTGGAGAGCAAAAGACATAAAAATATAAAGCAAATAGGGTAAAATGATAGCAAGTGCTGAATCTAGAGGAACCATACAATGGTATTCATGAAACCTTCTTTCAATTTTTGAAAATATTGTCACAAAAATGTTAGGTGGGTAACTACACTGATAAAAGTGCTTAAGAGCCAAGTATCCTCAGACTGCAAAAAAAAGGGCAAATTGCAACATGTATATTATTTGCCAGAGACATCAAAAACATAAGGTTACATGCAGAGATTGAAATGAAAGATGAAAAAAGTTGTATCATACACATAATAAACAAAGAAAACTGGTATCACTGTATTAATTTTAAATAAAATAGACTTAAAGGCAAAAAGCATTATAAAAGATAAAATAGGGTCACTTCCAAATGATAAAAGGTTTGGTTCACAAGAAATACACTTTTTTTTTAAAGGTTTTATTTATTTATTTGAAAGAGAGAGAGTGAGGGATAGAATGGAGCAGGGGGAGGGGCAGAGGGAGAGGAAGAAGATTCCCCGCTGAGCAGGGAGCCTGACATGGGGCTCTATCACGGCACTCTGGGATCATGACCTGAGCTGAAGGCAGACGTTTAACCAACTGAGCCACCCAGGTGCCCCAAGAAATACACTTTAAAAACACCTGAAGTTGTATGTACTAATAACATTCTCAAGTACACACAGTTAAAAGTACCAGATCTACAAGGAGAAACAGACAAATCCACAATCATAGTTGCAAATTTTAAAGAGATCTCTGATTACTGATAGAACATGGAGACAAAATAATCTGTAAAGATGTAGAAAGATTTAAACATGATTACAAACTTGTTCTAGTAAACATACATAAAACAGTGTACCAAACATGAAGAACACACATTTAGATCAGGCACACGCTAGATATTTATAAAAACTGACCATATATACACTGGGCTTTACAGTTAGTCCAAGCAAATCTCAAAGGACAGAATTCATGCAGAACATGATCTCTGATCATAATGCAATTAAGTTAGAACAAATAATCTAAATATAATCAAACTCTTCCAGAGAACAGAAGAGGAGGAATAAAACTAACATAACCATGATGAAACCATGACCATAACCATAACCAAACTGAAATAGGACTGAGTACGAATGGAAAATCAGAGGTCAGTCTTACCAATGAATTCAAGTGCAAAAATTCTCAATAAAATGTGACAGGGTTAGATTAAACTTAGGCCCTAGCCATTGTTGAAAGGAAAGAAAAGGCTTGAAAAAAGAAAGAAAAATGCCATTCACAAATGATATGATTGCATAGAAAGACAATTTAAAAGAATATACACAGAATTTAGAAATAATAAAATTTAGCAAAGTTGCTGGGTATGAATCTAATATATTAAAGTGAATTATATTTTTATATGCTATCAGAGAATCAAAAATAAAAATAAAAAAAAGAGGGGAACCTGGGTGGTTCAGTCGGTTAAGTGTCTGCCTTCGGTTCGGGTCACGATCCTGTAGTCCTGGGATCGGGCCCTGCATTGGGCTCCAGCCCTGCATTGGGCTCCCTGCTCAGCAGAGCCTGCTTCTGCCTCTGCCCCTCACTCCACTTGTGCTCTCTCTCTCTCACTTGCTCTCTCTCAAATAAATAAAATCTTTTAAAAAATTTTAAAAAAGAGACAATGGTGTCCCTAGTGCAGTCCCCCAGGAAAAAAAAGTAAGGGAACTAAATATGATGAGCATTTGAAAAAAACAAAGTGTATGAAAAATGCATGTTAAGAACACATGAAATGTAATTAGAGACTCGGTGGGAAAGATCAACATCAAAAAAATAAAAAGAAATGTAATCATTGAGTTTTTATCTGGCTCTACCTTCAGAAACATATTCATAATATTCACAATTTCCAAATACTGTAAACATTTCTTACTGATTTAACTGAAAACAGCATGACATACTAAGAGAAGGTATGAGAGATAAAGATGGTAGCAGAACGAGCACTTCATCTGTCCTAACACAAAGTAAGTAGATAATAATAAGTTTTTCTTATTTGATGGGGTGCTTGGGTGGCTCAGATGGCTAAACATCTGCCTTTGGCTCAGGTCATGATCCCAGGATCCTGGGATCGAGTCCTGCATCAGGCTCCCTGCTCACTGGGGAGCCTGCTTCTCCCTCTCCTTCTCCTGATCCCCCGGCTTGTGCTCTCACTCTCTGTCAAATAAATGAATAAAATCTTTAAAAAAAACCTTATTTGCAAGTTTTTATTTTTAAGGAACTGATCTAGGAAGTCAAAATGGATGAGGAAAGCAACATGTTTTTTTACTATGAGTTGTACTTTTTAAGCCATATGCACACAATATAGTACTATGCCATATTATTACACAATGGCTAATCTCATGAGTCTCATAAACTCTTGGAAGATACTAATTTAAATTTAACATTTCAAAACAGAAGTCCTCGTTAACCTGCCAACTTTTAACACAGAACCTCTGTTTTGGAGGGCATGAATTCACCATCCTTTAACAGTTCAAGGCTAAAAATTTTACATATCTTTTGTTACATCCTTTATTTGATATCCTACCACAATCCATAAACAGATCATGCTATTTCTTCCTAAAAAAATGCTAACAACAAAAGAATGTTAGCAGAGTTGAAAGAGGTCTTAGAAATTATCTAACCAATTCCCCTCATTTTAAACAAGAAAGAGAGGGCCAGTCGATGACGGAGCCAGAGCCAAAGCCAGAATGAGTTCCTTGACTTTTCCAACACTTTAAACTGATTCCCGTTCACTTCCCAAATCTGAGCAAAAGCCAAGATATTTTGCCAGATTTTCTATGAAAACATTTTCTATCATAAAAGTATTTCTTAAAAAATCAAATTACAGATGAACACATTAGTCAGTTTGAAAGCCTTGTAACTAATGCAGCAGCTGCCACTTTGTACAAACCCAGAACTTAAAATATGAAGAGACTCAATAAAATGATGACTATAACATGTTATTATTCACCAGTACTAACATTTTTTTTAAAGATTTTAGTTATTTATTAGACACAGAGAGAGACACAGCGAGAGAGGGAACACAAGCAGGGGGAGTGGGAGAGGGAGAAGCAGGCTTCCCACCGAGCAGGGAGTCCGATGCGGGGCTCGATCCCAGGACCCTGGGATCATGACCTGAGCCGAAGGCAGTCGCTTAACCAACTGAGCCACCCAGAGGCCCCCACCAGTACTAACATTTAACGTTAGTGATTTTCCTTGATTAAAAACATAACAGTTTTTAAGATAACTAAAGAATAAAGATACACTCATTTAGTTTTCAAGAACCTATTTTTTTTTCAATGGGGATAGAAGAAGGTTGGGGAAAGGAGGTGACACGTCTAAATAAAAAGCTACCAAGCAGATGTATGCAGGACTGTAAGTTTATGCTTATAAACTAACATTGTTCAAAATGAGCACAAAGATTTGAAGTCATCAGTTATCAGACACTGGTATCTAATCTGGACAAATCACCAAACATGTCATTATCAGAAGTACTGTAACCTTAAAAATCCATAAACAAGTTAACTCAGATTAGCCCTAGTGATTTTACATTTAGGATAAGGAAGCAATGCCTATTTTGGGTAAATTCTTTATTTCTGAGTACTTTTGGATACCATTTGAAAATATGTGAAATGGAGAGCTTTTAAATAATTGGGTTACTAGATGCTTTTAATGGCATTTGTGTAAATGGGATTTTTACATTACAAAGTTACCCTAAATCAGAATGGCATTTTTTTAAATTTTATTTTATTACATTATGTTGGTCACCATACAGTACATCATTAGTTTTTGTTGTAGTGATCCATGATTCATTGTTTTCATATAACACCCAGTGCTCCATGCAGTACGTGCCCTCCTTAATACCCAACACTGGGCTAACCCATCCCCCCACCCCCTCCCCTCTAAAACCCTGTTTGTTTCTCAGAGTCCATAGTCTCTCATGGTTCGTCTCCCCCTCCGATTCCCCCCCCCTTCATTTTTCCCTTCCTTCTCCTAATGTCCTCCACGCTATTCCTTATGTTCCACAAATAAGTGAAACCATATGATAACTGACTTTCTCTGCTTGACTTATTTCACTTAGCATAATCTCCTCCAGTCCCATCCATGTGGATGTAAAAGTTGGGTATTCATCCTTTCTGAGGGCTGAGTAATACTCCATTGAATATATGGACCACATCTTCTTTATCCATTCATCTGTGGAAGGGCATCTCGGCTCTTTCCACAGTTTGGCTACTGCAGACATTGCTGCTATGAACACTGGGGCACAGGTGCCCCTTTTCAGAATGGCATTTGTTAAGACTAGTTTCTATGATTGGCAGATAAGAAAGAAACCAAGTATAAGCTACTCTAATTAGGAGCAATTTCCCCCCAATTTTAGGTGTCAGTAACCAAAAAATAAATTTGAGAAGTTCTTATTGAGTCTGGCTCTGTACAAATTAATATGGGATGTATGGAGATTATTAAATATCTTATCTCCCCGGAAGATTTTATAACCTAAAAAGGGGAATTTGAGAAATAAGCAAATAGTATTTATTAGAATGAGATAAATGACTTAAGATGAACATAAAGTATTAAAAGAGAAAAAAATATTTAGAAAACTGGTAACAAACACAAAATGTATTTTTCACATGCTACTCAAGTAGATTTTCTCTAGCAAGAATTCCCAAAGTTTTTAAGTAGAATAAGGAATATTTGAAGGAAATAAGTATATAGACACATCAGTTATCTAAATTTGAAAATAAACACAAGTAAGCATCACAACCTAGAAGAATAAGAAGCTTTTCAGTCCTCAGCTCTACATGATCTATGATATCCGCCTAAAATATTTCTAGCCATCCAGTCTCACCTAGTGTACATCTCTAGTAATGATGAACTCACAAGGCAGCCCATGATATTAACATTTAAGACACTTCTGTAGTAAGATTTAACCTGCTTAAGTCCCTTATAAAGAAAATTCAACAATGGGAACTCAAGCAAGTAACAGATTAAAATAATCTTAAAATGAGATCAACCCAACAAATCACTTAATATTGTTTCTTAAAAGATATAATATAACCAGCAGAAGAAACATTTATTTTCTGTACTTAAATTGAAGGCAGTTATTTTACTTTGGGGGTATAGGGAGATGGGTAGGGCTTTATACATAAATGGTTTCTGCCATAATGATTATTATCATTTTTAATATGAACCTTTGGTAAGAAAATCTGGTGATTTATACATTTTCATCAATAAAATGAAACACACATTCTTAAGTGATACCATCATATCTAACCTGCAACTATGGGATTATATGTATGCCATAGATGTATTAAAGATTTGGGGGTGAAAGGGATGCAAAACAAGAAAAATGATGAATGGCATTTGTGCAGTTCTTTATAATTTACAAATGATATAACATATATCATATTTGGTCCTCTCAGTAATAATGTTGTGATATATGCAGGTATATTTATGCTTTCAGATGTAGAAATTGAGGTTTAGAGAGTTTAAATGACTTGAATTAGGATCACATAGTAAGCTAACAATTGAACTCAGATTTTTGTCTTTTGCCTCTAAATGCCATTCTTTTCACTACTAACTCCAAAAGAAAAGTATTCAAAACTTCCAACCAAAAATTAGTGGTCCAGAAAATGATGGGATGATAAACATGAGGAGCACAATAAAACCACTGGATTTTAAGTTATAACTTATTTCTGGGTATTATGAAAACTTCCAACACCATTTAAAATGATTTCTTTTTGGTTAAATGAGTTAACCACAGCTACAGCTTCACTGGGAAAAGAAAACTGAGAAGATAAACCTTGATTTTGTGGCAAGAAGGTTTTTACAGACTGGCTACCAACAGCACTGTGGCTTTACATTCTACCAGGCCTGTACAGACATATCCTGAGTTTCAACATCTTTCTTAGGATTGCAGTAAAGCAGTTCCATAAATGTAGAGATTAGCACAAGTTGAACTTATCTGTAGTTATTTGTTTTAAGTTGGCCTTAGAAAAGTACTAACATCACAGATAAAAGAAACAAACAAAAAGACCACAGTACCATGATAATAAGAATAAAAACTTCTGAGTTGTGCTGAGCATAAATATGTCTGGAATGACTCCTTTATAAGCAGTCAAAACCTGTGTTCTAAGTGCATTTAAGACTCAGTGAGTCTAACTCCAGGGCTCTATGCCAGTGCAAAAATGCACTAACATGCCCTAGGCCTCCTTGTTGCCTGCTGGCAGGAAGGTAAGAAGAAAAAGTTGTTTTTAGCCCTTACGCCGAGTAGACCAACATTTCCTGGGCATTTCTAACAGAATTACTGGCTGATCATCTCAGCAGCTGGTATTCATGGTAGGAGGAGCTAATGTGATCTTTACTTCACAGGCAGCAAACCAGGAAATCCTGCTACCACTTTCAGTAAAGCAAGTGTTCTGCATGAAAACCTCCATGGTATTTTCCAACATGGGCAGAAATCAGGAAAACCCTATTTTAGTACAATTGCAAAAAGCAGGAATGCTTCAGTTTTGGCTGTTTCACTTACAATCAACAGGGGAAAAAAACAATGCTTTCTTAATAATGTTCCTGATTTTGGACCACTGATTACAAAGAATCCCTTATGAAAGGTGGGAAATAGTAAACCATCACCATCACAGCCCCTCCAAAATCATAAGAGCTCCAGCTCCATGCAATAGTGTGGTAATTGTGAAGTCAGTATTTAGAAAACTTACAACTTCCACTAATATTAAAACTGGCAGTCCTTTTTCAATCTTTGTCACTCAAATAGAGCAGTTATTTCCAAAGCAGCTTCAATTTATATACTACTCAAAATTTATTGTTACTTTATGCTCTTGTCATGAAAAACATCTGTCCTTTACTTAGCCTCATCTTAGGCAGACTATAGGTGAGAAAAAGATTTAACAAACATATCTGGGAAATGAAGATTAAAAAATCCCTTACAGGCAGAAACTGTCCACAATATACCTTACATACATAGAGTCTATCAATGAGCTTTTATTTTAATAAAAATAGCAACAACCTGGCAATGTGCTATTTAATAAAGTTTGTTAATGTGGGATTGTACCTGAGTTCTATCACCAGCCCATTTCTAGTGAATGAATACCAAAGTGCTGGGTGAAAAGCTTTAAGAAGCATACATAAACTAGCAAAAATAACTTTAAAAATCAAAGTCTACCAGGCTAGTCATCCAAACATACTTCAAGGCAACACTGAATTTGAAACAAAAAGAATGAAATAAATACCACATACCAGAAAATCATAAAAGGACATTCAAATGGTACAACTGGTAGAACAAGAGCTACACATATGTGAGTAGACAAGAATGAAACAGAATGTACACTGTCTTGATTTGTGGCTAGATTTTTAAAAATGTAATGTCTCTTTATTCTTGAGGGAATCCTGACCACATTCCTAGTTAACTAACCCTCTGCAGTATGTAGGCACATCAACAGATGGGTTGTATGCAACTCAATTCCGTAAATATTTATTGCATGCTTTCCTATCTCAAAAACCAATGAGAACGGCTGGGGATGCGGAAAGATGGCACAAAGATGAATATGGTACACAGAATCTGCCTTCAGAGACCTGGCAAGTTAGTTGGAGAAACACAAAGCAAATCAATTATTTTAATATAATAAAAACAATAGGAAATAAAAATACTATGACGGAAGTGTAAATAAAGTGCTATAAAAAGATAAAGGATTAATTCTAATTAGGAAGAAATTATGACAAATGAACAATCAAAAGGCATTTTCTATAGCAGACATTAAAGGAAAATAGTATGAACAATTATTTATTTGGACCTGCTTTGTCCAATACAGTAGCCACTAGCCACATGTGCCTATTGAACACTTGAAATGTGGCTAGTCCAAACTGAGATGTTCTATAAATGTAAAATACACACGGGCTCCCAAAGAGTATAAATATCTCATTAGTAAATTACGTATTTATGATATATAGCATGTTGAAATGATAATATTTTAGAGTGGGTTAAATAACATGTTACTAAAGTTCATTTCACCTGTTTTTTATGCTTTCTTAATGTCACTTCTAGAAAATTTAAAATGATACACATGACATGCTGTGCCATTTCTATTGAATAAAGCTGATCTATAAAGCAAAAATGATGACAATTGTGATGGTTTCTTACAAAATATATTTGGGCTATAAAGTGTAAAGAGTTATTCTTCTAGAGAACAAAACAGTCTTAGCCAAGATAGAGAACCCAGAAAAAAAGAATAATGAAGAGTGGGTAGAAAAAAACTCTCTCATGATAACAGGAGATATTAAGAAGATGATAATGAATAAACAAAAATAAATCTCATCACCTGGATAACAGAAGTAGTTCTGTACAGCTTCCTTTTCCATTACAACAGTAGTCCTAAATCTGACTGCCTTGTCCCCAGTCCAGACCAATTAAGTCTTATGTGCACCCAGGGCTGAGAACCAATGTGTTTTAAAAAATTGGGAAGACTCATAGCCTTGAGAAGATGGCTGAAATCAAATTATTTCCAACAAAAGCATTCTGGACTTTAAGCCTGAGGAGTAGAGTTGAATTGATTGACATTTGGCAGTAAAAGGAACCTAAGGATGAAAAACTGTTATGTCAGATTGGGGTTGTTAATAGGAAGGGAAGAGAAAGCTGAGTACAGTCAACTGTACACCCTACACTAAAAAGTCGATTTTTGAAAGTTCAAAATTATAACTGCAATTTCATGACTGAAGACTCTAATGGGAGAGTGATTATGGGCAAGTCTAAAAAGTAAAATTCTATCAAAGAAGCATGAGAACTCAAGGAGAAAGGAAATAGAGATGTGTGAATAAACCAGAGGTACAACAGTCAACTGTATTGATTAATTGATTTATTTGTTAATTATTATGATGATACCACACTGTCTTAATTACTGCATATGTATACTAGGTCTTGAAGTCAAGAACACCCTTACCAAGATTAAGCAAAAGATCTAATAAAGAAAAGCAAGATTTTAACTAAGTTATGATAAATGTCTTCATCTTCCTGATAGAAATGATGATTCACTTTGAGTATTTTCAAGTTGGTTAAATAAACCACTATAATTTTCAGAAAGTCACTGCTATTTACTAGGGAAACTACTCTAGTGATATGTGTAATTTTGGAGTGTAATTGGGAGTATTTGACCCTAGCATTAGTAACCTTTCCTGAAACTCCAAGTAGGACTCAGGTATCAAGAACCACTGCACTCACCATAGCACACTGTGAATTGTGTAAGACTGTTGAATCACAGACCTGTACCTCTGAAACAAATAATACAATTATATGTTTAAAAAAAAAAGACAATAGTAGGAAGGGAAAAATAAATGGGGGAAATCGGAGGGAGAGACAAACCATGAGAGACTGTGGACTCTGAGAAACAAACTGAGGGTTTTAGAGGGGAGGGGTGTGGGGGAATGGGCTAGCCTGGTGATGGGTATTAAAGAGGGCATGGACTGAATGGAGCACTGGGTGTTATACGCAAACAATGAATCATGGAACACTACATCAAAAACTAATGATGTAATGTATGGTGATTAACATTAACATAAAAAAAAAAGAACCACTCCACTAGTTTTGCATTGTTCACCTCCAGGGGGCGCCATTCACACCGGCATTGTTACTAGAAAAGTAAATAAAAGCAAGAAAGAGATTAGAACAGAGGAAAAGATGGTGGTGCCTGGGTGGCTCAGTCGTTAAGCGTCTGCCTTCGGCTCAGGTCATGATCCCAGGGTCCTGGGATCAAGCCCCGCATTGGGCTCCCTGCTCTGTGGTCCCCTCTCCCACTCCCGCTGCTTGTGTTCCCTCTCTTGCTGTGTCTCTCTCCGTCAAAAAAAAAAAAAAAAAAAAGAACAGAGGAAAGAAGAGGAAAAGAGATAAGAGAAATACATGTGGTGTAAATGGTAGGTCATCACATGTCTGGTTTCCTTTAGATAGACCAGAAGTGTCCGTCTCAATCACCTAAGTCTTGAAGAAATAAAGCAGATAGGGGCGCCTGGGTGGCTCAGTCCGTGAAGAGTCTGCCTTCCGCTCAGGTCCTGATCCCCAGGTTCTGATCCAGCCCCACGTGGGGCTCCTGGCTCAGTGGGGAGTCTGCTTCTCCCTCTGCTCCTCCCCCTGCTTGTGCTTGCTCTCTCTCTCTCTCTCTCTCAAATAAATAAATAAAATCTTTAAAAGGAAAAGAAATAAGCAGATAAAAGTAGAGCTTCTCTGGCTATCGGATGCTTGTGTAAGATGACCAGAGCTCATTCCATTCACACCTCTGCTTCTTCCACCCACAGTCCCTAAAGTTGAAATCCAGCATATAGGGCTGTTATGTTGCTTTTTGCAGTTTAGACTTTGAGAAGTTATGGTGGTGTGAATAAAAAAAAAGTATTGTGCTGTGTACCAAAGTGGAAACTATATGTTTATAATTCTTTGAACTTTTTTTTTGCCTTTAAAGCAATTAACAGTTGGGGGCACCCGGGTGGCTCGGTTAAGCGACTGCCTTCAGCTCAGGTCATGATCCTGGAGTCCCAGGATCGAGCCCCACATCGAGCCCCACAATGGGCTCCCAGCTCAGCAGGGAGTTTGCTTCTCCCTCTGACCCTCCCCCCTCTAGTGTTCTCTCTCTCATTCTCTCTCTCTCAAATAAATAAAATCTTAAAAAAAATAAAATAAAGCAATTAACAGTTGCCTTAATAAAGTAATTGTCTCCGATTATTGCATATCTGATTTGACCACTGGGAATCTTGTGTATAAGATAGATTTATTTAAAAACATACATATTTGAGGTTGCTAACATCTATCTAGTTAAGTTTAATGTAGTGAATAAAGTACAGTTTTGTATATACATTCACAAATATTTTCTTTATTTCTCCATTTCTTCCAATTCCTTTCCATATTCTGATAACTAAAGGATGCTGAAAGAGTTAATATCTGCATAATCACCTCAATCAGAAACTACGACTTTCTCCTAACAGGTTCAAAATTTAAAACTGTCATTTGTTCCTATTTTATAAGTGGGAGAAGGTAGAGCGATTTGCTTATTTTTATTACTGTTGATACGTATTTTTCTCTTCATTGGGTGTTTTGGCAGGTCAACTATACCCATGGAGGTATACTGCAAATGTTATATTCACTGATAGCATTGCAGGTGATAACATCATGCTGGTTTTCAGTAGAGCAGTAATGATTTGGCTGCTTAAGTTGAATACCAATGAAAATGAAGAGTTCACGCTCTTTGATAGTAATTATCTTGATGATATATTATAAATAACAGATCTGGTATTAGAGTAAATATAAACATAATTTAAAGGAACTAGCCATCCTATTAAGTATGTGTTCAAGAAACTAGACTGAATTAAGTGGATCAATAGCACTTTAGTGAAAAAATAGTTGACTCACATATACTTAGGTTTATTTATTTTCTCTAAATCATGAAAGTCTCTTTGAAATGGTGATGCCCATTTTTTATGGTTTTCATTACAGATTTCATCTGGCAGTCTTTAATAATTTTGTTTTAGAATTGTCACCATGTTTTCTGAGAATGTTAGAGCCTTCAGTAGGAAACTCAGTTTTAATAACTTGGCTAGTTCAAAGAGGTATCATAAACTACAGAGAAGCCAAAAAAGCAGGGAGCAACTTCAGATTGTGTTGAAGGTCTGACATCTGTGAAAGAACGGGGGGAAGAAAAGACTGAGTAGGAAGCATGTCAGACTACAGTGCAGTTCTAACAAATTTTAGCCAGGCCAATGGAGAGTCCTTGAGCCAAAGTCCCCTGTTCGTGGAGTCTCTTGTCCTATAGGAATGGATCTGTACTAGAATTCCTGCTATGCTCAGTTATCCGGGAGCAGTCTGGGTGAAGCATGGGCTTGTTCTGAGCATGTTCTTGGACTGTATGTTAACCATTACCCCACATTTCCATGTGTTGCACATATCCACTTCATGCAGATTTGGGGGCAGTTTGTCAATGCATGGTGCCTGTGGTCCTGTATTCCTGAGTGGCAACTTAGAAGACAGAGGTTAGTTGGATGAACCATGGTCTCTCCCTGCCACACAAACACGCAGACCACATAAAGATGAGTATTATGAAGAAAACTAAGAAATAGAAAATGATGGTTTTGCTTTTCTAGATAAAATTATCAGAGAATTCTATGAAGAAATAATATTTGAGCTGATACCTGAATGAAATGAGAGCGTGAGTGAGCCAGGCATGTGCATATATGGAATTTGGGAAGCAACAGCAAGAGAAAAAGCCCCAAAGCTTGAACATGAACACTCTTTGACATGTTTGAGGCAGAACATGAGGTTAGGCAATAGGACAGTGTAAGAAATAAGGTCAGAAAGGTAGGAGGGGAGTCAGATGTTGTGGTCTATGGAAAGGACTTTAGGGAATCCATGTGATTCAATTCAAATTTCATCTAAGCAGGGGGGCGGAGCAAGATGGCAGAGAAGTAGGAGACCTGGATTTCGTCTGGTCTCAGGAATTCAGTTGAATAGGGATCAAACCATTCTGAACACCTACGAACTCAACAGGAGATCGAAGAGGAGAGTAGCAACAACTCTCTGAACAGAGAAGCGACGACTTACTGGAAGGTAGGACGTGCAGAGAAGTGAATCTGAGGCGATATTCGGGAGGATAGACAGCGGCGGGGGGGGCCTCCGTCGGCCGCTTCTGGCAAGTGATAGAGCCCCGGAGCACAAAATCCGAACTTTTAGAAGTCGGCTCCGCGGAGGGACGTCTCTCCAGTGGCTAAGCGGGAGGTGGGACCGTCGCGGGACAGTGTGGTCTCAGGACCCTTGGGGTCACAGAAAGACCGGGGGGTGCCTGAGTGCAGCAGAGCTCCCAGGTATAGGAGCGGGGAAGCCGGCTGCAGAGACGGAGCCGAGGCGCGGGCTCTCAGCTCGGAGTTGCCATAAACTGTGATCCGCGGCCCAGTGGGGCCGCTGCTCCTCCAGCAGGGACCCAACAAGCGGCAGATCCAGGGAGACTCCCCTTCCTCCCCTGGGAGGAGTGGCGCGGAAGCACACCACAGGGATCTGCTGGGTTTGGAGACTCCACACGGGGTCAGGTGCCAGAGATAGAAACGCTCGGTCACAGGCCGGGTGAGCACGGAGTGCAGCCGGAGACCGGGGAGACGGGAGTGACTGCTTTTCTCTGGGGGCGCACTGAGGAGCGGGGCCCTGAGTTCTCAGCTCCTCCAGGTGGAGATTGGGAGGCCACCATTTTTGCCCTGGTCCTCCAAGGCTGTACGGAGAGCTTGCAGGGAACAAAAGCTCCTGAGATCAAACCCGAGCAGCTTGCTTAGCCCGGACCGACAAGGGCGGGGCAATTCCGCCTCCGGCAAAGATATTTGGGAACCACGGCAACAGGCGCCCTCCCCCATTAGTTAATTTTTTAACTGTTTTTTTAATTTCTCTTTTTCCCTTTATCAACCAACAGCTTATCAATCCCTTTTTTTTAAAAAAAATTTTTTTATTTTTCATTTCTAGAGTCATATTTTATCCCTTCATAGTAGTTACCCTTATTTTTGGCATATATATATAAGTTGTTCTCTCTTTAAAATTTGGAGATACAGTTTCTTCTAACAGATCAAAATATACCCTAAATCATTAGTGTGTGGATTTGTTCTAGTCTCCTGCCTGATCACATTCTCTCCCTTTTTTTTTTTTAAATCTTCTTCTTTCTTTTTTCAAACAACTTATCGTATCAATAACTTTTATAAAATCTTTTATAATTTTCATCTTTACAGTCATCTGCCATCCTTTCATTGTATCAACCCTTATTCTGTACATATATAAGTCTTTCTTCCTTTAAAATTTTAGGAGGCACTTTTTTCTAACAGACCAAAATACGCCCAGAATCTAGTGTGTGGCACTGATCTATGCACTAGCCTGATCATATTTAATCATATTCGGTTTTTTTTGTATTGTTCTGTTTTTGTTTTTAATCTTTTTCTTTTTTTTTTCTTTCTTTCTTTTCTCTTTCTTTTTTCTTTCTTTCCCTTCCTTTTCCCCTGGTCTCAGGTCTTTTCTGATTTGTATACAGTATATTTGCTGGGGACGTTGTTAACCTGTTAGCAGTTTGTTCTCTCATTCATCTGTTCTCCTCTGGACAAAATGACAAGACAAAAAAAATCACCTCAGCAAAAAGAACAAGAGATAGTACCATCAGCCAGGGACCTACTCAATACGGACATTAGTACAATGTCGGACCTAGAGTTCAGAATCATGACTTTAAAGATACTAGCTGGGCTTGAAAAAAGCATGGAAGTTATTAGAGAAACCCTTTCTGGAGAAATAAAAGAACTAAAATCTAACCAAGTCGAAATCAAAAAGGCTATTAATGAGGTGCAATAAAAAATGGGGGCACTAACTGCTAGGATAAATGAGGCAGAAGAGAGAATCAGCGATATAGAAGACCAAATGATGGAAAATAAAGAGGCTGAGAAAAAGAGAGATAAACAACTACAGGATCACAAGGGCAGAATTCGAGAGATAAGCAATACGATAAGACGAAACAACATTAGAATAATTGGGATCCCAGAAGAAGAAGAAAGAGAGAGAGGGGCAGAAGGTATACTGGAGCAAATAATAGCAGAGAATTTCCCTAATATGAGGAAGGAAACAGGCATCAAAATCCAGGAGGCACAGAGAACCCCTCTCAAAATCAATAAAAATAGGTCAACACCCCGACATCTAATAGTAAAACTTACAAGTCTCAGAGACAAAGAGAAAATCCTGAAAGCAGCTTGGGAGAAGAGATATGTAACCTACAAAGGTAGAAATATTAGATTGGCAACAGACCTATCCACAGAGACCTGGCAGGCTGGAAAGGACTGGCATGATATCTTTAGAGCACTAAACGAGAAAAATATGCAGCCAAGAATACTATATCCAGCTAGGTTCTCATTGAAAATTGAAGGAGAGATAAAAAGCTTCCAGGACAAACAAAAACTAAAGGAATTTGCAAACACGAAACCAGTCCTCCAAGAAATATTGAAAGCGGTCCTCTAAGCAAAGAGAGAGACTAAAAGCAGCACAGATCTGAGAGGAACAGACAATATACAGTAACAGTCACCTTACAGGCAATACAATGGCACTAAATTCATACCTTTCAATAGTTACCCTTAATGTAAATGGGCTAAATGCCCCAGTCAAAAGACACAGGCTATCAGATTGGATTAAAAAGCAAGACCCATCAATATGCTGTCTGCAAGAGACTCATTTTAGACCCAAAGATACCCCCAGATTGAAAGTGAGGGGGTGGAAAACAATTTACCATGCTAATGGACACCAAAAGAAAGCTGCGGTGGCAATCCTTATATCAGACAAATGAGATTTTAAACCAAAGACTGTAATAAGAGATGAGGAAGGACACTATATCCTACTTAAAGGGTCTGTCCGACAAGAAGATCTAATAATTGTAAATATCTATGCCCCGAACATGGGAGCAGCCAATTATATAAGGCAATTAATAACAAAAGCGAAGAAACACATTGACAGCAATACAATAATAGTGGGGGACTTTAACAACCCCCTGACTGAAATGGACAGATCATCTAAGCAAAAGATCAACAAGGAAATAAAGACTTTAAATGACACACTGGACCAAATGGACTTCACAGACGTATACAGAACATTCCACCCCAAAGCAACGGAATACACATTCTTCTCTAGTACCCATGGAACATTCTCCAGAATAGATCACATCCTAGGTCACAAATCGGGTCTCAACCGGTACCAAAAGATTGGGATTATTCCCTGCATATTTTCAGACCACAATGCTTTGAAACTAGAACTCAATCACAAGAGGAAAGT